>NC_056731.1:126306462-126461462 GCF_019279795.1 Protopterus annectens | reverse complement strand
AATTAAATGGCTCTATAAGTAAATAGTCTCTTACTAAATATTGTAAATGGAAGTCATATAAAGCTATCCATCTCAATGCACTCTTGAGAAAAATTAATTTCTTGGGTAAAAAAAGATGTATGGTTATAATGTCTAGCAAATGGTGTTTTATCTTACAAACGTTGGCAATTTATAGTTAATTTGGAAATGAGTAGAATATGCCACGGTTTGAAAACATGATTTGGTAAGGTTTCATTATTTTCTGCATTTTACATTATCTTAACATATCAATGGGAAGCTTGCAAAGGTAATTTGCTAAATACTTTATGGCATTCTGACTTGTTGTTTGATATTTGTTGATGAAAGTCAGAGGGATGCTTTATATGGATAGACATCTTATGGTTATCACAATCACTTGCTTAGTAATATTTCTGTACTCCTAAAATAAGTCATTATTTTTCAAGTCTGATAATCAAACTGCCTAGAATACTACAATCAATGTACTTATTCATTCCTAAAGTAATTCTTGGACATCTTTTGATATAAAGCACAGGATCCCTCAAAGTCACTATTGTAAACATTTAAACATTTCCATAACCATCTTCCCCTGCCATAGAAGGATATATTCCTGACTACTACTCTTGTAATACTGCATTTGATCAACAGCTCAGCAATCTGTTGGAGATGGCTCTGAGATGGAGAGGGGTGACAAAGCTTTATCTGCTGAGCTACCCCAGGGGGAGGGGTGGTATTGTGTGCAGATGGCATCATATCCTGGTACCAAGACATCTTAACTCAGTCTGCTCTACATGGAGAAGTAGTGACTCTTCTCTGAGCTCCTCACTCTGTCAGTGTGCATCAGAGAAGCTACCTCACAAAGGAACCCCGTTTTTGCTGCCTATATCTGTGACAGTACCCAAAGCTCATGACATGAGCAAGGATCTGAGCATAGATTGGTAAGTAGCTAGAGAGCTTCTTCCTAAGGCTCAGCTCCTGCTTCTCCATTACGCTCTGGTACAACACATGCAGAATGGCCATGTTCTGCTCGCTCTCCCAATTCACTCTACCCTCACTTGTGAACAAAACCCCAGGATTCTTAAACTCTTACATGTGAATCAGCTGTTCCCCATGACCTGCTTGAAGCAGGATGGGAAAGCAGTATGATACCTTAGATGGATATGTTAATTTTCAAACCACCATCTTTGCAATCTCTCTGGTGCATATTGGAGTTACTGGTGGCTAAAAGGACAGCATCATATGCAACCAACAAATATATAACTTTCAGATATCTAAACTGGAAGTTCCATAACATTTAGCTCCACTTTGATGACCTGTCTATGATATTACAAATGGTGTAGACACAGACAAGGAACAGTATTGGTGGAACCCCTTGGTTACCCTGAATAAGTTGAAATTTGAAATATGAGAATGCAGACACAGCAATCTATATAAGCATATGCAGTCAATTCAGAAAGGCTCAGCAAGATGGGGAAGCCTCATCTCATCAGTTTTCCCCATCCCACTAAGCCTTTCTGATATGCAGATTGGCCTTCTGCTGAGGATTTCCCCCACTAGGGTCTCAGCCCTGTCAGAGATGCATGTTAATGTGGGCATCCATAAGAGTGGCGAGTATGTGTGTATATGTGTGTCTGTGTGTATATATATGTGTGTGTGTGTGTGTGTGTGTGTGTGTGTGTGTGTGTGTGTGTGTGTGTGTGTGTGAGTGTGGGTGTCTGTGTGTGTGTCTGTGTGTGCGTGTGTGTCTGTGTCTGTGTGTGCATGTGTGTCTGTGTCTGTGCGTGTGTGTGTGTCTGTGTGTGCGTGTGCATGTGCATGTGTTTGTATGTGTGTGTGTGCGTGTGTGTGTGTGTGTGTGTGTGTGTGTGTGTGTGTGTGTGTGTGTGTGTGTGTGTGTGTGTGTGTGTGTGTGTGTGTGTGTGTGTGTGTGTATGTGTCTGTGTGTGCGTGTATGTCTGTGTCTGTGTGTGCATGTTTGTGTGTGTGTGTGTGTGTGTGTGTGTGTGTGTGTGTGTGTGTGTGTGTGTGTGTGTGTGTGTGTGTGTGTGTCTGTGTGTGTAGGTAAGGTGTTGTATGTAAGTGTAAAGGAGTACCTTTGCCAATGTCATGCAGGGACTGCTAGGGAGAGCACTGCCATTGTCAAGTAAGACAGTGCCAGTGTGCATTTCAAAAACATGCTAATGAGTAGATAATGAGGTCTTTCTCATTGTGGCCATAGCTGTCTCTCCTTTGTCCACAGAGCCTCTGTCTGTTTCCTCTAATTATTTCTGTCTGTTGAATTATATTTATTTCTATTTAATTTCACTGCACTTAACAATGCAAACATTCTTCTGGCCATTCAGCTGACAGAGCCACCATGCACTATACAATACTTGCTAGAGGAAAAAAAATCATGTTGTGATGCAGGATCTTTTCATATATATATTTACAGTTTTTTTTTTTCGTCTATAAAATTAAGCTAAGGAATGTTTTTATGTTTACCTAAATTCCATCCTAGGAAATAAATAGATTGTGTCTAGCAGTAAAGGAGGTGCAGGAAAATCTAATGAGCCATGTTTCATGAAATGATGTTGAATATATATATATATATATATATATATATTACATTTACCAAGCATACTGTGCATATTAGTGTTTACCTATTTCACCTTCCTGTAACTCATTTCCAAAAGGTCCACACAAAGTGATACTATACTTGAAAAAACATTAACATAATAAATAAATTATGAAGAAAACATTATCCAATTCATTGACAGAACACTATATGCAGTAATGATGTGCTGGCATTGGCACAGAACACTATATGCAGTAATGGCCTGCTGGCATTGGCACAGAACACTATATGCAGTAATGGTGTGCTGGCATTGGCACAGAACACTATATGCAGTAATGGCCTGCTGGCATTGGCACAGAACACTATATGCAGTAATGGTGTGCTGGCATTGGCACAGAACACTATATGCAGTAATGGCCTGCTGGCATTGGCACAGAACACTATATGCAGTAATGGTGTGCTGGCATTGGCACAGAACACTATATGCAGTAATGGCGTGCTGGCATTGGCACAGAACACTATATGCAGTAATGGTGTGCTGGCACTGGCACAGTCAGTGAACATATATATCAGTAATATTCCATTCATGCCATGAAGTAACATCTCTTTCTGGCATTAATTGTCAATAGCCCTGAATTTTGTAAAAAAGCAGTTAACACCAGGGAAAATCCAAACAACAAATCCAGATGAGCCTCTGTCTACAGCTACACAAACCTTTCAAAACTTCTTTATAAACTAACCATTAGGAACTCCCAGTACAATGACAAATGATTCCTTGGTTTGCTTTAAACTGATAGGTATCTTCAAACCACATTTGTTTTACAAATACATGAGAAAATGATAGAAAAGAAGTTAAATATTTAACACACAAACTCCTTTATTTGTGATACAGTATACCCACAATTACACAATATGCAAAACGGCTCAATGTGACAGCCAGCACCAAAGCCATACATGCAGCCATCTTGATTAAGAGAAGTGTAACTGAAGCCACAGTACTAAGACTATATAGAAAAAAACTAGTATGTGATAGAAAAGAAACCAACAAGTAAATCCAAAAAACGGAATGGAGTCTACTGGCAAATATATACCAACACAGAATGCTAAAAACAGTCCTTTATTAGAATAAAAAATAATTATCAGTATTCACCAACATAAAAAAATAAGCGCTTTTTTCCCCAATTATACAATTCAGGAGACTTTATCAAACAAGAACTGAACATTACAACAGAGTTTAAATACTAAAAACACTGAAAATCTCCCTCCGAAATGACATCACTTCCTGGCAGAGCACAAAGTTCTAATTAAAGAAACAGAGTATCTTCCTGGCAAAGCACAAAGTTCTAATTAAAGTAGCAGTTTATCTAAAAAGACTATCGGAGAAGGTGGTGGTGTTCTAGTATATATTTTGATTGCCCAAATTTCTTCCCATTTAGTTGTCTCACTGTATTAAACATATATACATTTTTTCAAAAAACACTTTTAACCTATGTAATACGAGCATTTAAACCATATGTTGCACATTTTTATGACAGTTGCTAAATTCTGTCATATAAGAGTTTAGGGCATGTTTTTACAAAGCTGCCAATACTTTGTTATATGGAACCTAATTTAGGATTGCATGTTTATTGTGCATTTGTTTATCTTTTGTTGGCAGTTGCGTGATTGCACATGAACAATTATTGTTGTTTATATTTATTAGAATACTGTCAATATATATTAGTTATTTATTTATTATTTATTACTATTTTATGCATGCGATTTGCACTTGTATATGGTTTTCAGCTCAATGTTCTTTTTAGATACACTTTTTCTTTAATTAGAACTTTGTGCTTTGCCAGGAAGAGACACTGTTTGTTTAATTAGAACTTTGTGCTCTGCCAGGAAATTATGTCATTTGGGAGGGAGATTTTCAGTGTTTTTAGTATTTAAACTCTATTTTAATGTTCAGTTCTTGTTTGATAAAGTCTCCTGAATTGTATAATTGGAGACGAAAGTGCTTATTATTTTACGTTGGTGAATACTGATAATTGTTTTTATTCTAATAAAGGACTGTTTTTACCATTCTGCATTGGTATAAAATTGCCAGTGGACTCCATTTCGTTTTTTGGATTTACTTGTTGGTTTCTTTTCCATCACGTACTAGTCGTTTGGTATGGAGTCGGGGTCTGGCAGTGTATCTACAGGTGACCCACAAATGAGTGGAGAATCAAATGGATCAATTGGTGACTTGTCTATTTTTATTTGACAATTAATGAACTGTATGGATTGGTTGGAGCAAAATACTCTTTCTCAGATGACTATACACCCGACACCAGGTGCTTCTACTTCGGTGAATAACATGGGAGTGCAAGGCTCGGGTAATGGTGAAGGACAGGCAATAGCTTTTAGTGCCTCTACACCATTGCCAAAACTGGACACTAGATCTAATGAGGTAAACGGTGATGAGCATATTGGTGCAGATAACTGTAGCGGGATTTTTAAAACACCCATGCTATCTGAGTGGTTAAAGAATGATTGCATATTAGCGAATAGTACAAAAGTTACTAGTATGACATTACAGGATCAACTTAATGAACTAGCGGTACCTTTTAAAAATAAAAAACATACAAATGGATAACCATTTTCTTAAAGAGTGCCTTAAACAGAGAACTGTATGAAAAGGCCTTAGGATGTGACGTTTTCCTACAGGATTGGTTTCAGGTTCCAGTTTTCATAAAGACTTGTTAGGACTATTTGATAGATTTGGGTTTGAATATATGCAAATGGTTATTGACTATAATAACAGAATGATTGAATCTTTGAGTTCTGAAGTGATAAAATCCTGCCTTTACAAACAACAAATTTAAATATTGTCACATCTTCTGGAGCATAGAAGAACAAATGCTTATTATTAAAAGGAGGAAGATGAAGAAGTTGGCTAGGGATGAGCAGGAATATGCTGACAACTTAGCATACCCTAACCCCTCCCCCCCACAAGTTTGGCAGCAACATAAAAGAAGTGGTAAACAACAAGGGAATGGTGTTCGAACTTTCAATGAGGTGACAGAGATGGACACCTTTGAAGAAGAACATTGTTTAGACAAAGAATAATATCCACCATTGAGGCGCTCAGAGCATCTAATGAGTCAACAGAGACCCCAACAACAGCAGAGAGGCCAGTACAGCAACTTTCAAAGGGGGGGGTGTATGAGAACAGGGGTCAGAACAGGAACACTCGGAGGGGGCAATAGATGTTGCCCCATCTGAGGAAACGGTTTTAAACAACATGAAGAACAGCAATGGTAGTATATTACCGCCATTAACACTGCACTTCAATTCTGAAAAAGACTTCAAAGTATATAATTATACTGATTTATTCTTTAATGTGACTATTTGTGACATTTTTGCTAAGGGCTTTACATTTGTACCAGATAAATCCATGAATTTAGTCCACACTTTAATGGACTTGAAGCAATATGTTAGTGAATTAAATCTTAATGTTATGTTTAATAATGCAAAGGGTTTTAAAGACCCATTCACAATCTCCAGCACTTTTAACCTGCCCTTACACCTTACATTGTTAATGTTTGAAAAGGTTTGTGAGCTGGACATTCGGGACATGAACAGGGTGAGGAATAGAAAGTCTGGTTTAAACAAAGTATATACTAACTTAAATGATGAGGAAGAATCTGAACTTGCTTTTTTGATGGAGAATAATGGTGTGAGGATTATGAAATCAGACAATGGTGGTGGGGTAGTTATTATGTATACAGTTGACTACAATAACAAAATGTTGGATATCTTGAATATGGATACTTACACTAAGAGTTCCCTCAATGAAATGAATGAGGCATATAGGAGAGTTAAAGGGTTCATACAGGATATGTTCATTGATGGTTTGATGTCTATTAATGAACTACATTATTTAACGGTGGAATACCCAATTATTCCAACTATTTTTGAGGCCCTAAAAATCCACAAAGATGTCCATCAGCCACCTATGAGGCCCATTGTGGATGTTTGTGGCTCTATTACATTTACACTAGCTAAGTATCTTGATAAAGCCCTAAGCCAGCTAGTATGGAACAAACCCAATATATGTATTGACTCATGGGATTTTTTAAAGAAAATGGATGAAATTGAATATAGTAATGACTATTCATCCATCACTATAGATGTTATCAGCTTGCATAGTGTTATTCCCCATGAAACAGGACTTCAGTGGTTTTGTGAGTACCTGCAAACAAAGCACATTGGTCAGGACAAAATTAACTTATATGAACAAATGATGGATATTGTATTAAGAAGCAATTTTATTTTGTTTGAGAGTGAGTACTTTTTACAGAATGAAGGTGTCGCAATGGGATATGCATGTGGTGGCTTGTATGCCAATATCATTATGATGGAGAGGGGGAAATGCTTTGTTTTCCCATCCCAATATTATCCATTCTGTAAAACATATGTTCATTATTTGGACGATATACTTATTTTGTGGAATGGACAAATGGATTTGATTGATGCTTTTATTACTTTTATTAATGGCACTACATTTTTTAAATTTACACACTCAACAGGTAATGACAGAATTTCTTATTTAGACATTTTGTTAGCAAAGAATGAAGCATTAAATTGTTTTGTTGCTAAAATATTTCATAAGAACACATATTCAAACAGTTTTCTGCATTTTAGTAGTAGTCATCCATTTCACCAAAAATGGGCTGTAGCCTGTAATTAAGGGACAGTTTGTGCGTGCAGCCTGGATGACTACTGAATGGAATACATTTTTAGTGGAATGTGACATTCTTAAATAGATGTTCATTAGAAGGAAATATCCAGTGAAACTAATTGATCAAATAATGAATGAAGTTATTAATAGGAGACAAAAAGGTCACTTTGTCCCTATTCTGAAAATTACAGAGGTTGAGAGAATAGAATTTAGTACTAATGAGTCATTAGTTTTACCTGACTCAGGTCCTGCAAACCTTATTGACAATAAGGTGGCTGAAATTAATAAATCATATCAGAATAGTTTTATAACTAC
This sequence comes from Protopterus annectens, assembly GCF_019279795.1. Lineage (NCBI taxonomy): Eukaryota > Metazoa > Chordata > Ceratodontiformes > Protopteridae > Protopterus > Protopterus annectens. The sequence continues at coordinate 126,453,888 of NC_056731.1, read as the reverse complement.
TTTTAGTAGGGATGCATATAACATCAAAAATATATTAAATAAGAACTGGGAATTCATACGCAATGACAAGGATATGGTAAATATTCTTGGGAAAGGTCCGATTTGTGTATATAGGAAAGGCTGTTGTTTGAAAAATATATTTGAACATCATGCACCAAAACGAAGTAGGGGACATATGTATAAATGTGGAAGACGCAAGTTTTGTAGCAATATACTTGAAGCTGAAGATGTAGAAGTCAATGGAATGAACATTTAGATCAGTGGTAAATTCTCTTGTAACACGGAGATAATTGTTTATTGTGCCCTATGTGTACTTTGCTCATGTTTTTACATTGGCAAAACTGAACGAAAGTTGAAGAATAGAATAGGTGAGCATCTTAGGGATATTCATGATGGCCACGACCATAATGCATTAGCCAAACATATTAATATATACCCAGAACACTATTTTAAATGATTTTATACTGGAAAGTATGGTGTATTCCACTCGGGGAGGTGCTTGGCCATACTATTTAGAAAAAATGGAACTAGCCTGGCAGTTGCGCTTGAATGCTGCATGTTTGCTAGGCTTAAATGATAACATTTCCATTAGTAGTTTGCTAAAAATTAAAGCATTAGGTAGAGACTGATGGAAATACACCTTTTAACTATTTAGTTATTTTTTAACTATGTTATTTATTTAGTTGGTATTTATTAGGTTTACATATTGTTGTATTATATGAGATAAGTTTTATGTTTACATATTTAAGCATCGGCTTCTTAGACTATAGAAGAAGGTGGTGGTGTTCTAGTATACATTTTGATTGCTCGAATTTCTTCCCATTTAGTTGTCTCACTGTATTAAAACTATATATTTTAAAAAAAACAGTTTTAACCTATGTAATATGAGCATTTAAACCATATGTTGCACATTTTTATGACAGTTGCTAAATTCTGTCATATAAGAGTTTAGGGCGTGTTTTTACAAAGCTGCCAGTACTTTGTTATATGGAACCTAATTTAGGATTCCATGTTTATTGTGCAGTTGTTTATCTTTTGTTGGCAGTTGCGTGATTGCACATGAACAATTATTGTTGTTATATTTATTAGAGTACTGCCAATATATATTAGTTATTTATTTATTATTTATTACTATTTTATGCATGCAATTTGCACTTGTATATGGTTTTCAGCTCAATGTTCTTTTTAGATACAGTGTTTCTTTAATTAGAACTTTGTGCTTTGCCAGGAAGATACACTGTTTCCTTAATTAGAACTTTGTGCTCTGCCAGGAAGTGATGTCATTTGGGAGGGAGATTTTCAGTGTTTTTAGTATTTGAACTCTATTTTAATGTTCAGTTCTTGTTTGATAAAGTCTCCTGAATTGTATAATTGGAGATGAAAGCGTTTATTATTTTACGTTGGTGAATACTGATAATTGTTTTTATTCTAATAAAGGATTGTTTTTACCATTCTGTGTTGGTATATACTTGCCAGTGGACTCCATTCCGTTATATAGAAAAAACCTATAGTTATAGTGGGAAATATAAGTGACAATTCCATCTTTTCAATTAAGTGCCAGGTTGTAGCAATACTAGCACCATTTTTAAACATACTAATAAAAGTTGCTTACAGAGAACTCATGACCCATCTCAAACTTTTTTTTAACAAAATCTAGCAAGTATTTTGCATAAAGTGTTAAAAATTTTGATATTGTCATAAAATAACGTAGTAGGAACTGAATGTGTGAAGAGAAGATATATTATATAATATTTCTTGACATCATAAGGGTACTGATCCCCAAAGATTTGTATTTGTTAATCACAAACCCATCTCAACTAGATCTCAGTAACTGCACTGTACAATGGCTTTGCAACAACCTCCTAATCTCAGAAACCTGAATGGCATCCGAGCAACACATTCACATAGCATTACTACTCTGTGTTCGGTCTGCATATTCATCAGTAACAGGTAATGTTTCCATGGAAACATTAAGTTAATTCAGTATGCAGATGATGCAGAAATGACCTACTCAACTTATTCTTTCACTGTTATCAAATCAAAATTGCATTTGAGAATCCTGTCCAGTGATCATCTAGTCTCTTATTAAAGCCAAAACAAGAAATACTGTTTATGTGTAGAAAACAATAAGCCTAACAAACTTACAGGCTAAAGATAAAGTCACAGGTTAGCATTATGATAGACCAGGTAATAAATCTCAGGTACACAGAAATACTATTAGACTCCAACCAAAAATTCAATCCGCATATTTACAGACTGTTAAAACATCTGGCTTCATTACAATTGGATGAGTGAAGTGACTGATGTTACAAGTCATTGCAAACTGCAACTTGTTATGTCCTCCTTCCCATAAAAATCATTATTTGCAGTCATTCTACTACAGTTATGGCAGTGATTCATGCTTTTTTGATATTTTACTTTTCTATGAAATTGTTCAACCATGTAGTTATGTATAAATTGGTGGTACTTAGAAGTTGTCACCCACAAACAGATATTTATTTTTTATCAGGTTGAAGCTTTGAAATTTTATCCTCATCTTGTTGGAATGATAATACTTACTTGGAGGCATTTATAGAAGCAAAAAAATTCCACCAACATTTGGATTAAAAACATGAATCTTACCAGGTCATATCACCACAAGCTAGAAAGAGCATACTTTCAGGCCGCAGAGTTTGGAACATACAAAACGATATATAAACATTGTTATACCTCCTCACATGAGTTAACATGGTTACATCTTAAACAGTAGATTAAAATTAGCATCATATTTGGTATGACAATCATTTACAGCCATAATTGCTGGAAAATACTCAGTTATTTGATATTGTAGAAGAAGGTTTCTAAGATCAAAGGATGCCTGCCTTATCTCTTAACTACTGAAGTTCTGTGTCAGGATACTAGCTGATTTTATCAATTTTTGCTCTTCATGTGTTAAACGTTTGCATTTCTGAAATGATTCAACATTTGTCCAACAACTTTTTGGGAATGTTGCTGGAATAATCGTATATAAAACATCATTAACCAAGTTATCTATCTTCAATGACAAATGAGCAGCTGCATATTTAATTTTAATTTTAAAAGTCAAATTTTCATGATATTTTTTGCCTCAATAATACATGCAAAGAATAAAAACATCAGTTTTATAAAAGGCAGGTAGACATAACTCAAATCACACCTATATTATATATGTTTTGAAATTGTTATCTTTTTGTTTTACTCTGAAGAGAACACTATATTACCTATTTTATTTATTTATTTTTATTTAACATTTGTTTACCAGGAAAGTCCGATTGGTCAGTGCCCATTTTCACTGCAGGCCAGGGGAGAAAAGCTCCAGAGACAATTAACATAATTACATTGATTACATTAACTTGTACACAATTAGAATAGGACAATTTGTATATACCATAAAATTTGCATTGATGGGTAGGACAGACATTATACATACAGTAGTTCATAGCAATCTTGCACAGTAGATACAGGCATAAGATTTATATCAGGAGGGTAAATCCACAACACAATTGAACTTTACAAAATTATATGATTCAGATAGAAATATGCTAGAGGATAGTTAAATGTGTATATTATTATAGTGTGTTTATTTTATAAGACATATAGAACAGGGATAATAGATGGGAGGAGAGGAATTGCAGATGAGAGAAAAAGGGTGATGGAAGCTTAGGTATTAAACAATAATGTGTAGGGTATGTATGGGAAGAAGCAAGAGGAGCAACAAAGGTTAGGAGAAAGTATAGTGTTGGGAAAAGATGGAGAAAGAGGTGTGAATAAGAGATTAGGTCAGTTGAGTAGTTTTCAACTGTTTTGTAAATGTTGCATCCTGGCAGTTTATAAGTACCAATCTGGCTCGAATTGTACCGTAACTGTTACTGACAATATTTCTTTATGTGTCAAGTTATTCTTATGAAATGTTCAGGGTAAAATTTGTTAATTTTATGTTTATTTTTGTTTTATACAGCCCAATACATTTTAGAGAAAGTAGACATCACAATCTGAAATATGTGCATGTGTGTCAGAAAATGTAAAATATGTGACTTTTGACATATAAAATTAGACAAATGACAAGAAATATAACTTTTTCTTAGATGAATACATCGATGGGTAACCTACTGGTAGACAAAAGTTTGAACTCTCAAGCTTTGATTGCCTGAGCTTTAACTCCCCAGTGACTGAAGTTTCTCCATAGGAAATCACTGCCAGTGAGATGTGCTAGAAGAGATTACCTTTTTTTGTGGGAATGTCTGCCTTATATGAGTTGGTGAGACTGTGAAGGTGGTGTGTGTGTGTGTTTGTGTGTGTGTGTGTGTGTGTGTGTGTGTGTGTGTGTGTGTGTGTGTGTGTGTGTGTGTCTGTATATATATATATATATATATATATATATATATATATATATATATATATATATATATATGGGTCTACCTGATAACACCAACATGCCAAAACACCGACAACGAAATCACCGACATCACAAAACCGAAATTCAAAAACATGAAACTTCACATGCCCGACAAACCACAATCCCGACAATCAACAAAACAAGTACCTTTTTTGAAAAACACACACACAACACAAGCACACCAACAACCTTACAAACCTACACTAAACCTTACATACACAACTATCTATGCACTAACCTTAACCCAAACCCTAACCCTAAGGTCCGTCACTATCGCACACTTACCTTACCCGCACCCTAACTCTAACTCACTTAATCTGCCCCTAACCCTTAAGTCTGTCACTATCACACACTTAGCTTACCCGCACCCTAACCCTAACTCACTTAATCCACCCCTAATCTTTAAGTCTGTCACTATCACACACTTACCTTACCCGCACCCTGACCCTAACGTCCGTCCCTATCGCACACTTACCTTAACATGTTGGTGTTCGCAGTGTCGGGATTTTCAACTTTCGGTCTTCTCCGTTGTCGATTTTTCGGTGTCGGTTATCAGCTTTCGGCGTTATCAGGTAGACCCATATATATATATATATATATATATATATATATATATATATATATAGGTTTAGGGGTTGGGGGCTCAGCTCCCACATCAGGAAAGCAAAGGGGGGGGGGGGTGGCTTGCTTCCCTGCAAAAGCAGCTTAAAAAGTATTTCCACAAGATATTTTCAGCAAATTCAGTTCTGGGATACTGATCCTCGGTGTATTCACTTTCATGTACCCATAGTATAAGTCACATCAATACTATGATACTGATACACATTTTGGATTTGTCAGTCTGAAAGAAAATTAAGAGTCAAGTGGCCCAAATAGGTATATAAGACTGCCATTAGAACCAGTGAATAAAGGAATATGTCATTATAATGAAGTATTACAGTAAATTTTCAGAATAGTTTATTATGACCCTCAACTATAGAATGCACTTTAGTTGGAGTTTGCAGCTAAAAACATGCATACAGCATTTTGTCTTCATGTAATGCCATTAACTGTACATTAGTCTAAACTGGGAGAGGGGGTCATAAGTTAAAAGAATGCTGTATTCGGGAGAAAGAAATAGGATTTTTATGTCTGATGTAATGACAACTCAAATAAAGAAACATTGCAGGACTTTAGTGTACTCAGTATATATATGAAACGTTCAGCACAGTACACATAACGAAAATCAGGTAAATGGGAAATCTCAACTGGTGATGTCCTTCTCCTTTAATCTGCAACAACAACTGAACGTGTAATGACACCAGCCTCAGCACCAAGCCTGAGTAAGGTTCCCTTCTAGTAGTAAGTAGTGACCATTTCCTAGCTAAATTTAGTTTAGTTTTTTTTGGATTTAAGATGAGCTTATTTTTGGTGAGCCATGTTTCAATGGATAGGAAGGAGTTTTTTGTGTGTGTGTGTGTGTGTGTGTGTGTGTGTGTGTGTGTGTGTGTGTGTGTGTGTGTGTGTGTGTGTGTGTGTATGTGTGTGTGGAGGTCAGATAAGTTGGCAGAGATGGAGATAAGCATAGAATTGTTGGCGTACTGAAAGAGGGTGGACTGTTTACAGGAGGTATGGATATTGTTTATGAATATATCAAACAATCCTTGGGGGATGCAACATTTTATGGGTAGAAAGGAGGAGCAGGAAGTGAGCTATGTGACAGATTGCTGCCTGTTGGAAGGATAGCTGGTAAACCAGTTAAGAGACCTTGAGGAAATATTAAGATCATTCAGTTTAGAGAGGAGAAAGGGGTGCGAAACAGTGTCAAAAGCTTTGGAGAATTTGAGGAAAAGAGAGGATACAAGTTTGTTTTTGTCTCTGACCTCAGCTACTGCATGTGTAAAGGCCAACAGTGCAGTAGAAGTACTGTGGTTTGGTCTGAAACTATGCTGGGTATGTGTCAGTAGGTTTTCCTGAAGGAGGAAATTAAGTAGTTGAGTATGGATGCATTTTTCAAGTATTTTCGACAGAGGGGAAACTATGGCTATAGGTCTATAATTTGATGGGTCAGTGGATTTACCGCCTTTATGCAGTGGGATGGTGTAAAAGGCTTTCCAAATGTCAGGGATGGTGGCTTCTTGAATGGATCTATTTATGAGCAGGGATATAGTGTAGGCAATGTATTCTGCAGCAAATTTGAGAAATACAGGTGGTAGGTGATCTGCAGAGGGAGAAAAAGGTTTGAGCTTAAGCAGGAGTGATTTAACATAGGCTGTGGGGATGGGTTTCAGAGAGAACAGGGTGTTGTTTGCTGGAGTGTAGGTGTTTGGAAAGGGATTACAGTTCAGATTTGTTTGTGTTAGTTTTTGGATAGTATCAATGAAGTAATTATTGAGGAGGATAGCAGTTTCTAGTGGGGTATTGCTAGGAAATGGGGAGGGGGTGGATGGTTGCATGAGTGGAGGATCTTGTTTAGGGTGGCCCAGAATTTTTGTGGGTTAGATATTCGGTCAGATTGTGGTGAGTTGTAAAAGGATTTTTTATCCTTATTGACCAGTTTCTTAGTGACGATACATTGCTCTTTATAGTTTTGGAAGAAGGCAGGAGTTTTGGTTTTAGCCCAGGATTTCCAAGCACTGTCTCTTTTGTACATGAGAGTTTGAGTCTCTTTGGAGAGCCAGGGGGTGTAGGTGGCTTTATTTCTGATTTTCTGAGTAGGGGCTAGTGAGTTAAGAATGTCTAGAAAAATTTTATTAAATGCAAGAACAGTATCATTGAGGGGGAGGTGCTGAAGAAGGACCAGTTTATGCTAGCTAGAGTGGAATTAAAAGAGTTGGCATTAAAGTTAGAGAGTTTGCAACATTCATGACAGGAGTAAGATTTGGGTAACTGGAGAGTGTGTCTTTAGATGTAGGTGGGAAGATGATCACTTAAGCTATCAAGTTGGGTGCAGGGGTTGTGGTAGAGGTGTGGGGTATTTGTAAGGATCCAATCTAGTATAAGATTAGTAGATGAGGTTTTGTGCATGCGTGTGGGGGATGTAATAAGTTGGGGGAACCCATGTAAGTTAATGCAAAGTTGTGGGGAGTTTGATGAGAGTTTTAACCAGTCAATATTGACATCCCTGAGGATGACCGTTTCATAGTTTACGGTTTGGGATAGCCAGGACAGAATAAGTTCAACAGTGGGAGCATTATTTCCTAGAGGAATATATATATGGAGGCGATGGCAAATTTGTGATGGGAATTTAGGTGGCAGTTGAGAATAAGTAGTTCAGCTGGATGGAAGTTTGGAATAATGATGGTTATAGGTGAGATGTTAAGATTATTTGTGTAGAGAATGGCAACTCCGCCACTTTTCTTTGGAAGTCTATCATTACGGTAGATATTGTAACCAGGTGGTAATATTTCTTTGTTACTGATATGGGGTTTTAGCCAGGTCTCTGATAGGGTTAAGATAATGGGGGATGTATGGGCAATCCAAGAGTGAATATCAGTGGTCTTGTTTGCAAGGCTTTGAATATTTAGGGAGTGGATAGCTAGGTGTTTGGGATGAGAGTTGGCAGAGCTAATAGAGCTAATAGGGTGTGGTGGGTGAGGTGGGTGAGTGGGTGAGGAACTGGGTGGGTTGGCACACTGATGTACATATATATAATCATATATAATGTGTATATATATATATATATATATATATATATATATATATATATATATATATATATATATATATATATATATATATATATATATATATATATATATATATATATATATATATATATATATATATATATATATATATATATATATATATATATATATATATATATATAGCAAGAGAGAGAGACCTATATATATATATATATATATATATATATATATATATATATATATATATATATATATATATATATATATATATATATATATATATATATATATATATATAAAACAGCAAGATATGAATATACATGTATGAATACATATGCAGATATACCTGTATATATTAATGTAAATAGATATAGATATATGTTACAGTAAATATACACATGTATATACCTAGGTTATGTTACAGCAGTTACGGGTAACATATGTTTAGACTGGGCATATGTTGGTGGGAGGTCCAATCAACAAACGTCTACCTCCCACCCCCCTCCCCCCAGCTAGGCCGGTGAGACATACATATACTCAATAAAGGTAAATACAACACTGCTTCCCAGACCACCAGCAGGAAACTACCAGTGGGAGAGATCTACAAGGTCTACACTTTAAACATGGACAGCGACGTCCCTTGTTGGACACCAAAACTTTGTACATTCCAACCAATGGGGTAACACTATTACGACCAGGATGTAGCTGTACACAGAACAGTAGGTTGTGCAAGCCTGATAACACATGGGTTGACACAACGTATGACATGTGTCCCGACATGGGGAGAGTGGGCAGTGTGTAGGGGTGTGTTCATATCCCACCTGTGTCCACCTGTGCCCAAAGTAAGGATGAGTGCTGTAGAGTAGTGGCAGGTGGGGGAACTATGAGCATGCGATTATGGGGTTAGGCATGCAGGTGTTGGCTGGCAGACACGTATTAGGACCGCCCTGTGGGTGTAAGTAATATTCCAATGTGGGTATAGCAGATGCCCATACCTCCCAAACTTAAGAGCACATCTACTGGATAGTCCATAAACCATTGGGGGAACAGATAGGGACCATATCATTGAAGTGTCCCTGATTACCAGGGATGTCTATGATTATGAATCATAGTCTAACACAGTCCCCAACTAAACCCTCCTAGAACTACTGATATTAGGAGGAAAGTTGGCGGAATACACATAATGAATAATGACAACATGTAAGAGTCATAAACAGCATGTACCTCAGACAATGTGTATGAATACATATGTGCTCTGTGTTCATCATTGTGTCAGGTTAATAGCACCAACCTTCTAAATGTGTCCCGGAGGTCATTATGCAGTGTCCCTGATTCAGTGTTCATTCTTCCCCATTCGTATGAAAGGTCTAATAGTGAGAGAAAGCGCATGTTCTACCGACTAACTTAGAACGTTGATAGAATAATAGGGTTGGGGTTACCACCTGTCCACCTTTGCGAGGGACACTCCCCTTTGGGCAGTTGTGTCTTGCAAAATAACTGTAATTATGGCAAATGTCCTGTGATTTAGGCCAAAGATTACCTATATTGTCTGTAGTAGTTGCATAAAACAATTATGTTCACCTGAAACAACTAAATGTTATAGGTAACAGTATAAGCCACTATAATGCTACAAGACTAACCTTTTATTTAAGCAAAATAGTGAAGTACTCCCCTTTCTACTGGCTGTGGGTGTGATGCCCTGCAATGTCTGATGTCTCTACTTACAGGTCCTATAGGGTTGCTACCTTTACAAATGGCCAGAGTGGGACATGTTCTGTAGAAATGTCAGACATTCCAGAGCAAAACATATCTACAGCCATGCATAGTACAGAATTAGACTTATTTGCACAAATAAAAGCTTAATCTAGTTGCATTTGAATTGCTTATGCTACTTAACATAACATATAGAAGTGTCATATGTAACATAACTGTTTTATGCAATTATTAATGAAACGTAGAATATAATAATGTCCTGTAATCAGGACATTTGCTATGTCTTGATTATTTTTGCAGTGCCCCTCGCAAAGTGGGACAGGTGGTAACCCTAAAGCCCCACCTTGACCAACTGAAAAGGTGGCAAACCTATAATAGGTATGCGGTAGCACGACTCGTCCAACGGATGTGGCTCCCACAACCCAACTACATGTCTGTATTGCAGAGTATCGGTTCCCATGTATCAGCCAGAAGGTAGCAGAGTGCATGCGGAACACACAAATATGATTAATTCACTGGACAGGCTGCTGATTCCATACAGTTGAATGCCATGCCGTCACCTAATGGGCAGCCATTCCCGATACTGTAGTCAGAAGCAGCTTTAGGCCAACTAGTGCCCTAGGCAGAGGGCACAACGCCACCCCCCACAACACCACCCAATGCCCCCATCTTGGTCTACCTACACCAAATAAATACTGGAAATATGTAGAAAACACCAAGTAACAAAAAGCACAAAAATGGAGCAGGATACAGGAATAAATAAAATTTATTAAGCGCTTTCATCAAATTTTTATTATTATTATTATTTTAATTTACTGGTAAAGGAACAATTCAGAAAACAAGGGAGTCTTTGTCTTTAAACATTTGTATGCTTAATTATTCAATTATTCAATTGTATTCAATCAATGGCTTAATTGCTGTATGTATAAAAGGATGGTCTTGCTGACTGTCTGGTATTCTGAAGAAGTCAATCCTAATATTTGATGAACTCGCTTAATAAATTTTATTTATTCCTGTATCCTGCTACATTTTTGTGCTTTTTGTTACCAAATAAATGCTGGTAAAGTGCCCCCACTAAAGCGGTGCCCTAGGCGGCCGCTTAGTTGGCTTATGCCTAAGGCCGGCTATGACTGTAATCATGTAGTCCAATGTTATAGGCATAACAAAGTGGGAGCAGATTGTAAGAGGAACACACAAATATGAATGATTCACCGGACAGGCCGCTGATTCCGTACAGTCGAACGCCATGCTGTTGCCTAATAGGCAGCCATTCCCAATACTGTATTCATGTAGTCTGATATAATAGGCATCACAAGGTGGGAGCACATTGTATGAGGTACACACAAATATAATTGTGTCACTGGGCAGGCCGCAGATTATGTACAGTCGAACGCGATGCCCTCGCCTAATAGGCAGCCAGTCCCGATACTGTAGTCATGTAGTCCAATGTAATAGGCATCACAAGGTAATATTGTGGTCCTCACTCACACCCAGGGGTGTGAGTGACAGATGCAAGCACCAATGTCGGTGCATTAGCAAGTGCGGCAGCGAGTGGGTGTAAGCATGTTTGGCTACCAGTATGTGAGTACTGCACTGGTTAAGCAATGTAGTGGCTAACCGAGCATATGAGGCTGTAACCAGAGGTCAACAGTGCCTAACACCACTGAAACTCAGGCACACCCGCTCCCAACTGCTTTAATGTGCCTTACTCCCTCCGTATCCAATGGGCTTGTTCTGCCCTGCAACCAACTAAACGTCCTTCGCAAGGGTCGGAACCAGGACTCTGCTCACACAGCTAATGTGTATTACCAATATGCCATGGCAGATATACAGACAACGGACAGTACCACAAACATATCATACAGCGCAGTCATTCAACAGTATAGGAATGTATCCCATCATGTAGATGTACATGTGAGTGTTTATGTCCAGCATATAGGTACATACATATACAGAGATGTATCAGGAACATACTATGTGGCAACAATGCATTACAAACGAATGAAACGGGAAACACCAGCAACGCCTGTATTATGTAGTGGTGTTGCTCTATGTGATCAAAAATGCAATTAGTTGTACATTGACCGTATACATCACACTGTGCATGTAGTGTACATTAACACAACAGTACCTGTCCAATCATTATGTGTGAACAGTACTCTTGCAAGGTGCTGTGTGCAACATCATCATCATGATAAAGGTAAATGGGGTAAACATAGAGGGACCGGTAGTGTTTTGTGTACAGTAGGGTTGTCCTCCTCACATGTACCTGGACTATGTAGGAGTGATGTGCATACCAGGATTGTGTGCCTGAGGGACAGGGGTGAGGATAACAGTAGTATGTTATGATGCATATTACAAGGGTTTCATGTGTCCAGTGGGCACGTGTGTGTAAAGGACAGCTATGTATAGGGCAGATGGCGTCCTAGGAGCCGAATGACTTTATGTGTCCGTAGGTGATGGTCAGATGTTGGGGACGGAGTGTAGGTATGGCCATGGAGGCTAGGTAGGAGCACAGAAAAGACAGCATACAGGGTTGGTATATGACTCATGTGGGGGGGATACACCCTGGATGGGGATGGGTCTTTGGCATTCAAAAGCCCATGGGAACAGTGGGACGGAGGTCCCCAGCCATGGGCAACTGCCACTGCACCTACACAGCTGCAAAGCAGGCAGTGCTGGGGGATGTCCAGGAGGGACAGCATCACCCTGTAAATGTCTGCCCTTAAACTGGCATATCTAGCTTCATAATCCCTTAGGGAGCCACCAATGCAACACGTCCGGGACCACACAACAGCATATATGTACCTGTCTGGTCCTGCTCCCAAGGGGGACATGCTCCATCATCAGTGGTGGTACCAACAAAAGGTGGTGCAGACCCAACAGAGTTTGATGTCTATGGCAGGGCCCCAGATGTGCTAGTGCCCGGTGCCATGGTAAGCTGAAGTGGGACAGGAGGTTCTGCCGGGAATTCCCAACCCATTCAGCCTATGGTGTTGTGTTTTAAACCCACATATGGCTTAGTGATAGACAACAGCATACAGGATTACCCACGGCAATATGCATAGATATCACCAGCAACCCAACACAATAGATGGTATACATTTGAAGAGGGAGCACAACACTTGCAAATATACTGCATGCCAACTGTACAATGTGTAGTAGATGTGTGACCACATCTGTGAACAGTTGCCCATCTTTGGCTTGTCACTGGGAATCCCACACGGTGCCAGTCATACCATTGTCTCATGTGGCACATGTCCAGTCAGGGATGCAATGGCAGTAACACATCCCTATCATCATGTACTGTCTGCAATCCTCACACCATGCTTCTGCTGTGCACAGAAGTGTGTTCAGTGTATAACACAGGAAACAAATGGTTGCACACACTGACCAGTTCACAGATGGCCCTACAGATAGGGGTCCCTCATGAACAGAGTACTGTCATGTCTATATTATAATATGCAGAAATGCCATTACCACACACATGTTAAACAGGCAGTAGTCTCAATGCAGCATAGCTACACTTACATGCTGTAGTTGTGTGGCACATCACCCTCCTGTCTTTAGGCTATTTACCACTGTGGAAAATGATTGACGTACATCCAGATATCATCTGTGATGCCGTGTCAGAACACCACATCTAAGTACCACTCACAGCTACTGTCACGGCCAGATAATAACATGTTTCCCTAGATAGTGTACTGTGGATGGCTATGGGAACACCATCACAGCTGTACCACATGCAATCAGCTAGAGGAGTACTGCAATAGGTGCAGAGGCCATCACCTGACCATTTCCATCTCTTACAATACACATGTTGTTGCTGTGCAGGTGTACACCTTCACATCCACCAGAGAGTGTGTGTGTGGGACAGGCAATGTACACCAGGGAAGGGCTTGGAGGCTTAACCATAAGCATCATCTGCCACACGCCGAATAGTACGGGGCAAACCCCTGACTAGTCATTACTATTGCATGTGCATGACGTTACTACATGTACCACAAAGGTGACATGTTGCTGTGCTGTAAGAACATGTGTGTAGGTGAGTGAGTGCCATCTGCAATGGATATAGTAGACATACATTAGGTGTGGCACACATGTCAGTCCATGTGAACAGATGCCATTGTCACTACAACCGCACTCTCTAATGGACACGCATTGACACCTTTTCCAGGGCAACAAATACACAACGTAACTACTTAGTTTTAAACACTGCAGTAATGCACAGGACCACATGCACCATAGGGGATATCTGGAGGTTCTATGGGCTAGGGTATGTGAAAGTGCTTGACAACTGTTGGTATGCCAACGAGGTTTATACTGGGAGTGACTGTGGTTGGGAGGATCATAACCCACATGCAGACACAGGGTGCCAGTACTGGCATGCAGGTATGCATTGCTCCATAGGTGTGTAATGTTTGGCTGTGCAAGATGGCTGTACAAGGCTGGGTGAGGGGTGATCCTTGCCATTGCGTCACCCGACAATGGTGTGCAGTGCAGGGGTGTAGTGTCTGAAATGTTCCACACAGTTGGGTACTGCATTATCTGGCCTGACATCCTGGTTACCAATGTGTAGGGCCATAGCTTTGCAATGCATGCCATGTCTGTGTTTGATAGTCCTTCACATGGACATTGCCTGGGATGTGCATGTCCCACAATACTGTACAGTGACATGTAAAGGTGTACCTGGTTTGGCAGACACATATAGTGTACACAGCCTGTTATACCCCGATACGCCAATAGTGGTCTGGTGTGGTGAAACCTGCTTATAGTGAGCATGTTGGCCCTGCACCTGCATGGATAGTCGGCCCTGCAGCTGCATGGATAGTATGATACAGGTATTCTGTGGTGTCAGTGGCATGGGTCCATACAGAACACACGTGTACAGCATTGTCTGGCCTTAGTGGATCACATTTGATGGCACCACATATGTTGCAGGCATTCAGTGTGAAACATAGTGAAGGTACACTGTCCTCATATATGTGCCTATTGTACCACTGTACAGGGTGCCATGTCCTCTGCAGGCCACTGCATTCACACCATGCCTACTATCTGTCTCAATGTGCATGTTACTAGCAACACAGTGGGATATCCTAGGCAAGGTTGTATGTGCATGTCACATGGGTGCGGGACATATACCGGGTACTAGTAGGGCTGCATACTTAGTTCACCAGGCCTTTTGCCAGATGTATGGGTATGGCTTGCCAACACAGTGCCGTGGCTGACTGACAGCTGTACTCCTCATGAGGTGGCCAATGTGTCATAAGACGGATACCATATAGGAAAGCTACAAAACCCCCTCCCAAACATGTCCACTGGTAAGACAATCACAGCCACCTCTACACAGGCTCTGACAAACAAACTTGCCCTGTCCTGTATACAAACCCCTACCATATCACACTGCAGCAACATGAGTTTAGGGCACATGCTACGGAGAATACTACAAAGCATTGTACTTGATTCACACAGGCAGACCCACACACACACTTGGCATGTCTGGGATTATAACACTACTTTACTACACTACAGCATTACGCAGTTACAGAACGCACTACCAAGATTATTGAGACACAGCACTCCTACAGGTGTATTTGTAGATGGGTGACATCATTGGCCTTGCCAACGGTGGGTATAAGAAATGTATGGCGTGTGAGCAGTATAAAGGCATTACTCAGTTCTCAGGCAAATGAGGAACTAGAACACTGACCTATCTACTTTATTACACTACAGCATTACACAGTTACAGAACGCGCTACCGAGATTACTAGGACACAACACTCCCAGTGTATTTGTAGATGGGTGACATCATCGGCCTTGCTAACAGTGGGTATAAGAAATGTATGAAGTGTGAGCAGTATCAATGCATTACTCAGTTCTCAGGCAAATGGACACACACACACAAACACAGCAACTGTGGGACTAGAACACTGACCTAACTACTTTATTACACTACAGCATTACACAGTTACAGAACACGCCACTGAGATTATTGGGACACGGCACTCCCAGAGGTGTATTTGTAGATGGGTAACATCATCAGCCTTGCTAACGGTGGGTATAAGAAATGTAAGGAGTGTGAGCAGTATAAAAGCATTACCCAATTCTCAGGAAAACAGGGACACACACACACACGGCAAGTGTGAGATTAGAACACCGACCTAACTACTTTATTACATTACAGCATTACGCAGTTACAGAATGCGCTACCAAGATTACAGGGACACAGCACTCCCAGAGGTGTATTTGTAGATGGGTGACATCATCGGCCTTGCTAATGGTGGTATAAGAAATGTATGGAGTGTGGGCAGTCTAAAAACAATTTACAGTCCTCTGACAAATGGGGACAGACACACACACACACACACACACACACACACACACACACACACACACACACACACGCCAGTGCCGGGAACGGAACACCTGCCTATTTACAGATTACTATTACAATACTACATACTTACGAATCACGCCACACAGACTACACATTTCAAGGCTGTCATTATGACCTTCTGGGAAAACGGACATCAACAGGGATGCTGGCAGTTAAGATATTCATACCTGTGAACCTGTGTGTTTAAAGTAGGACTCCATCCTGAGCTGGAGTATGCCCATCTGTGGAATGGATGACTACTATCACTATACAGGGTTACAATGGTCATGCCCATACACAGAGGCACATAACCAACAGAAGGTGTCACTGGGCATGCTCACACACTTAATACAGGGCTGTTCAAATGCACTATGTGTCCATCTACACAGGGATATACTGGACAAGCTCATACACTTAGTAGCACAGGGCTGACTGGGATGCACTCTGATGCTAAACACGGAAGGCCACAGTGGCCATGCTATTACAGGTAGACATAAATAACACATTGTAATGGGCTCTAGTGTTAGTAGTTGTCATTGTTAGCAGGGACGCTGCTCTACATATATTTGATACCAGTCTTTTACACAACATCTGCTGTCATTCTGGGATGACATGGTTGACAGTAGGCAGGCCTTTGTCACATATCACATGCATCCATGATTCAAGGGAGTGTGGATATTACCCAAGTCGCATCCGCCCACACAGTGCCATTCCAGGGCAAATGTCCTAAACACAGGTTAACTCACATACAACTACAGGACAACTGCATTGTTTTCTTATGCTAACCAGTGCTAGATGTGTAGCGTCCATATTCACAGCTGGTCACTGTAGATCCAACAGTGGGGAGTACTGACTTCTGTGCAGTGAGGAACACCTGGCTGATGGCTCTGTAGTGCACAATAGCACTACCACCATATACCTCAGAACCTAGCACTACCACCATATACCTCAGAACCAGACATGTGGGCCATAACACAGGTACAGACCACTCCGGTGGTGTACCCACATACATAAAGGCCACTCACATGTACTGACCACTCCCCCCACAAAAGGCATCACAGATGAGTCATGTGCAGGACATGGTGTCACATGCTGCATTCTAGGATGTAAACCTCAGACACCACCATGCCCTCGGACCACCAAAATGCATCCATACATGTTGTATGACATAGAAGAGTACACCACCATGTGACCCTTGACCTGTGTACTTTACTAAGCTCTACATCAACTGTAGAGAGTACACATGCACTGACACAGTTGCGTCATGTGTTATGCAACGGAATGATACCACTGTCTGTGACCAGGTCAGCTGTACACATACCAGGGGCCCTCGGTATTTCCACCATTAGCAGATGACTGTTGCTGTACACCAGTACACACCCTCATGTATGGATATGACATACATGTACCTGCCCTGGGTATGTGCATGCCACACACACACACACACACACACACACACACACACACACACACACACACACACACACACACACAACATACATGTAAATAGCATAGCTGTTGTTGTCCTTTGTGCAAACAGATGGCTACAGCCATTACTCACATGCACATGGAATGTAGGTCCATGGCTGCTGAATGCTAACAGTACATAATGTGTGATATCAATGTTGATAGAGGTAACATTCCCTCTGTACTGGTCACCCATTACACCCATCATATCATACAACAGTCCATGTGTCATGTATGTCATTACACATGTCCACCAATTGCAATGTCTACAGACATTCCCAAATGTCAGGATTGTAGAACCTACACACCAGTACATGTAGTATTGTGCATTTAGATAACATGCATGTGCAGTTGCTGATGTATGCAGGTGATGTGTATCCTAGTACATCATACAGTTGCAATGCAGCCTCAGCATTGCCAACTGTATATGGTGATATGCTGGATGTACAGAAAGATGTACCTCAGGTATGGACAGATGTGTGGAAATAACTAAGTGGTGGGGCATCTTTGCAGATGGATGTTTGCTGTGGACAGCTCACAGGTGTGTCACAAGCAGTCCTACAAAACCTTGTGTAACCAGTAAGCAATGGTTTTGTTAATTGAAGGACATAATACACAACTTAGACAGTGATCAGGGTGACAGTGAAGGTAAATCACTTGACACCTTTTAATAGTTAAGACATCCCATGTGCATATATCAGCACTGTTGCCACAGGAAGTGTCAGTACAGTTTGTAACACATGTAATACTGCTGTACATCTGACATACATAACATGAGCTAGGCATGTCTGAGATTCACAGTACTGGCATGTGTGGTTGCGTGTGTGTCCATATATGTCACGTATTGTGGGGAATACATCTCAATTGTTAATCACTCTCCTGTACACTAGTGAACACATCTGTACAGACTGCAATGTAGAAAGCAGGACATAGGCAGGGGCATGTATCTCACACATGTGAGGTGTCTTATACTGAATGCCACAGTGTGTGTATGTAGGGCTGACTGGTCCCTGGGGTGAGGATGTATGTTACCATACTGAACTGATAAGACCCCTCCCACCATCCAGATGATGCATTCTACTATCCGTGTTGATGTCCTCGATCTCAGGCCAAACTCACTACCTGTACATGTGTATTCTCTGTGGCGTGTCATGTAGGTGCACAGTACTGTAATGATGATTTGCACATAGGCAGGGGTCCTCACCTCACCAGCAGAAACTGTGTGCGAGTGTGTGTTACTGTGTCGGTGAATCCGTGAGTGTGTGGGTGTGTTACTGTGTCACTGAATACATGTGTGTCAATACCTGAGTGTGTGGGTGCAGTTGTGTGTTGGCATCCTGACATGGGAATGTGTATTACTGATTCCCAATGAGACATCACATTTCCCACTGGCCTCTACCCTTGTAATCAGCTAGATCACTCTCTTACCTCACCACTCTATGTAACTGTACCTGTGATGTCACCCTTTATGGATGTCACGTCTGTGGCCACAGTAGCTTAATACACAGCTATCATGCTCTTTGATTGGTAGACGTGTTTGTAACGTGGGACATTCTCACTGGTATGTGGCAGCTACATAGTTCATGCTGGTATATTCATACATACCTGTGAGTAGTCCACATTGACATATGGGACACTAACTGCAAACATTGACATCCATCAGCACGTACAATTAGACCTGACGGAGGACAGCAGAACATCATGACCATCATGCAGTTACTGTTGTTACACAAGACACATACTGTTAACAGTATTGTACACCTGTACTACATGGTATATCTGCTGCCTGTCAACAGTCCTCAACAATTGCAAACTACACTTATCTTCCTAGTCTGTTCACCCTGTGCATCAGACCATATGAGCATGTCCCTGGACCGATGGTGTGGATGGCAGGGATGCGGTGCAGGCATCATCATATGCACAGGGTGTTAATGTTTGCCAGAGGCCTAGGCTGCACCATTGGATGACATCATTTGTGTGGGTTTGGGCCTGTGATCTAATTGGGCACGTGTGGATGTTATGCATGTGTGTGTTGCAGTGCCCTACATATGTTTCCAGTGTGTGCGTGTATGTATGCACACAGTTCTGCCATGTGTCTGGCCTAAACAGGGGTATTATTGACAGTTGCAGACTGTACAGGTGAGGTTTTACAGCTCATGGTGTCCGGCCACGGACATGTGACCTGTGCCTGCCAGGGGTTGCACGGGCACTGCCAGGCAGAGGTGCAGATTGGGTACTGTCTGATGTCACTTGTCCACTGGAACTGTGTCCCTGTTGGGACCATCCCAGGCCACGTGCACTGCTGCTGCTACCGCTACTATGGGAGCGGACATGTGAGGTTGCTCGTACACGTAGACCTGACACAGGTGATGTAGCAGGCCTATGTCCACATGCCTGATGCCTCACTCCTACTAGATGTTCTAACACAGACAGCTCATGCTCGCGGATTGTCATGCCATGGTCAAGGACTCCAACCATGTCACCCAACCGTCTATTCAAAGCTTTAGCAATCTGCTATTGAGCAGTTACCATTGCCTGGATGTTGTTGTTTAAAGAATGGACAACAGCCCTCTGTAGCCTCTGATCTTTTCTGTTGCACCATTCAGCACATGCCTGTGCCTCTATTACAGCCTGAAACATGTGTCTGGTGACACCAGCTGCTGCGCTCTGTCTTGCAGGAGCATGTTGGCCAGAGGTCATCCTATGAGCAGCACTGGCCACGTGCCTGTGTGGGGCACCACCAGTCATTTGGCTGACATCATGGTGTGCAGGCGCACCTTCCATAGCCCAAACACTTTCCTGTTCCAAGCTACCATGCACCAACTGTCCTTCCTCTATGGCCACTGGTGATGGGGTATGTGCAGGTTTGGGATCTGTGTGCGAGGATGAGGGGGATATAGATGGAATGGCAACCAATGGCACAGTTTCAGCCCCTGACAACTCTGCCTGGGACTCAATCATACATTCATCATCACTGCTAGAGTCTGTGGGGACACTAACATCAGATGTACCGCAGGAAGGCAATGCACCTACATCACCTGTGAGGGCAGACAAGAACTGTACATTACAATCTATACAATAGACGCACACACAGACACACACGCATGTGATATGACAGAAGGCATGCAACATGCATGTGATACGGCAGACGGCATGCAGCACAGACAGCAGACGGCATGCAAATTACACAATCATAGTAGTAGTTAGCATACATCCTTGTGTTACACCATGTAGACCAGCACAGGTTAACAGTACACCTCCTGATGTGTGGCATATGACCTTGACAATCACATGTAGTATGACATGATCTGCTGACATGTGCAATGACATGCATACATGTTTAACACAATGGTGCCCTGTCAAATATACAGTGGGGCAATGGTGTCCCAATGCAGTGTTGTCTGTCTGCCCTACATATATACTGCACAGTTAGCTGATGTGCATGGCCATTGCAGGGAATCATGAGGCGTCTCTAGTGCTATACAGTGTGAGTTACAGAAAGGGTTCATAGCCATGACTGTGTTCAGATACAATACATATATACTGTGGAATGTGACCCACGTCACTGAGGTGTATACACACTAAACCATGATATGGAAGTTGTGACACAGGTCACTGATGGGTATATGGATGACGCCCCTGCACATCTGCAACTATATTGCTGCTGCCTGGCAACTATGGCCAGACATGGCGAACACGTCGGTACACCATGTGCCACATGACATCTGTGTACCACACACACACACACACACACACACACACACACACACGCACACACACACACACACACACACACACACACACACACACACACACACACACACACACGAGGAGCAAGTATGACATTGATGTCCAAAACCAGCAAGGGGAATGTACTGTATCTGTGGGCTGATGTGGATACTGTACAGGTGACTGCTGTCATGGTCCGACACCCTTAAGATGTTCAACACATCTTATGTGGTGGATTGATGTTACGCCTACATAAGATGTGCACAGGCCTGTAGGATGTCTAATGTTCCACATCTACAATATGACCATTATAAAAAGACCATAGTTGGACCATGTGTAGCCATTGTATGACAGGGTGTATACACAAGCACATCACGTCTACTGTGTGTGTTGCTCCATGTCTCTGGCCATCCTCCATGGCCATGTGTGTACATGTGTTGCCCAAATTATTGTGACAGACATCTATTTCACATGTCTGTGTTGTCCCATATGACATATATGCTCCACTGACAACAGGGTTATGCAGATAAAGGGTGGTATGTGATATATGTTTTCAGGTTAGGTAGGCAGTGTTGCAGCCAGGCCACTAGATGGCATGGACATGTCAAGATAGCACATCACATTGTGTGACATTCATAGCAGGGCTATGATCCACACCAGTGAATCCTGTGTGCTGGCCATACTCCAGCCCACTGTGTAGTACTGTTTGTATTCACCACATGTGAAGTTCTGATCTGTAATACGTCCCTAAAGTGAGCAGCACCTCCACCATTGTATGCACAGCTGTCCACACATCTGGCAATGATAGTTTGTGAGGATTCATGTCGGTGAGATGATTCACACAGTTTGCAAGTGTTGCACATGGGTAGTCATTGTGATGCATTGTAGGTCCGACCTGCATATTGTGACAGGAACATACATTATGTGTACATGTTGTAAATGGCCACATGGCAGATAGATTTGTGCATTACGATTCCTGATAAATAATAACACTCTCACCTGCAATGGGCTGCTGTCGCAGCAGAACACCAGAGGTACCTAAATAGGAGTAACACAGCAGTATGAGCTTAATCCACACCTGTATAATGGCTACAGGGTGCAATGTGCATAACAGATACACCAGTACATTAGACTATACTATGGTGTATGCACATGTGTGCATACACAGAGTAGCATACGATAGTATGCGGCATGTGTGTATACATGCCTTGTATATGATGTTACATTACATATTGTACAGTGACACATGCAACTATATGGAATATAGTTGTTATAGGTGCAGTACTGACTTACCAGGCAACTCCAGGCTCAGTGGTTGAGAGACACCCACCTCCACAATATTGGCTAAGGCTTGCGGATGTGGTTCTGCAGGTGTCCCCAGGTTGGCCAGTAGCTCCTCGGTATGTGTGAGTGGGTGCTGGGTTGGTGGTCCACCACCTGTTGCACATTGTTCCCTGGCGATTGCATTTGCACGCTATTTCACCCATCTAATGAGGTCTGTACAGTGTCTGCGCACCTGCTGGTATGTGTGGTTGTGGCCACCAACATCATTAACCCTCCTGGGAAGTTTCATCCACAGGGCATCCCACTGCTGTGCATCCTGTGGCACATGGCTAAACAGGATATTGTGATTGTTGAGTAGGTATGGGATGAGGTCCTCATTCTCCAAGCAGGTAAAATGGGGTAGCCTTGCACGCGACATACCTGGAAGACATAATGATGGAGACAGGTCACAGTGACTCACAAAGACATAAAGAGCTACAGCTGAGCATACATGTGTATCACATTTATTACGTTTAAATAGTTGTATTTGCAAACCTAGATGACACTGACATGTTTGTGTCACACACATGTGACACTCAATGTTAAGTGGATATTATCACCATATATGTGTGTGTGTCACCTGATTACATTGCTCATACTCCATCTGGATGCTGTCTTGATGTGGGCATGTCTGTTTGCCTGTACTGGTGTTCCTACCTATCAGCACATGGCTGGATGTGTCCACATTAATGCAGTCAACCTTGATGGGATGGATATCAACTATAGCATGTACAGTCAAAGTCAACTAGTGGGCTATATGCCATGGGCCATGTATGAATCTAGGATGAAAGGTTACCTGGCAGTAGCTGACAGGTGGGTCTCTGGGGCCAGGTGGATCAGTGCCACATTACTGATCCACAGGGTTAATGATACATTTACCATGCGGTCATCACACCATGTCTGAGAGGGGAGTGATGTGCAGCTTTGACAGACAGGAATGCATAGTATGGCAGGACTATGTAAAGTGTATGGGACAAGGATCTGTCCAGCATGTGGAAGGTGGATGTCCATGAAGTATGTGTTCAAGATCAGGATGAGTACATGTAGCATGTCCAACATCACTGGGTTGGGCATGGATTTATTCAGGGTATGCATCATGCTACATAGTGGAGATAGGGAATGGGAAGGCTTGTGTAGGCCATCTGCGCATGACCAATACCCCTTAAAGGAAATATGTGATGTGATATGGGTCACTTGAGTGTTGTCTATGGCTGGACAATGATCTCTAAATTCAGGGATGGAACCCTATCATTATTAGGGTTGCCACATATGACTACCTGACAGGTGTGGTGATGTAGCTATCACAGGAAAGACAACTGTCCAGCTGCATCCCATACACACAAGTATCCATTATGTTGACCACTGCCTAGGTGGTAGTTCATGGGTACAGGGTTATTAACATAGGAGTGACAATGCAATATGTAGCTGTCAGATTGTGGCCATATGTCACGCACACCTCACCCACAAAGCCCCTTCTGTATGTTGTCCACAACACTCCTGAGCCAGCTATTGCTCCTAGGTCATAGTCATTCACATATTTCAATAGGCAGATGCCTTCTGTTTGTCTGTGAGGTATGGACTACAATGAGGGGGAATAAAATTCATTAGCCCTGTCATACTGTAGCTGCCACTGGTGTGATGAGCATGTATTATTCAGACACCTTCTGTAGTGTTGGTTCTGCCAGCAGTCCTGTTGCAAAACACTCCTGTGACATAGGAATGTACAGCTAGTATACCGAGTGTAGGTGGTACACAGTATGGATGATGATGTCCTAGGACCTGACAAGGTTATGATATGCAGTGTGACATCAACTATACTGTCATCTACATCTGAACTGCTGACATCAATTAATTGATCAAGGTTCATGGCCTTCCAGACCAGACTCAGCAGGGTAGTATTGCAGTACTTCCCATTATCAGTGGTGTCTCCCTGTTTGTGGGTTGTGATACCTGTTGGTGTGCACCATTCAGTGTGTACACAACCTGACGTGGAGCTGTTTTACATGATGTGTACATGGAGAGCATCTTGTTTTGCCATATGTGTATGATGCAACCTGTGATGTGGACAGGTCCCATACAGCCTGAGTGCAGCTTGTACCTGCATAGTTGTGGGTACAGAGGCCCAGTGGTGTACATAGATATATGCTTGTGTACCTGTTGGGGGGAGGGGGCCATGTGTTTATGTTATCCAAGACCTTATCTGGATTGCTTATTCATGCTCAGCACTTGCTCAGAACTTGTAAGCACTACGTAAGCTAATAATTACTATAGCACTCAATCTTCCTCATTACCTAGAGGTAAGGGTAAACAGGTTTTGTACATACTTTTCTCACTTGCTTAGAGTAAATTAGCTCTTGTACTCACTTTCCTCATTTATCTAGGTGAAAGTAGTTCTATATTCAGGCATGTCCAAGAGTCAACTGCCAGTGTTCTCACCTGTCTATCTGATGTATCTGGACATCTTGAGGGAATGTACACATTGCCTCATGTACACAGACAAGCCTCTCCACCTACTATTCAACACTACAACCTGTGAGAGATGCACTCATCTAGCCAAACTGGAGGTAAAGGTCTCTCCAACCAAGCCTGACCCTGACAGTCATGTGGAGAAGGTAAACATTTGCACCACACCACACTCATCACATAGTCTCACTGAATCTACCCCACCATTAACTGGGAAAACTACTCGTGTACCAACACATTAGCTCAATGCTTTCTGGAATTTATAAACACCAATGTCCTGAATCAACATATCCACACACCCACCAGGGGCAACAATATCCTAGTCCTAGGCATTACCAACATGAGTGACTGGTACTCCACACATGAAGTCAACTCCTCGTTGGTCCGATCCGACCATGAGCTGAACACTGTTGATATCCACATCCTGCCCCCACCCCCCATTAAGGGAACCACAGTATAATATGTCTACAAAGCCAACTACATGCTTCTTAAGACAAACGTGGTGAACGTCATGACACCCATGCAGATGGACAATACTGTTACAACTGCTGAATCTTACACAAATGCACTCTATAAGCACTTACACGAGTGCATGGCTTGTGCTATCCCAAACAGAACCAGGACGCTATACTCCTAGTTAAGGAAACCAATCTGGTGGTCCCCTGCCATAAACAAACTGTACTACAGGAGGAAGACACTGTTGCAAATGAGAGTACAATCCCATGCGTGGAGGAGCTCCCTGGCCAGCCTCAGTAAGAAGGTGAGATCCCTTATAAGATCCTCCAAAGCTAGCTATGAAAACTAAAACTCCACTAAATCCAACAACAACCACAAAGCATTCTATAGCTATGTCACATATCTTGATTTCAACAGCCAGATCTGCTCTGAGTTACAGCACAAAGGTACGAACATTACAGAAACAACTGATATTGGCAACATCCTGGCAGATAGGTTCAGTGCTACTTTTCCTCCCTCCCTCTCAAAGCTGCACACTCTAAAGCCAATATCACAGCATCCATGGGAACGGACAACATCCCAGGCTGCATTTTACATGAATTTCAGAACATACTGTCTCCCCACCTATGCACCATGTTCAATAATAGCCTCACATTGGGCATAGTGCCCCCTGAATGGCACACAGCAACAGTTATCCCACTTCACAAAGGTGGCACCACAACAGACCACGGGACCTATTTCCCTATAGGCCTGACTAGCCTGATCTGCAAGGCTATGGTGCACATCATGGATCTCAGTCACAGAGACATTGGGTACCTCCAAACCTTTGACCCCTCCCAATTTGGCATTGTTAAG
The DNA here is from genome assembly GCF_019279795.1 of Protopterus annectens. Classification (NCBI taxonomy): domain Eukaryota; kingdom Metazoa; phylum Chordata; order Ceratodontiformes; family Protopteridae; genus Protopterus; species Protopterus annectens. The sequence goes on along the minus strand of NC_056731.1, from coordinate 126,427,463 downwards.
GGCAGACCATGCCTCCTAAACCTGGTGGACTTCTTAGAGACAGTTACTAAGCCATTAGATGAGGGTAAGGAGGTCCACACAGCCTACCTAGATCTCTCATAGGCTTTGAACACCATTCCTCCTTCTGGTATTATCAACATACCTATCTGCCTGAACATTAACCCCTACGTCATGTGATGGTTTGCAAAGTGGCTCACGGACAGAGCCCACACAGTGGGAGTTGCATACCCTAGGTCCGACTGTATACCAGTTACAACTGCCATCCCCCAGGGCTCAGTCCTAGGACCCCTCATGTTTGGTATATACTTCTCTGATGTACAGACAAGCACAGGAGGGCTTTGGCTGAAAAGGTTTGCAGATGATTGCAAACTAGGGGACATAATTGTTTCCCGGCTGTTACAGACATCCTCTGGAAGGGTCGCACTGAGATGGTTACCTAGTGTTAATATCATGGCGTTAAGCGGAATGCCTAAAAGTGCATAGTCATCCCCTTTGGATATAACTAATTACCCGCAGACTACCACATAGGTGCTAGTCCCCTACATACAGAAAAGGTAATAAGGGATCCGGGAACCCCAGTAGATAGCAATCTATCCTTCGATACCCATAATGACAAGGTGGTTAGAATATCTTTCTACATGGCCTCCCTAATCTCTAATGGGTTCTCATCTAGATCACAGGAGGCCATTGTGACTCTGCTCATGACATATTAGACCCATTAAAGGATACAAAACCCATTTGGGATATACCTTACAAGACAACTGCAACAGCTTGGAAGACCACACCAGTACCACACCAAGAGGATTTCTGAACTCAAACAGATAACCTATGCAGCCCAAATTAAGAAACTCCAGCTGTACTCTCTTGCATACCGCATACTCACAGGTGATCTCTGCTTGACATACAAGTCCCATGTCCAACCCTGTATTGCTGGATATGCTCCACCTAAACAGAGGCCCCTGAGAGCCACATGCTCTAGGGATATACACCTAACCACAACAATGAGTAGGATGTGCTGGACAGATAGATTCCTGACTCAGATACTCCCTATGCTTTGGAACATGATTCCAATGTACATCAGGCAGAGCCCCTCACTAGCACTCTTCAAGGGATACCTTGACGTGTGGATGGAAGACAGGCATGTACCCCGGGGATCACTGCAGTGGCTCTGCTGGACAGAGGCACAGGGAACTAATGGCTCTGCCATTCAGAGGCACAGGGAACTAACCTATGGGGGTGGCAAAAGCCAACACACTCTAGCTAGGCTTACAAATACCCTTGGTAAGACAGCCTAGTACCTACCTTTGCACATATTACATGTCTTATGTGTATGGATGGTTAACTAGCTCTTCCATTTTACTTTGCTATCATGCTGATAAACTGTCGGGTGACTAAAAGACATATGTATCCTGTTATTGTGTATTGTAAATGCCAATAGACATAACTAATGTTTGCCTAACATTACAGTAATGCTACGTAGCTTGTAATACATATCTGCCTACAATACTGTACATTACACAGTTATTGGCACAATATCCCACAATGCAAATCATAATTGCACAGTGACCCAACCTTCCACATGTTATTCTCAGTAATACACCCATACATATGGCTACAGTTACAATATATCAACATATACTATCCCGTTATAGCACATACTTGTTGGACCAGCCCTGCCACTGACATTGGCTGGTGAGGAGTATTTCTGTTCAAAGCCCTTATATAGCATCCCTTGTGGTGTATGCGGTGTTTGCCTTGTGACCTACAGCAGTACACACAAATACTACAAGCGTTACTATGCTCAGCAATACATCACTACAAGATAACTGTTTCCATTATATGGATTGCGTGCACTTTAAATACTACAGAAAAGTACTACATACACAGACTTATTGACTGCTCTACATACCTTATTAGTAACCCGAGGTATCGTTAACTGTTGATTCAATCCTTTTCAGTTTGTGTTTCAATGTTCTTTGTAACATTCCGCTGGTATATACGGATGGTTTGAATGTGTGATAACACATCCTTTTCTAGTTACATATCGGTAACATGTGGTATCCTGTCCAGCAATTGCTGTTCCAAAGTAGTTAATTAGATGCACATCAACTGTGCAGCTACTCCATTAGCTGATACCATGGCAACAGTTGTGTATAACTGAGTACTCCTTTTGGGCATTGTCTGTTTGTCTTACTTTCGAGGAAGATGGCCTGGATGTGTTGTTTGTGATATATTTCAACAGCTATATGGAGACACACAGAGATATATTAGCTCCATGACTCCCGTGGACTGTGTGTAATGGCTGGACGATTTTGTTCTACATGTGAGTACAGCTGTTATATTTCAGAACATTGCTACTTATGCAGGGTTTGTTTGTACCTGATACTTCTGCAGATGTTTAAGTCTGGCAAGAATGTTTGGCCAGCTCAAGGCTGTATGGCTATGCATGAACTGTTACGTGGTTTACAGTGTGCTCACCAGACATCCTTGATTTGGTGTACAAGTGTAGCATACTGTGCCATTACTCAGTAATTGCTAACACATCCTGGTGTACACACAACCCTCTGAAACGAGATTAGTGCAAACAAACCCTGTAACATCAGCAGCTGTTCCATTGTATAACAGCAGCTATTTCACATAGGGTCATGTTAGTGTGTCTCTGACAAGGTATGTTAAGGCTTCTGCAAATGTCATACAGTGTGTGAATGATTTGTGATGTTATTACAGTTTGTATTGTAATATGTTTGGGTGTGGGGGTGATGTTGGTGGGTGTGCTTAGCAGATGCAGGTGTGTAGGAACTGCTTTTATACATAATCTATATGTGCATGAGGGTTCCTTCCCTTTTTGAACACCTATCCTTTTGAGGACTAATACAATGGTAACTGCAGGCTGATTCATTAAGGCTCTGTTATGTGGTTCCTGTATAGCATGCAGGTGATGCAGACCTCCCAACCATCCCAAATTACTTGTTTTTTACCGAGTTTTGGGGTCAAAATGAAGGGGTGCCACGATTCCCGAGTGGCACCCCTTCATTTCCGATTTTTTTGCTTTTTTTTTTTATGTTTTGAATTTTCGTGCTGTCGGAGCTGACGTCATCGCGTGCACGATGACGTCAGCTCCGTCAGCGCTACCAGCCAGTCGGAATTGAGCTCAAGGAGCTCACGTCATTATTTCTGGCTGGCTGTGAGCGGGCGGGAAATGGGAATTAAACAGCAGCAGCACTAATGCGTCCGAGAATGGGCTGCTGGCTAAGGGTTTACTTTTTTAAATTGCTATGCTGACAATGGGCTGGTGACTGGCATAGTGGCGTTACTTTATTTATTTGCACATTTCTGCTGAGTCGGTGCCGACGTAAATGGACTTTGGGCTGCAGGCTGAGAGAACAGGATGAAGCAAGGCAAGGCATTAGCCAGGTAAGTAAACAAAGTGTGTGTGTGTGTGTGTGTGTGTGTGTGTGTGTGTGTGTGTGTGTGTGTGTGTGTGTGTGTGTGTGTGTGTGTGTGTGTGTGTGTGTGTGTGTGTGTGTGTGTGTGTGTGTGTGTGTGTGTGTGAAGGGGGGTCACTAATGCAGCTCAATCAACTGATCTGTTTAAACCATCACAATGAATGTATTATAGTGATTATTTCTTTTAACTATACTTATATTTTATCTGCAATGGTTTAAATTATTAGACCTGTTCACCTTTGCTTTAGTTCTGGGAGGATGTGGATGCTGTAATTTTTCCACTGTTAGTTTGACTTCTTGATGTATATGTTGGGGGAAAGAATGTGCTCCAGCACTTCAGGCAGTGCTCCATACTGAATCAGGGTTGTAAGTCCAGAAGGGTCTGGGGTCCAGCCCACTTACCTTGTGTTAATACAAGGAGCAAAAAGAAGATATAGGTAAAAATAACTAATACAAATTTGTAGTTGGACTTCCTCTGTTCTCACTGGTTTATCATTGTGTATCATGTGCATGAGGAAGAGATGATGTTTCAAACTACAGAGACCCTATCTGCTGCTGCTTCAATAATTTAACTGTATATCATCTAAATGGGTGATCTGGGGAGTATACATCTGAAACATAGTAGAGACATGCACTTCTTTATTCTATGCTCCTAGACTTTGACCAATAACTTTGCCTCCTAAAGCTCCAAACAAAATACCAGTTATTATGTTTTCTAAAGCTTATCGATATAATAGTCCATATCTGCCCAAACGCAGGGAGAATGCTGCTGCACTCTTTTCTTTCCTTCTTTGCCTCATCGCTTTCTATTTATAATGTGGAGGTATCAGCTGATTTTATGGAATAATGGAATTTATTAGTAGTAGTTTGTGCATTGCTGTGTTGTGCCATTGCAGGTCTATTAGTTTTATAACAGCAAACAGTCCAATAAGTAGGTAATGATATTTCAGGCAGAGACATATATTTGTATAATATATAGATATATTTTTATATTTCAATTAGTGACATTTTTAAATATGTGTTTTTAACTGTTTATATGAGATATCTGCCTTTGTTTGACATGTATTTTAAATTAAATGTGATTGCACTTTAAGGTTTTTTAAATTCCCGCCAATAGCGCTATTTAAACAAGGATGTGATTTGTAGAGTGTATAGGTCTGAGGAAGCCATTATTGGTGAAAGCGCTAACCTGTCCTAATAAACTTTTACATAATATTTGGATCCTGTTCACTGGAAGTTATTCGAGATTTTTGCTTGTTATATGCTGATTCTGGGTGCGTTGGTTTTTGGTTTGCTGCTGTTGCTCTGTTTTATTCTATTAGTTTTATATTTAACAAATAAATGCACCTATAATTGTTGTAATCAGCTTGATTGAGATGATTATCTTGAGACAATGTAAGACATGCCTCATACTGTCTGGTGATCACCAATTAATTAAACAGCACAGGACATGTCTAAGATATGTGCACATATTATGCCACTGAAGTCAGACAATACTGATATCAGGATTATCAGCAGGCCACCATACAACATGCCTACCCACAGTCGACATAAAACACATAATCCAGCCTATGCCGAGTTTCTAAAGCTTTACCTGCCCAAACCACAAACACCTTTGAAACGAAATATGGGCAATAAGCACCCCCAGCAGCACTCCAGACCAGCAACATGGATACATTTTACTACCTCCCATAGCACTAGGGGTCACCTTCTCAGTGATGTTAAACACAGAAGGCGGGTATCTTTCCAAACAAACATTCTAGTCATAGGTGTCACCAGTGTATGGCATACTGCTGTACCACTCACAAACTGAGAAAGAAAAGAGTGATGGTCACTTGCTGGTCTAGTGCCAGGATTTGTCAGATGACACACACATGCACTGTGTGTCCTTGAATGGCAAGTGCCAGCATGTCATACTACATGTGGGTGTAAATTACTTGAAATGTATCTCCTTGGACTATATGAAGAGACGCATGATGCAGTTCTTGTACTATGTGTCACTGAGCAGCACTCTGCTTTCTCCAAAGATGATGCATCAGAATGAACAAAAAATGACTGACTTCAGTAACTGGTTTAGTTATTGGTGTCATTTCAAAGGGTATGGTATTATCTCCAAACCCAAGCTGAGAATCGAACGGGCGAACCTCTTGCTGTGAGGTAACAATGCTACTGCTGCTGTATAATCGGTATAACATATGAAAAAGATATTATGTTGACCCTTTTGGGCCTTTTTGAGTTATGTGTACTAGAACCATTTGGGGCTGTGCTCTCTTTAGTGTTGTGGTTTTCCTACAGTTGGCAAGGAGAGAGAGTTACTTTGAGTCATTCCTTCATTGCTCAAAAAGCCACCAGGGCAGGGGTTCATGTAAATGACACAAACCTGGGCCTGCCCTGGACACAACTACACTTGAGGCTATATGGAACTGTAATATAGGCCTTTTGCTGGAGGATTTGCCTTTGGTTCTTGATGAGTGTAGAAATGTCCTCATGGTGAGTCATTTTAGAGGTATACACACCAGTTTATGCCATTTCTAAATTTTAAGTGTTAACAGCAAATGTTAAGGCAAATACTAATTTAGGCTTTTATACACCCCTATATCTCTCTTTGCCTAGAAATCTTGCTACAAGAAGTTAGTAATGTAACTGCTGTCTAGTAAATCCCCCCCGACATATTGTTTACAGTTTGTTTTTTGCAAAGTTTATTCCTGTCTGCCACAAGGCTATCAAAATAAAGAAAAAAACAGATGTAGAGATATCCCCAACCACTTCAGCTTCATAGTTGAGATGGGTGCTGCCCTATGCAACTAGCAGTGCAACCCAATTGAAGCTTGTACAACTTCTACAGTACCACTAGTTCCTTTTTGTTTGAGATAGGTTATTCTTTGTTTTAACTTGCAGCACTCTTGGTAGTTGAGGGTGGTTCATTGTCACTGTTTGGAATATTTGGAGTTTTCTGATTATGAGACCCTTATTGGAGTTAACTAATCTTCTCCTCTCTCTCTCTCTCTCTCTCTCTCTTACAATAGTAGATAAGTTGTTGTGTGTGTGTGGGGCTGGGTATTCACTTATTGTCAGGTTACAGATATGTGCGCAATTTATTACTTCACTTTATGTTACTGAGACCTGGCCCTGCCTTTTTGTTTGCTTGCACATTCAGCTTGATACACATGATATAAAATCCATCAACTGTCAAGTTATAGAGCTTCAATATGTTTATAGATTACTAGGGGCAATTTTCGTCAGAGACGTTTAAGTGGCTTTGGTCTGTGGAATAAAAAAGCTTCAGTGAGAATAAAGGACATTGAGAGCCACACAGAACAGTATTACCAGGTTAAACTTATGTTCTAGTTGTTATGCCACAATAAGTGCATATTAGTTATTGTACTGTTATAAAGGATCTGATTTCTTGAGTCCACATACTTACGTTTGGGGAGGATTCCGGAGGACCCGGACATTATATAAATTATCTGAGTAATGTAGCATCCTAGTGGGATTACTGGACTCAATCCAGCTTCAGCTGGCTGTACGTAACATGCAGCTAGCTTACTGAAACATCTGATCTGTTCTGTTAGTTCCTTTTAGGACTCATACACAACTAGGGTTGCCACCTTTTCAAATGCCCAAAGTGGGACATTTTTGGTACAAACGTCCGATTTTGCAGGCCGAAACATGCCCACGGCCAGTACAAAGGACAGAGCTTCACTTTTTTGCCTAAATAAAAGCTTGTTCTTGTAGCATTTTAGTTTTTTATTCTGTTTATTATAACATTTAGGTGTTTCAGATACATAATAACTGTTTTATGCAACTATTACTTAAAATATAGGAAATAATTTTGTCCTAAAATCTCAGAACATTTGCCATTTTTACAATTGTTTAGCAGGACACAACTGCGCAAAGAGGGACTGTCCCTCGCAAAGTGGGACAAGTGGTAATGCTAACATATATGCTTTGAAGAGAAATGCTGCTAATTAACTGTCACAGAAGCTGTAGGGCTTGCATAAATATACACAAGAGGCAGGATTCACGAAGCCTCCGTGTAAGAGATACATGACTTACACGGAGGCTGCAGTTAAACGGTGTGACGTCAGCATGTCATGCATATGCATGAGGGCATGCTGAATCATCCCTAAGGCTAACACGGTCCGTGGAAGACAGTAGGGGGCGTGTCCGTAGGCCGAGCCCTGCAAGCGGACACGCCCCAAGAAGAGTAAAATTGCCCAAAGTAAACACCCACGACAGAGGCCATGGAAATATGAATAAACACAACATAACATATGCCCCTACAGACTATGAACAGAAAATATATAAATGAACATGTTATATATTTTTTTTAAATCGTAAAAATGTTTGCCCGTGAGTGCGCTCTTTTGCACGGGCATGCCCGTAGCTTAGCCACAGTTAGCAGTCAGTGGAAAAGGATATAAGAACTAAATATCCAAAGTAAGCCAAGAAGCAATAGAGTAGCGGTAGAGACGTCGGCTGAAGAACAGGCATTCATGGTTCAATCCCCCACAACATCAATTTTTATTTTTAGTAAAATAAGCACGAAACAAGTCCCTGACAAACATGTACACATATAAAATCATAGTTTATGTAAAATGTAATGAAATAGACAATTTATTTTGAAGAAATTTGAGATAACAAAACAATAAAAAATGCGAGATGTGCCTATAGCGAAAATTTTGGTCCTAAAAAAAATTTTAAAAAGGAAAACATTTTTTTGGGCCATTTTTTTACAATTTTGTTTTAGAAAAAAACAAAATTTTGGAAAAAGAAAAGGGGAAACCCTTTGTCCCCCAAAGGGGGACAAGGGGTTTTTTTTTTTTTTTTTTTCTGTTTATTTTTATTTTTTTTTTTTCTTTTTTTCTTATTTCTTTTTTTTTCTTTTTTTTTTTTTTTTTTTTTTTTTTTTTAAAAAAAAAAAAAAAAAAAAAAAAAAGAAAAAAATAAAAAAAAAAAAAAAAAAACAAAAAAAAAAAAAAAAAAAAAAAAAAAAAAAAAAAAAAAAAAAAAAAAATAAAAAAAAAAACAAAAGTAAAAAAAAAAAAAAAAAAAAAAAAAAAAAAAATGTTAAAACCTTTTATTTTAAAGAAAGGGGCCTTGCAATTTAACGGGTACAGAAAAGGTGGTACTCCCAAGGGGCAGGGTTTAAAGGGTGTAAAAGATCCCTGGGGAGGGGGTTTTAACGGTAAAATGGCCCCCCTGCTAGCTGAGGGGATGCTAACACCAAAGGCAAAAACCGCGTAAACATTTGAGCTGCGCACCCCCCAAAAAAGCTAACCCGGGCCTTGAAAGTGATAAAACCCACACAACACATCCCCGCTAGAACATAAAAATAAAAAGCAGTATTCGAAAGGGATTTCCCTAGTCGGTCTGCCATGCCTGACGGGTTAAAAAAAATCAGTAAAAAAATAAAAGGGAATAATACAAAGTAGCAGACAAAGATTTTTGTGAAGTTGAACAATTAAAAATGGCCAACACAATAAAAGGAATAAACCCCCAAAGGGCGGAAAACAGTAACATTTAAATAATTAGAAATGTAGGAATGGGGGTATTTTTTTGAGAAAGGGGGGGGAAACCAATAATGGTCTGGCTCCAGTAAAAATTGGGGCCCCAATCTGCCCGGGTTTGGGGAGCAATGGGTACAGGTATGATTCCCAGTGACAGGGTTAAGGGGGTAAGGTCCCCCACCGGGGACCTAAAGAGGCAACGGGCCAATTGAATTTTTGGATCCAGGGGCCCGAAACCCCAACGCCCCACCTGAGAAGTTACAAAATGTTTAAAAAAACTAGCTGTTTAGGAAGTTTTTAAATTTTAAAAACAGTGCAGGTTCGCCCGGAACTAACCATGGCAAGGTTGCCCACCAGGCGGGCAGAAACCTAGAACGTAAAGAAATATAAAAGATACATTTAGCAAAAAGCAGTGTAGTATAAAATAAAATGGCAATAACAGTTAAAGGTTTAAGTTTTGCGATTACAAAAGTTTTTGATCTTAACCAAACAGAAAAATAAAAATGTCTGAAAAAAGTCTGAAATAAAATGCCCCCCTGTAAATAATAGCCAACCTGCAGCAGGCTGAAAAGCAGCTGGGATGGCAAATCACAGGGGAAATTCCCTGTTGAAATCTAAACATGACAAAAGGGAGATGCAAAGGAAATAACTACGGGAAAAACGCAATAAAGCCTAAAAGTAAGTCCCATTAATAGTAAAATAAAACAAGTGAAGAGTGTGAAAAATTATAATCCACCAAATGTGTAATAACCCCTGAATAAAGTTCTGCGTCAGACAGAATTGAATGTAAAGAAAAAAAGTAAACGTTAAAAGGGTTTTGCTGAGCTAATTTTATAAAATTTGGGATATTTTGTAGTTGCAATATGCGATAGTTGTTGTCTGAATCCAAACAAAGTTGTCTATAGCTAATAAAAAAAGGGCAGGATATTAGTAACAAACCAGAATTGAAGTGTAGAAGAACAATAAAATGTATATTGTGTACGAAACCATCCCCAAATTGAAGTAGTTTATATAGGAAACTGTATTAAACAGATTTGGTAAATTGATATTAAAATGAACAAGTAGGATTGAAGGGTTTTAAATAATTTTTTTCCCCCCCATATAACCCATATAACCCACCCACGTAAAAAGGGATGTGAACAAAAACCCCGGGCATTTGTCCTGTTGGGTCAAAATATTTGCTTCCCGTTGATGCATTGTGTTCTACATCCAAAACCCATCCGTTGCCATCAATAAGCATTTTGGGATGTGTAGCTGCAAATTATGATGTGTTAGCTTGTTAAGGGTGTGAATAGGGGTTTTTTAAGGGGGAATACTAAGATGTGTTAAACAATAATGGTATTTATTTTACTAAAAATGTCAGCAAAATAAAAATGGGAAGGGAATTCCACCCCACCTTCCCACCTCACTGGGAGTGCATCACATCCCCTGGCCCCTTCCGGTGGCCCTTCCCACCGGGGGGAAGCACTGCGGGGGTTTCCCCCCTTGTGGCCGGGGGCCACCACCCCTCCATGGTGGACTGGGGTGCGAAATCCAGGACTCTGTTCTTGGGTATGGTTGAGGACAGGTGGACAATTTAAGGCATGTTTGGGTACAACCCCCAGCAACCCCCACCTGGGCAGGAAGGCGTGGCAACTCCCATGGGTGGGGATATCATTTCCCGTTGCCTCTGGGGCCTGGGCTCTGGAATCCAAAATCCCCCCCAATTGTGAACCCCCACGGGTTCAAAACCGCCCTGGGGTTTTTGTTTGCTTGTTTTGCCTCCCCAACCTACCTCCCCAGCATCCGTTCCCCCTACAACCACCCACCTGAAAAAAGGGCACCTGCCCAAAAAAATTACTCCCCATCTGCTGCCCATTCCAAACTTTCGCACATGGAAACTATCAATTACTTGGCTGTACAACAATATTATTGTTTCCTGACACCCTCTCAGGGGGGAAGGAAAATGTCCCCCAAATTACATACATATGCACACTGTTGCTGGAAGAAATCATAGGGGGCCCTTACCTAATTCCTGAAAACCCCAAAGTTGTTTCCCACTTCTTACCCTTTTGTGACCCCTTTTTCACCACTTTCCTGTCTCCCCATTTTCATTTCTTTCAAAGAAAATAGCGGTGTGCCAGAGTAAGCACTTTTAAGCTTGTGGTGGGGTGGGCTAAACCCGGGCGCATGCGGAGCTCCGCAAACCAGCCTAACCCGGTTACAACTGCTTAAAAGTGGCTTAGTCACTCTGATTGACAGGTCCTGTAGTCAGTTCAAAAGCAAAATAAAATCCACTGTCAGTCCCGAACCCAGGACCTTGAAACAGTAGTCTGCATGACCTACCACTAAGCCATGACTCTTATACAAGAATTGTGCTAAAATAAATATATCATGTAATAGTAGGAATGAATGAAAAGGGGAATATAGGATGTGAAAGGTGTAAAAAAGCATGTCATTTATACTTACTGTCAAAACTAGTGGATTTCCATAATAGTAGTGTGTGAACAGAAACAGCCATGTAGTTGGTAGCTAGTAGGTAATAATGTCAGTTAATGTACATATATAAATGTATGTATATTTACATATAATATATATATATATATATATATATATATATATATTTTATTAGTGTGCATACACACTTACTACTGGAAACAGGAGAGAGGAATGGAGAAATGTGAATCTACAACACAGCCTGAATCATGAGAGATACTAACCTTTACACTCACAGAACAGTGTCCACAGCATACCAGCATGGTCCCCCCTTACAATCTGAAAGGGAAATATCTCACATACCCTTTTATAGCACAGTCCTAAAATCACAGTGAGAACTGCAATCAGTACACAACTGGCTGCATGCAATTAGCAAATGCTGGCTTACAATTGGTGCAGAGCCATCACATGGACTTATGCAGATCCCAAAAAGCATCCTGTACTCACACTCCACACATGAAAACATTCATTGCACTGTCGGGGGCAGACAGAGAGAGAGAGAGAGAGAAAACAGACAGAGCAGAGACAGAGACAGAGAGAAAAAAAAAAAACACAAACAACACACGGCACACACTGAGTCTAAGCTGTCAGCAGTGACAGTAGCAAGCCATGCCAGCAGCAGGGAAGCAGTAGTAGGTAATGCAACCAGCTGCGAAAAACACAGGTAATGTAAAGTAACAGGTTAATAGTCTGCATACTGTGAACCCTCCTTTGTGTCATAGGTCTGTATCTATAGGTATGTCCATGTGATATGTTGGGGCAGGTTCCACCAAAGGGGAGACTAAAATTACATGTCATTCAGTGTTAGGCCATGATCCTGGCAGCATTTTCGTTGAGTGGGGTTCTGTTTTTTCAGCGGGTTTAACGACTAGGGCTTAGTTAGCAGTCATCTGGGAACTTTGTCATCCACAACCCGAAATGTTTTTTTCATCTGAAAATAAATGCCAAACAAGGGGGGTCCTAGGACAGAGGCCGTGGGATCCCAATGTGACTGGCATTGAGTCTGACATGGCTCCTACAATATCGATATTTGGATTTTTATGTCAACCAGGGGCAACCCATCATGTGACATATGTAGTAACATGTAAGCTAATGAGCTTGTCTATGATGCCTGAGTGGAGTACTGTGTTGAAGGCCTTAGGCAAGTCCAGGTAGGCTGGGATTGAGTTGCCCTCATCAATGGCTGTAGTGACTGTTTTGAAAGGTCAACCAGGTTCAAAAGGCAGGATCAGCCCATCACAAAGGCAAACGGGCCCGGGGAACAAGTGTCTGCAGGTACCCAATATCCTTTTTGCGTCCATACTGAATCATTCCATAGCTTGCAGACCAGGCTGGTTGCTTATGTGCGGTAGTTCCCAGGGTCAGTAGAGGTGCCTCCTTAGTGGAGTGGGACCACTGTTGCTGTATGCCAGTGTTCAGGTACATACCCTGTAGTAGCCAAGGTTAAATATCAGTCTTATATGCGGTTGTATGTCCTCTTGGAGTTCACGTAGCACATCCGGGGATACCATCAGGTCACATTGATGTGTGTGTTCTGCTTTGCTGGGGGCAGCCCTCACCTGGACATGTGAGATGATAGGAGGTTACATTCAGCTGTGATAAGTATTTCTACTTGGGGGGGAGAAGGAGGGATAGCACGAACCTGTCTGCAAGAATGTTGCCAATATCTGTGTTTTCGTGAATGTTAAGTAGGTGTATTAACTCAGAGCATATCTGAGGCTTTTTCCATATGTGTAACATAACTGAAGAAGGCCTTGTGGTTATCTATATTTTCTGGCCATTTCCTCCCAGAGTAGGCCGTGGATGTTGTTATGAAAACCTTAGCTTATTACCAGTGCTGACCACAGATCCCTTTCCCCTTAATGTGAATCTGCTCTGTCCTGCAGTAGCCTCCTTCTATTGTTACACAATCTGCCTTTGGCTGGGGTCCACCGGACAGGATGCCTAACCTTTGTGCATAGGGTCTGGGTTAGAAATGTGGGGCATGTTCCATGCAATCTTTGGGATGTCCGGGAAGCATTTGCAAAGGGGTCAGCAGTGTGGGTTGTGGCTTCCACTGGCCCAGTGGGCTGCATGGATACCATCTCAGTCCTAACAAGTGAATAACTGTCTAATCACATACATATCAAAGTAGTCTACTGTGCTGGGGGTGGTGGTGGTGGGATATGTATATCCAGGCCGAGTAACTTGTGTCCAGATCACACTAGTGGAGGGCTTCCACATACAGTACCTTGGTATGAAAACCCAGAGTGAGGTTGTGCATTGGACCTGTCGCAGTGTGCTGACCGATGGGGCATGCTACTATGTTGTATGGAATGTGGCAGGTATTGTTGCACAGGTGTTGGCTGAGCACTGATATCTGGCCATGTACTTGTGTATCCACCAAGAGACACACACATGCTACATATGGGAGTCGTGGTATATCTCTACAGTCGCCTAGCATGTATAGCATGTGTGGGATATATTCCTGACATCGTCTGCTGTTATGCTGTTTTCGTTCTCTTCCAGGGACATGGTAGCATAATCCTGCCTACTCGCAGAAGATGAGGAGATACACCAGAGCCTGGGGGATTAGGACATACTGTTTGGCCGCACCAGCCAGAATCGGGGAGAGGGCTGCACTGTGGCAAGGCCTTGTCCGTAGGGTAAATGACATTGGCACGCATAATAGGACATATGAGCAGGTACGACATCACTGCAGTGATTTAATCAGAAATGTCCGTCAGGGGGATATCCACAGGCAACAGGTTGCCACAGGAGGTGGGGCCCCCCCCCCCAACGGGGGGTTTTTTTTCCCCCCCCAAAAAAAGAAAACCCCCGGGGGGGGTACCAGCAGACAAAGGAAGGGGTAAAATTTTTGTACACTTGACTGTTCTGTACACTGTTAGTTTATGCATGTGTAAGGTTTTCCATGGTATGTAGCTGTCAACATAGTATGTAATTGTGCAGGTGTGATATTGGCAATATCAGCAGCTGACGTGTGAAAGGCAACTGGTGTACTACTGCACTGTATCATATGCAGTATCAATGGCACAGTTGTGCCCACTGACATTAATCTCCTCATTTCGGGTCCCTCCTGTTACAGCAAGGCAGGCCATCCATGCTGGTGAGTGTGTTTTAACAATACCTATAATAGTCCTGATGTGCAGAATCTGTGCCAGAGTGCCTTTTTATACCGGGGGTGCATGTGTTCCGTGTCCCCGTGGCATGTGTGCATGTGCCTGTGTCCCGTGTGCATGTGTGCTGTGCGTGTGCCGGGGGGGTCTGTGTGCTTGATGGGTTTTTTAAAAGTCAAATTTTACAATGTACGGGGCTTTTCGTCTGTGTGCCTGTGTCCCTGGAGGGGATGTGGTTCATTGTGATTGTGTGCCAGGGGTGTGTCCCGGTCATTGGGGCAAATGCATCACGGGAACATTTGGGACAGTAAATTTTTTTTTCTCCCCCAAGGGCTTTTCCTGGTGTTTACAGGGAATAATTTGGGCCCCGGACGTAATTTTATCTGTGAATGGCCAAAGGTGGCAGGGCCCATTTGGGACCAAGACAGTCCAGGTTTCCCCCCCCCCCTTCCCGATCCTGCCCGACTCCAAATTGTCCCTAGGTATGGGGCTGGGGGTTTCCCGGAAGTGGTATTGGGACACCCCGGATGGGCAGGGGCCGCAGGACCCCAAAAAAGTTGCCCATGGGTTTGGGGGTCCAGGGCTACGCCTTGGGAATTTAAAGAGGTCCAACCCAGCATGCGGGCTTTGGGCCGTATGGAAAAACACCCGCAGGGCTGGGGGGGTGGGCAGCGACACCCGCGCGATGCAATTTCGGGGCACCAATTTTTGTGTCTGCGAATTTGGGGGGCAATTCACGTTCCCCCAAAAAGTCCAACCCGGGCTGGGGGGCGGGCCCCTCCCTTTTAGCAACAGCGGAGTCGGTGGCCCCAAAAAACCCGGGAGCCCCCGTCCAGGCCGCCCCAGCAATGTGGGGTTTTCTGCAGGGGGCCCGGGCCCACCTGGTTGGCAGCCCCCAAAAGGGGCCCGTGTCCGTCAACACACTCATTTAACAGTACCCATCGGGAGACCAAAGGGCCCACCCTGACCGGGCCTTCCCCCCAACACACTGTATGTCCCGGGGCAGCTTGGGGGTTCCCAAATCCTTTTGGGAATGATGGAACTGTGGCTGCATCACACATGCGAAAGTTAACACCTGGGGTACCCCAAAGACACATGAAAGTGCCCCCCCCTGTACTCTGTCCCCCAAACCCTAACCACATGCTTTTGGTACGTAGACTGGCTATTTCACACCCTGTAATAAAAGTGACCCCTGCAATTAAATCATGGGAAAGGGAAAAAGTTGCATACAGGGTACACAAGAAGTTATTAGTAGTATCATGTTTGGAAAAGTACAGGGGTTTTTGAGTTGCCCACAGCCCATGCAGTGTTGACTGTTGAAATTTTTTCAACCCATATCAACCCAAATTAACATGACATTATTCATCTTGGAAATTAACGTGCCCCTCTGGGTACAAGGGGAAGCTAATGGATGTCAATGTAATGTACTTGGGGGCAAGTTCCCAAAAAATTTCAATGTGGTGTTTGCCCTGTTGTTGGTCGACCCTGTTCCAAATCCCAATTCAGAATTACAGTTCTCCTGGACTCAGTGGCATTCCTGGGGAATGTTGTAGGTACAATTTTACGACCTACTGTTGTTTTTTTGTTGTCTGGACACTTCCAGCCCCCCTTCTTACTTTTTTTGCAGCATTTAGGGGTTGGAACATGCTTCCCCCCAATCAATTCAGTTTTGTCCCATGCTTGTGGTAATTTTATGCAATTTACACATGACAGAAGTACTGTTTCCTTCATGTGTTTGTGCATTGCAATGTCACCCGGGAACCCTTTGCAGTCAAATTTTCCTGCAGAAACAGTGATCACCACATACCATTGATGGCCCCTTGGCCCAGTTTGGAAAACCTGGCAATCCCCTACATTACAGTGCAAATAAACCGTGAATACCCATGGCCATTTGGATTTGGCATTGGAATGAAGCTCCCTGAGCATCAACCCCCCCTGGCCCAAAAGCAAACATTTTGGGGGCCACCCCATGCCAACTGGGGGGGACACTCTGCCCAAATCCCAACCCCGTAGGGGCTACAACACATGCTACAATGTCAGACTGCCCGCATGGCCCTAACAACCCGGGGGGGTTTGGAGTAAAATTTGCCTGGCCCCAACCCCCACCACACAGGGATACGTTTTGCAGAACAGACACATCCCCCTGGCACAAATCCGGCCCCAAAACCCCCGCCTGTAGGGACAAAAACCCCTCAGATGTGCAGGCCCTTTTGGGCCCTGATGGGGGGCCCCTCAACCTTACGGTAAGGTACATATATGGGGGGCCCATGGGCCACCCAAAAAAAAATGCATCAGGATCAAGGGGTGGCACATTGCTACATTTAAGCCACATGGGTCCGGCAACCTCCCGGACACAAAAGGGCATGAAGGGACCTGATTCATGGGCCTATGGCCGACTTTGGGTTCCCTAACCCTCCCGGTATCACCAATAGAAAGGGGGATGCTACACGCTAACCCAATGCATTCATGGGACCCCTGGCTTTAACATGTTCATGCTGGAAACCAAATTTTACGCTTACATGCACCCATGGGGCCCGTTTTTTAAGCCCCCTTTCACACATGTCCACCAGGACAGGTTACAAACCCCCCCGGGTACACCAGGTGGCACAACAAGCACAAACCCCCATGTCACCCCAAATGTGACTGGCCTGTCCCCAGCCGGGAACCAACTTCATACCAGACCACACCTCCATCAACCCCATGCCCGGGTTTTAATTAATGCCCGCCCCACCAGAAACAATGGCGGGGGTGGGACCCAACACCCCAGTAAAACCCCCCCGGTTTTTGGCACGAAAAATCAGGGTACATGTCACAACAGTGGGACTGCCCTGGGCATGCCCCAAACAACCCCCCCAAAACCCGGAAAATATCCTCCTAAAAATCAAAAACACCAAGAAAAGCATATGGGGGCTGCACCCGAAACAGTCGTAGCATTCTTTCTAAAAAAAACTAGGAAAATTCCCCGCATGTTCACGAATTAGTAATAACATGTTCCCCTCCCCCCGGTGGGGAAAAGGGATGTTATGCAAGAACAAGGGACCCAAAGTGCCCCCTGTGGTTTTTACCCTATACACCCACATGTATAGACCATACCCGGGCCCCCCCCCATAAGCAAGTAATTTTTTTGCTTGCAAAAATTTTACTCCTGTGTAAAATGGAAATGCAGGCACGGTTTTTTTGTAGTTAAAAATCTGTTCATTGCCATTCTTTTTCAAACACATTGTTTGCAAAAACCCCACCAAAAAATGTTGACACAAACAGTGGGATTTGGGGGGCCAAAAAAAACCTTTTTCTCGCTGGGAATAAAGTGCGGGGCCACTTTGGAAGGAAGTGCCCTGTTTTTGTGTTTGTGGGAACCCCTGTTTTCTGGGGGAAAATTTCACACATTTAATTTTCCCAAAAACTTTTTTTCCCCTTGCCAACCCCTACCCCCCCCCAAAACTTGATTTGCAGGATTCATATTTTTGTACAAAAGGTTGGGCACTTTGGGTTTTGAAGGGCCTCCTTGGTGTCTTAAGGGGGGGGAAACCCTTTTAAAGGGGTTGCACAAACTCCACCAAAAGCACAGTTTTATACAAAATTTAACAAAAACAACCAAACACCAAAAATTTGAGGTTTCCTCCTCCCAAATATGTTTGACACTTGGTGTTTAGAAAGTTTGGATTCTGGGGGTTTTTTCCCCGGACATTCTCACACAGGCTTGAAAATTCTCCAATGCAGTTGCCCAAAAAACCCAAAAACACACAAACCCCCCCCCCAACCATCATTCGGTTCCCCTTATATGTTTGACATCAACGCTTAGAAGAATTTAATTCTGGGGGGGTTTTCCCGTGCAAGGGTCCCCACAGCTTGAAAATTCTCCCAAATTTTCCCGTTGCCAAAAGGGCACCTACCAAACTTAAACCCCCCCCCAACAGGGCATTCAATTAAATCCTCTATTTTTGCCCGACAACGCTTAGAAGGGAAATTAATTCTGAGGTTCTTTCCGTGCAAGGGTCTCTCACCACTTGAAAATTCCCAACTTTTCATTGCCAAAAGGCACTCCCCAACAATTGACACAAACCCTACAACCCATTCGGATTTCCCCCACCTAATATTTATAATCTGACACCATTAAAGGTTTTACAATTCTAGGGTTTTTTTCCCTTTTGGGACTTATAGGGTGCGCCTCCGGTTTGATGAAGGGCCCCGAGGTTTTCCAAAATCTTCACAGACTTTACACAACAACCCCCCACCACCACACCGACATTTGCTTTAACCCTTCCATATTAGTTAAACCAAGGGTAACAATTTCGGGGATTGGGTTAGATATTTTTTGGGGCTACCTTTACTAAATTTCATTGTTCCCCGTCATGGGGAACATAAAGCATTTTGGACCCCCCCAGGGCAATGCAACATGGATTATGTTCAACCAGTGACCCCAATTCCCAAAACCAAACCTCCGAAAAACCCCTCCCCAAACCAAAACCCACTTTCCCTGGGAACACCGGGGGTTTCAGGGCAATCACCCTTGTTTTAAATGGTACACAAGGTTTTGGAAATATCGGCCTCAACCACTTTACCCTACTGCCACTACAATTTGTGGGTCCATGTGCTATGGCAGAACCAATCACCACAGCCACATGGGGAAATACATATTGCACCTGTCCATCTGCAACATGGGTACTCACTGTTCCACACCAGAGGTAGACAACCATTGTTGATATCTGACCATACCCACCTTTCCCTGGACATTCATATCCCATCCCCACCCCCAGGCAAGGTTGTCACTGCAAACAAACTGTATTTAGCACAAGCAGACTCTACACTTGTGAAGACTGGGGTGGACAACTTCAAAGGACCCATGCTGGGGGACTATACTGGCCACTCTGCATAATCCTTGACAATTGCATTCTATGAGCATGTGTAAGGTTTGCATTGATCATGCTATCCCACATATACCCATGACTGCTCCACAACAAGACACCTGTCAGGTGTACACAGGCCATATATGAGCCGTCCAACAGACAGAGTGAGCTAATACATTGCAGAGCTGTAGCCCACAGAGGGAGGACATCTGTGAACAGTACCGGCATGACACTTCATTCCCACATAATCATCACAACACAGTGTTGACAGTGGAATTGTCCAGACAATGCAGATAGGGCTCCCCTCAGTCTGTTATTGATGGCCACTTACTGTTAGAGGTCCTCAGCAACCCTCTTCCAGCACACACCAACAACATGGCTGTGGCTTAGCACATTCAAACCCTGGGATCTCCACTGTGCCTCTGCTTGACAGAGGCACAGCTCACTAGCCTCACACGTTGCCTTATGTGACCTACTTTACAGTGGCACAGTAGCCTACTGTACTGGGGATGCAGATGCCAAGCACACTCTGGCTACGCTGTCATTCCCTAGGGCAACAAGCCTAGTATTGACCTCTACACCCATATGTTCAATTGTCAGATGCACAATATTTGTTGTGCTGTTATACTGTTTGCAGGTCTTTATTGCCATAGCATTCCCTGGTCCTATGAACAACTTGTGTATCTGTGGAAGATGTTTGAATATGAGGGCGATCCACTATATCACTTATGTCTATGTAGTCATTTACTGTGTGCACTGGGCAGATTGCTGTGTTGTGGTTGGTTCCTGGAATGACACGTACAAATACCAGATATGTGTGGCCAACCGCTAAACGGAGATATGGCCTAAGTGTGTGAGCATGCCCAGTTCAGCCTTTCCATGGCATGTTGTCTGACATATGCCTCATTTATCAAAGTGTGCGAGCATGCCCAGTGTGAGCTTTCCATTTGTCCACCACATATTTGGGTGTGTGTGAACTTCAACAATATCTCACGTTTATGGTTGTGTGTTGGGTGTCATGTTGTGTACTAACTGGCCAACTGCTTCATGTCTGCCATAACAGGGATTATACTGTGCCTGCAGGGATTGCATGGGATACTTTGCATACAGTTGTCAACATCCTTTCATAATGACCTAACACTGTAGGACCGTATAGTGTACTGGTTCAGTGCTTTCACTGTGGTGGACAGTATCCTGGGCTTTAGTCCTATCACTGCTTGACATCTTCATAGTGAGCACAACAGACTGTGTAGGGGCCAGTTGTGCACATATGACCATGTTGCATTATGTTCAGATATGGACTACCTACACCAGGCTTGTCCAACATTGGTAGTGCATTCCACAACATAGGTGGACATTGGCAAACACTAGCGATGTTCCCTAGGCCATTTCTGATGCTAGTCACAGAGTGTGTTTGTCCTTCGACACACATTGTAACTGGTGTTTGCCATGACATATGTCATGGTTAGTATACTGTGCCTCTGACTACCTCTGACATAACAGTGATACCCAGGGTTAACCTACCATCTCCCATCCACTCATTGGGATTCCTCATGAGGGGTGTCGATAGGTGACTCTCTGGCTAACCTGTACTGGGAGTTTACTCAAGAGTGGGGTGCCTTCTGTGTTATGGATCATTCTGTACAGCTTGTCCTATGTATGCCAGTGCTGGGGTTCAGTTCTCTCATGTGCATAGCTCACTGCCATTCAGATTGTACTAGGTGCAGCATGTTCATTGATTCCAGCTTGGACATGGCTTCATACATCAGGCACAGTTTGCCTCTGGCTGGGCAGTATGGCAGTATGTGGAGCTGCAATTTGTTTACTCAGGCAACACATGGAATCTGTTCATGCTCTTTGCTACTCCTGGTGGGGTACTGTTGTGGACTTTACAGTTGATGGAGGTGTCTGCTGAGGTATATCCCACAGGGGCTATTGTAGTCAATTGTGATGCTGATGAAGGATGACTGCAGAGCCACAGTGACCTCCCCTTATCTACATCTGATAACCTTCATGATTGGGTGGGTATATGGTATGTTTCAGCAAACACTACAGCCACATGTTTGTCCAGTGCAGGATATCTATCACCTTGTGTCCCCAGGTCTCTCATTACATGTTAGGTATGTAATGGGTTAACACCTGTGTGGTAATTTGTGGGCACTTACTGTATATCCATGGTGGTTGTCTATACACAGTTCTGCAATTAGCTTGCTGACATGGCTATGGCTCCAGTTGTCTGTTTCTAGGTGGCCCTTTTGTGGGTTGCTTGTGTCAGCTGGGGGTCGGATATGGTGGGCTGTTTGTACTCCTCTGCATACATGTTCAGTCACAGTCCTTCCATGTTGGCCTGTACCTATGGGACATATATACGGAACAGGGGGGGGTCCCAAAACCAAGCCTTGTGGGATGCCACTCATATCTGCTTTGTAGTCTGACATGATTGCAGCATGTCTGACCATGTCAGTTCTGTCCTTGGTCTGGTTTGCAACCCCTCTACTGAAATAGGGGTATATATTTAAGCTGGTGAATATATCCATACTGAACTCGTAGGGTATTGTCTGGAAGCATATGCACGGTCCAGCTATGCTGTGTGGACCACATTGCCCTCATCAATGACCTTAATGACTGTTTCAAATGGGTCAAACATGTTTAGGGGCAGGATCTGCAGTTATGACAGCCACACTGTGTAGGGTCCGATATCAGTAGGTCCACGATAGCTTTATGTCTGCGGTACATACTGATCCTTTCCATAGCTGTGCAGACCAAGCTTGTCAAGATCCTGGGGTGGTAGTTTGCAGTATCCATTCAGGCAACACCTTTGTTGTGAAGGACCACTGTTGTTGTACACTGCTCTTTGGGTACATATCCTGTGGTAAGGCTGACATTGGGCAGTAGTGTGATTTGGCATTCCATTATTCTTGGAGTCCATGTTGGCCTCAGCCCAGGACACCATCACATACCTTTGCAGCTGTGTGTTTTGCTTTGCAGATGATGGCTGTTACCTCAGCATCTGCAATGTCAGGGGACCAGCAGTCTGCTGGGATAGATATTTTGCATTCTGGGGGGGGGGGGGGGTTTGCACTGCACCTGTCAGGTTGTATGTTGGTGATATGTGTGTGTGTTTGGTATGTTGTTTATAATATCTGTGTGATTCGGAGCATATCTGTGGATTCCCAACATGGTTCCTACCATCAGTTAAGTAATTGTGATTATCCTTAGTGTCCTGTACAATTTGTATCTTCATATGTTCATGGGTTCATACTAGGCTATCCACCCTAGGGCATTAGTAAGCCAAGCCTGTGTGTGTGTGTCTTTCGCCGCCCCTTGCTATGTGACTATTATGGCCATTTATGATTTTCTTTACTGTGCCTCTGTCTGGACGTGACACAGTGAAGACCCACAGTGTACATGTACGATCATCCATCCACTTGGCAATATTCCTGTTGAGGGGTGTCAGTGAGGGGCTCTGCCTAACATGGATTGGGATCCTGTTTCTGGGTCTGGGGAGCCTCTGGGTTATGTATCTGTCCTTCCAGCACATCCTATTTCATTATGTGTTGAGGCTGACATCTGTCACTCTCACAGCTCCAATGGCTTTGATTTCCTGTGGTGGAGCATGTCCATTACTCCTGTGTTGGACATGGCCTTGTACAACAGACATACAATGCCTCTGTGTAGGCAGTCTGTGACTGCATTCAGCTGGGGTGTCTACAGCCAGGCAGCATATGACATATATCTGACACCCCTTATCCTCTTGGTGGGGTACCTTTGAGGTCTTCCGAGCCGCTGCAGGTGTCAGGTACGGTACATCCCATATGAGTCATTGTACTAGATTATGGGTCTGATAAGGGAACAGTACAGGGGCACAGTGACCTCTATTGATGTAGATGTGAATCTTTTCATGATACGGTGTCCAATATCGACAGTCTTCCTAGCCACATTGGCATTGTGAGTGTCACATGACAGGTTACTGTCAACTTGTGTCCCTAGGTCCCTGATTACTCCTTGCATACATAATGGTTTACCACCTATGTGGTAATTTGTGAGTACCTTGTCTGGTATTTGGTGGGACATTCATACTGTCCAGTGTCTTCAGGATGTCTGTGTGGGGTTCTTGTGTGTGAGAGTGTGGTCTGTCGCATGCTACAGACTGTACAGCAGTTTTGACTACACTTAGGTGCACATGGGTGGTCTCCGCTGCTTCGTGCATTGTCAGTAACCTGGCCGTATGGGTGTCTGTGCTGCATATGGATACTCCCCCTCCTTTGATGTTTTGGTCCAGGTGTTGGGGCCATAACGCATGATATGTGGTATAACCTGGTAGTGCTGGTGTGCTATCAGTAGGCTTGCAGCAGGCTTCTGTCACTGCACAGACATCGATGTTCTCCATACTGGGAAGTGCCTCAGGGGCATGCATATTGCAGTTTACCCATCTGGCATTGGTCAGCATTACCCTTATGTTTCTTACCACTTATGTTTTCTAGGGTGGTGGGTTAGTCTTTTTGGCCTTGCCTACGTATGGCTCTATGGAGGTGGCAAAGGCCTTATCCAGTATCCAGATGCCCAGAGGTAACAGGTGTAAGCCATCCCTGGAACTGCAGCATGGCTTGTCATGCATGACATCTCAAGCAGACAGACATTAGACCCTCTTGGACTGACAGCTGTAACTGTGCCACCTGTTAAAGCTGATCATTCTGTGTTTGTACTATGGCATCATTCTTGGTGAGTGTTGGATGCTGCAAATGGCCAGTGTCATACTGACCTGGGGTACATACTCAGAGAGCTCATCCATGTCTCTTTTCATGTAGTCCAGTGAGGTACATCTCAAGTCATTCACACCAGCATGGACAATGAGTGCATCATATTTCTGCTTGCTTTGGGGTGACCTGCGTACTTGTGTTATGTGGCATATTGTGGCAGCCTACAGGCAGCTTACTGTACCCTTTCCCTTGTTCAGTCTGGTGAGTGGGACAGCAGTGTGTCTGCCTATACAGACACCTATTACAACTGTATCAGGCATGTTGTTTCTCCTTCTGGCCTGTGACTGTTTGGCACCCCAACTTTGTGTACTGTGTGTTGCATGTGCTATGTTTGGAGGTTGTGGTTGCTTGGGATCTGCTTTGGAGGCTTCTGTTAGTGTGGTGTGTTTGTAATTAGGGCCTCCGGGAATGTTTTTCTGTGTTTATGTGTTTGGTTTACAGTTGTGATAGGTCTATGTGGGACTGGGTTTGTGGTATATGTGGTTACCTTCTCCTCCTGACTAGTTTTGACAGAACTGAGTTGGGGGAGCTCAGCCTCCGGTTTGGATACAGGGTTGCATCTCTCACATATATTTGTATTTATTGGGGGGAGTTGTGGGTTGTCTGTGTACATGGGCCAGGTGTCTCATTGCCTCAGGATTCACAGATTCTTCTTGTTGTGGCTGGCCTTAGTGGATTGTATGTGTGGACATATTTTATTGCCATACTACTGATCAGTGATTACTTCCCTTTTTATGTTTGCTCTATCATGTAGTAGCTTCCTCATTCTCTTGCATGGTTTGGTAATGGTTGGAGTCCAGCATGCCAGATGCCTGCGTGTATGGCATTGTGTCTTGTTGTTATTTGTGATTGCATACTCCAAGCATTCCTGGCTGTGTTCATGGAATGCCTGTATAACATGTTCTGCAGTGTGTCCCATATTCTGCACTTGCACAGGGCCTTTCGTGGATTCCACATCGGTTTGGAGGGGTGCAACCTATGCTTTACACATGTTTTTCACTGTGGTTTTCTGGCCAGGGACTGTGGTCAGGATGTGTATATCCGGTGTGATTACTCTATGGTCTGGTCTTACCAGTGAGGGATACACTTCTCATCTTGCCATCCAGTACACATGTTGCTGATTATCACATCCAGTATGCTTACCCCTCTTGTGGGAGTGGTACATTGTTCCTGGGCATTTTGGTTTATGGATTCTGGGAACTTTTCTCCTACTGTGTTGGTGCTAGTATAATGCTCCCAGTGTATTCCAACATAGGCCAGGTGCAGTTCCTGGTATTAGAACAGTTGTCTGCAGCAGGCTATATACTGGGAGGCGGTTTTAGCTATTGGTATTTGACCATGGCTAATCCATGCTGCTTCTTGTTGTGGTACCAACATGGGGGTGTGGTTATCCTTGACATTTATTGCTAGTCACCCTCCTTTTGTAGATTGTTCCATGTTTTGCAGCTGTACAGCACAGTATGAGGTGTAACCTGGTAGTGTTAGGGTGCTGATGTGAGCCTTGACCCAGTTTTCTATTACAGGACTGATATCAACATTCTCCATAATGTGTGCGTTTACACTACATGCATCTTGCTGTTTAGACTTCTGGCATTGGGTAGCATTACATCTAGGTTCCTATCCCTTGTGGTACCTATGAAGGTGGGTTTGTGTTTTGAGACTTACCTATTCAGGGCATGCTGTGGGTACTGACAGCCTTTGCCAGTATCCATGGGGCCTGGACTGATAGGGGCACGCCACCCCTAGCAGGTGGTGCATCATGTCATGCTCCGCATGTCTTCCCAGGCTGAAACACATTGGCTCCCCTTTGACTAACTGCATTACTTCAGCCAGTTATTGCAATTGATCATCCCATCGTCATTTTCTGGCTTCATGCTTGGTGAGGGTGGATGTTAGTCAGGGTCCTCAGGTGTGCATATAGTACATGGTGTTACATTACTTAATACATGGCATTCTTGCCTCAGGTGGTGCTGCAGGGCTGCCTCTATTGGATGCACATATTACACTCCCTGTACATGTTTGTGAGCAGGTCATTTCATTTTAGGCATCCCTGTTATTATTTGAGTGAGTCAGAGGGGGTATCATTCCCAGGGTTCCTACTGAGCCAGTGTATGTGCTATGCGTTGCCTCTTTGCCAAGGCCAGGGCATACTGGGCATGCCTCCTTCTGCCTACTGGGGCAGGCTCAGGTTGTTCCTCCTCCGAGTCACGCTCTGCCTGTGATGGCCTTGGCAATGGTGGGGGGCTGTTTGGCCCAGCCCTATGCTGGTCCTGCTGCAGCTGTTTTCGCAAGATCATATTATGTAGCATAGCACATACCATGACAATTTGGGTACATGTAGTTGGTGTGTACTGCAAGGCTCCACAAGATGTGTCCAGACACCAGAACCATGACTTGAGCAGCCCAAACACACGCTCTATTACATTACGTGTTTGTGCATGTGCCTCATTATGGCATTCCTGTTCAGGTGTGTGTGCGTTTCTGATGGGTGTCATCAGCCAAGGCTCCAATGCATAACCTGCATCCCCCACTAGGTGTCCACGTGGGATGTCCCCATTGGCAAATGTCTGGTACAGCTGCGTCAAATGCCAGATGTGGGAATCATGGTAGCTCCCAGGGCAGCCAGCACACACATTCATTATTATGCCCTGGGCATCACACACGACCTGGCAGTTGATGGAGGGGAAGCCCTTGCGGTTAATGTAGGCCCTACCCCGCTCACCGGCTGGTGTTTTGATGCATATGTGCATGCAGTCTATTGCACCCACTACCTCAGGGTATTCCGCTATTTGCTGGAAGAGACGCATATTGCTGGCCAATACCTCACGGGCATTGGGGAAATATACATGATCACTGACATGTGCTGACATGGCATCCAGGAACTGGTGCAGTACCCTGGAGGCTGATGCCTGTGATATCCCCATCATATCACCAGTTGGTCTTTGGAAGGTACCTGTTGCTAGTATTCTTAGGCCAACACATACCTTGGTTTCCACTGGGATGGGTTCCCCTCTGTTGGTTCTGTGTGTGAGGCGTGGCCTGCACAGCTCAACTATTTGCTGCAGGAGCTCTCTGTCCACTCTATAGTGCTCTACTATCTCCAGCTCATGTAACCCGTGGTAGGTGACCCTGGGCCTGTACACTCTTCTCCATCTCCTCACTGTGGGTTGTCTGGCACCATCTGCATTGACACCACCCTCAGCAAGTCGCCTATGTCTCATTATGACAGCTATGGCAGCCCCTAACATTTCTGCTCTGAGTTCAGCTTTTTCAGTTTTCACTTCTAATAGCTTACTCCTGTCTTGCAGTGTCTCTTCAGAGAAACATCCTGCACTGCTGTTTGCAGAGTTTTAAGTGCTGGGCTGGGCTACTATTCTGCCTGTGTAATTGCCTGCTTCTAATTGTTTTCACCTGCTAGCTCCAGCAGTATTCCCTGCTAGCTTCCTACTAATTCTGTTGCTTCCTTTTTCCTTTCTGTTTCCTCAGGGGGGAGCAGCGTGCAGACCAGCAGAAACACGCTCACAGTGGCTTACACGCGCGCACACATGCTTACACGGTTCAGGATCTGCCTATTCGGGTTAAAACGAGCGCACACCAGCGCAAACAGTGTTACAAGTCTGCCAACACGCTCCCACATGCTCAGTCTGCCTTAAACGCACGCACACTGCCCTACTCGCACTTCATGGCGTGCACACGTGCGCATGCACGCCCAGCAAGAAACTTTGGTGTAAGTAACATTGTACACCTTCCATTTCTTGACTTTCCCATGCTTATCTTGTGGCACTCCTCTTTCCCTGATCTGTGTCTGTCATCTGTCATGTTACACTGACCTCCAATGAACTGCATTTCTTTCTACCATTCCCCCCTGTGATGTCACCTATCTCCTACTCTATTCCTCCCCCTTATGTATCTCTTACACTACTCAGACTGTGCTCATTTGCTATGTGACTGTGGGATTCAGTATCCTAACCCTCATTTACATGAGATTGCCTACTAATGCTTAATTACATGTCTTAGACTCAGCTTCCCCCCTTAGCAACCACTACACGGTGGCCATGCTGTTTTTGGTCTGCTGGTCCCTGCATTGTCATTCCATGTATTGCATAAAACCCACATTTGTGGGTTTATAACCTTCATTTTTATGTTTTATACAGCGCAGCCCGTTTGCACGGGGCTGCTCTGCGTTTTTATTATATTTATTTATTTATTATTTTTGCATTGGGTTACCTTGCCATTGGCCACATATTTGGCCATTGGCATGCTGCCTAACACATATGCACCCTTTATTTGGAGCTGACATGGCTCCGTTGTGATTTTTGCAGAAACGTACTCAGTTGTCAACTGAGTACATTTCTGCAGCTAAAACGTCTCTTACACGGGCTGGTTTCTGCTTCGTGGATCGCTAATATACCTCATTTGCATATCTTTCAGCTGCAAGTGAGGTATTTAGCATATCCACGCCCAGTCCGTGTAAGAGACGTTTTAGCTGGTCTCTTACACGGAGTTTTGGGCTGTTCCTGGATCACAAGGCTTGCATGAAGTGTTACACGTCTCTTACACGCCGTGCAAGCCTTCGTGAATCCTGCCCAAAGTCATTTAAAGAACAGAGGCAGGCAAGAAAGAAGCAATGGAAGCAATCATAGCCTGGCTGCTTCATGCATTCAGTAATTGAGAAAACACTGCTAGAAATACCTTGGTCTAGAGATTACATTTGGGGTTTCATTCCAATATGCTTTTCCTGTTTTTAATAGTTGAATGTTTTTATTATCTGTTTTCCAAAAGGAGCAAAAAGACTGTTTATAAATTAGAAATGTCTTTTATGATGGAAATGTTCTGAATTGGGCAGTTTTATAATTATTGGTTCATGCATTTTCTTTCATTACCTACAGTACAGCCTACTGTAAAAATGTTCATTCAAACAATACATTTAAAATGTGCTCTGTCTAGCAAGTGTGCTGTATTATACAAGGACTATAACTTAATAAAGTCAGGAAGGTGCATCAAAGAAAAGAACGCATCATGTATGTTGTTTTGTGTGCAAGGAGCCAATGATTTGAAAACAGCCCAAAGGTAATCTTTATCCACCACTGGCCAGATGCATTTTCTTTGGATGTGGTACGGGTTTTAATGCTGTTTCGATGAATGTGAGTTTCAAGGGCAGAGAAGTATTAATGCCAAATCTGTTTTCATCATGAGACAGTATTGCTTTATCAGATGTCTGTTAGTGTTTGTGCATTGATGTGCTACAAAATGTAAAAATAAAATCCAAATAACCATTGTAGAAGTAAGAAGTATGCATGCACACATTAGTGCTTATGGTAAATGGGGTGAAATAGCCAGGTAATGGGATATTGCAATGTCTACAGGGGGACTCTGGTGCCATATTTTGGTTCTGTTCAGTTTGTGTTTGAAAGTTGGTATCCCACAACTCCATTGGAGTGGGTGGGGTTATGTAATTATATATGCAAATTCGATGTTAATCAGCGTACAGATTTGTACCTATTTTTCATGGGCCTTATCCAGATTTTTGATATTTCCAGGTTGAGAGGTATGAGGTGATGTTAGTCCTTGATTCCCTTCGGTAATACATCTGAATGTAATAAAGTGCTGCTACATGAAAGCTGTGTATTTCTGTCATAGGTATTTGCAGTCATTGTAGTTGTGTTGGTGACTGACCCTCTTTGGCTAGGGTTGCCACCTTTTCATATGGCCATAGTGGGACATTTTCGGGACACACATCAGAATTAACGGGCTGACACAAACCCATGGTCAGTACAAGGGATAGAAATTTCCTTTCTTGCCTAAATATAAGCTTATTCTTGTAGCAGTTTAGTTGCTTATCCTGTTTCTTGTAACGTAGGTATTTTAGATACAGAAATAACTATTGTATGCAACTATTACAGTACATATGGGACATAATTATGTCCTACAATCCCAGGACATTTGCCACGTTTAATATATTTGGTCAGGACACAACTGCCCAAAGAGGGAGTGTCCCTCGCAAAGTGGGACAGGTGGCAACACTATTATTGGCTCATGCCCATAGCACAAATTTGTAATAGTGTATAGGCATATACTCTCCATATCCTTTGTTCATAAAGGTTGGTAGTGGCGGAATGTGTGATTGCTATGGTCTGTGTTATACACATATATGAACACTTCAACCGCTGTATACGGGATACCTACGGAATCCCGAAACCACAGAGTTCCGATGCACACAGTACCAGGACCAGACTCCCATACCCCACATTACTGATATCGACAGTAACTCACAAAAGTAACATGAACATGGAACACACACACGCACACACAGACACACTACTACCTAACACATCCAAACAAACCATCCTATACTATGTATGAGCAGGTGGCCAAGAGCCCCTACACCCCCCATGTAGGTGTCTGCACTCCCCCCACACCACCCCCTACTTTAATATTCTACCTCCTAGGTCGTGCAAACAGACGCACAAAGCTAACCCACACCAACACATTACAGTCCCCCAAGAACACACAGCACACACAGAACACACACTTACACACACTGCAGCCCTAAGAAACACACTTACACACAGTAACCTACCTGAACCACAAAACTAGAAGCACTGACTAACTGTCCCTTAACATCATGATTTTACATCTCGCGCATCTGGTGTTTCGGTACTGTGTTCTTTCGGACCATAAGCCTCGGGATTATGCACGTCGGTATGTAAAGCAGTCAGTATGTGGTAGGTATCCCATTTATATGTACCTCCATGGTTATGTAGATGTTGTTAACCTATCTATATATCTACATATATATGTATATCCCCATGTATCGACATATCTCTCTCTCTCTCTCTCTCTCTCTCTCTCTATATATATATATAATATATATATATATATATATATATATATATATATATATATATATATATATATATAAAACATACACCTTTCATTGGGTACATGCTGGTTTGTCCTATTTCAACACATTCCTACCTTTTGAATTTTATCCTGTCAGTATACATGACTGCCATTGGTACATCTCAGGTAGCTTAGTGGTATGTTATTGTGATGAATGTGTACATGGTTGCGTGTTCTAATCCTGGCAGTGATATCTTACCTCTCAGAGCAGGCACTGGTAGTGCAAGGGTGATTAACACACATTTCAGCAGTTGTGTGTTCCACATGTTTATTATTCTGTGGAGAACTACCTATATATGCAAGCTGTGTTTAAGGTATACTATGTAACATGTAAACATCTGTGAAGATTCCTGTCAGGGATACTCCCCATTATTTGGAACTACATCCCTGATTACATTATACAAAACCCCTCACTAACACTCCAGGGAATCCTTGCAGAGTGGGTGGTGAACAGTGGCTACACCCCAGGGATCCCGCAATTGGCTCTGCTCTACAGAGGGACAGTTAGTTAATTGAAGGGGTGGCAACAGCAGACACGTTTTGCCTATGCTTATGAGTGGCCTTGGCATTTGGGCATGTACCTACCTATGTATCTATGAACCTGTACATACAGTATGGACACATCCTGATAGCTTAATTTACTGTTCAGGCATTGACTTACCTTGTGCCAATGGAGGTTGTGTGTACAATAGTTGAGGGATACCTATGTAGGATGCACACAGTAGACCACCTATACATGACAATTTATAAGTGATCATGTGTCTGTGCCATCCATGTTTGCTTTGTGTGCAGGTGGAGAAGGGTGTCAGTCCATGAGTGCCTACACTGTCAGTGTGTGTGCTATATGTTCCCTTTTTGCCAAGGCATGTGCATACTGGGCACGCCTGTGTCTGCCTACAGGGGCTAGCACAGGGTTCTCGTGGTCTGAATCCCTCTGTGCCTGTGGGTCCTTGGTAATGGTGGTGGGCTGTGAGGGCCTTCACCATTCTGTCCCTGCTGCAGCTGTTTCCGCAGGATCATATTGTGTAGCATGGCACATACTATGAAGATGTGGGCACATGCTCCTGGAGAGTACTGCAAGGCTCCACCAGATATGTCCAAGCAATGGAACCATGATTTTAGCATCCCAAACAAGCACTCTATGATGATTCTGGTTTCTGTGTGTGCCTCAGTATGGCGTTCTTGCATGGCTATGTGTGCATTTCTGATGGGAGTCATCATCCATGGTTCCAGTGCATAGCCAGCATCCCCTACCAGGTGGCCATATGGGATGTCCCCCCTGGCAAATACCTGATACAGCTGTGAGGCATGCCAGATGTGGGAGTCATGATAGCTTCCAGGGCTGCCAGCACACACATCCGTGATAATGCCCTGGGCATTGCACACAGCCTGGCAGTTGATGGAGGGGAATCCCTTGCGGTTTATGTAGTGCCTACCCTGCTCACCGAGTGGTGACTTGATGTGTATGTGCGTGCAGTCTATTGCAACCAGTACCTCAGTGTAGTCTGCCACACGGTGGAAGAGATGTATATTGCTGGCCAAGTCCTCCTGCCTTCGGGGGAAGTATATATGCACATTGGCATGTGGTAACACGGCATCCAGGAACTGGTGGAGTACCCTGGATGCTGATGCCTGTGAGATCCCCATGATATCCCCAGTTGGCCTTTGGAAGGTACCTGTGGCTAGTATTCTCAAGCTTACACATACCTTCGTGTCTACTGGGATGGGTTCCCCTCTGTTACTTCTGGCTCTGAGGTGTGGCCAGCACAGCTCAACAAGTTGCTGTATGATGTCCCTGTCCACCCTGTAATGCTGTACTATCTCCAGATCATGTAGCCCCTGTTAGGTTACCATGGGTCTGAACACTCTTCTCCTCCTCTGGTGCCTGAGATGGTTGTCAGCATCATCCTCCACATCACCGTCAGTCTCCAACACATGCTGGTGAATCAAAGCTATTGCGGCCGCTGACATGTACATATTAAAAGTTCCCCATCTGTATACACCAATGGTGCAGAGTGTCTGGGAATGCACAAGTATGTGTGGGGCTTTCACACCTTATACTATTGTGCAATGGATGATGCAGGTGTAATTGTGCTATTACAGCTGCTGGGTATCTTAATTATTGGTTTTACAGTAGATACTGCTATTGTGCAGCCTTTTGTGTTGACTTACACTTGGCTGCCGTGATTCATCTATTGCCCTTTACTTCGATTTTCAACCCGATTCCCCTCCCATTGTCAGGCATGCATCCAGCTGCCACCTTTCTTGTTTTGTACTTTCACAACCCAGGATTATGTTGGGAAATGTGTTATGTAGCTGATCTACTGCAAGTTTACTTTGTTCTGCTGTGACATCTCTCTTTTCTTTGCTGAATGGCACCTCCCCTTTCCTGTTCTGCAGTTAGCTGCTAGCAGCCTTGTTAGCTGTTGTCTATGGCCCACTGTGAGTTTCTAGGTGTCAATTACTCATTTGTACTCCAATTACCATGCTGCAGCATTTCCTTATTGTCTTCCCATATCATTCCTGTTTCAGCTGTGGTGCGCGCCACATACAGCCATTTAACAGGTTTCATGCGTGTTTTCATCCACATTCACATGAACTTTCAGTTACCGTGTGTGCTCTCAGCTAAGCAAAGCTATGGCTACTTTCAGACCCCTATCCTGCGGCTTTGCTTAGCAACACGCAACATGGATTAGCAATGATCCAATGTGCTTACAGCTACGGTGGTGCACCCCTCTCTTGATGTCATGTTTACCTCCAGGCCACTCCTCGGTGTTATACCGCTACACCATGTGGTACATCCTTACACTGGTGGGGCGTTTGCGATTCAGTATTACTTGACTCATTTGCATGGCATTCACTGCTAATTCCTAGTTACCGCACGGAACACTGTCACAGACCCTTAGCAACCCTTGCGCCATGGTTGTGGTGTAGCATGCACGCCATTGACTATTATGGGGATATCATGAATTGTGTTACATTGCAGTTTTATGACATCTAAATATATTTTCCTTGTGATCCCGTTTGCGCACAGATGCACTGCAGTTTTACTTTGCGTTAGTGTGGCCATGACATTAAATGTTATTTTTTATATGTTGTGCATGTTGTTTTACGCCATTGGCTATATATTTAGCCATTGGCATATATTAACATTATAATACGTAAGTTTGGTCCGCTTTCATGGCTCTGATTTTATGTTTGAGAAAATGTAAACCGTTTTTTTTTGGTTTACATTTCTACATGCTTATGCTACGCCTGCACCACTTCATGAATCGCTATATACCTTCATTTGCATGCTACACTGCTGTGCATGGGGTAATTAGCATACATGTGCCGGGAGCTGCGCAGCTCTGCTGTACGCTGACAGTGCACATGGAAACAGCTTGTACCTGAATCGCTCAACGGCCATATTTGGCGCTAGATCGACATCGCTACACCGGCGCCTGGTGCAAGTGTCATAAATCCCGGTGAATGAGTATTTACGTGAATGTTTGAACAGGGGAATTGTGCCCAAAGGACTTCGAGTGCAAAAATATCCCAACAACATTAATGTTGGAAGTGAATTATACAAAGAATTACTCAAAGTATTTAACAATTGTGGTTTAGATATTGTTAGAATTATTATTAAACAGAATGAATTAACTATGGCTGAACTGCATACTAATATTGAATGTCTAAATTTTGTTGTTACTAATGACCTGTTGTTTTCTGTTGAGTCTGAAAAACAAAAATACTTTGACACATTGGACAACATTGATGAAAAGTGTGCTATTAACATTAAATGTTAGGTAAAGAAGTTAGATAGGGAATTGTTAGAATATAAAGAAAAGTAGAGTTATATGGGGCCAAGGGGGATGTGGATTGACAAGAGAAGGGGTGAACATGTATCTGGGGTAGATAATGAGGAAAATTATGATGAACAAAGAGATGAAGGGACAAATTATGACTCTTTAGAATATCCCACCTCCTTGCTCCGAAAGACTTATGAATCAGAGAGGTCTCCAATACTTTCAGAATTCTGGGTGGAGAGGGAACAAAGGAGCCTGGGGAGGGGAGGTTTTAGCTGGTTTTACTGACAAAATAGTAAATGTTGAGAATAAGTTTTCTTATAAGAACTATAATATTTTCAACTATAGTTGCAGAGACCTAAAAGTTGACCATTTTAATTTATTGTCTTGTGGTTTTAAGTTTATTCTTAATAATAAATGTGACCTGACTAAAGTTATTTTGGATGTTAAGATTTTTATGAGAAAATTGAATTTAGAAGTTATGTTTGGGGGAGTAAGTAAAGGGATCAATCCTGGAACTTTAAAAAGGAAAAGTGAATTTAACCCACCATTACACTCCCAAATTAAGAATTTTGAAATGGTAGTGGAAATAGAATTAAGGCAGCTAAATACCTCCTCTCACAGTTTCAAATATAATCTTACGGCTGGGGAGTGCACGGTTTTAACAGAACTTAAACACAATTGAAATGTGTGAGTAATGAAACCGGATGGGGAGGTCCATTTTGATGGATAATATTGTGTATGAAGGCAAGATGTTAGACATTTAGGGCAATTTGGCTACCTATAGGAGAGTGTCCATAAATGAGATTTTTGTTGCATATAAAAAGATAGATTTGGTTATTAATGATTTATTATTGGAAGGAGTGATTGATCTGGACACTTATAAGTATTTGTATGTGGCCCAGCCAAAGATTGCTACTATCTTTGGTATACCCAAAGTTCACAAGGACCCAAATGACACCCCCCCACACACACACACTTGAGACCTACTGTATCAGCTGAAGGGTCAAAGACAGCCCCAATAGCAAAATATTTAGACAATAAATTAAAATCTATTTGGGGCATGGAAAAAATAATCTTGAAGGACTCTTGGGATTTTTTAAAAGGGGTTGTATTGGACCAGTCCTTTGACAATATTATTTTTGTTACAGTCAATATAAAAGATTTGTTTACCATTATACCCCATGATCTAGGGTTAACTTGGCAGGAATAGGCTTTGGTAGACAAGGCATGTCCATCCACTGACCAGTTGCTGGTCATTTTACAACTAATGGAGTTAGTATTAAAAAATAACTTTATATTTTATGGGGGTGAATTCTTTCATCAAATCAAGGGTGTGGCGATGGGGGCAAATTGTGCTCCCACCTACGCCAATATATTTCTGGCATGGTGGGAGAAAAAATTTGTGTTAAACTCTGGATATAGTGGTTGTTGGTCCCACTACCAGAGATTTTTAGATGATATATGTATCTTTTGGCAAGTCACAGTGGAAAAGTTGCAGGTGTTTTTGAATTATTTGAATACTACCACCTCCTTTTTGCAGTTTACTAGCTCGATAAATAAAGACAGACTTGATTTTCTTGATGTGAGCTTGTTTAAGACAGATGGGGGTATTAAGTCAAAAGTGTTCCGAAAAGACACTTTTTCAAATTCATATCTTCATTTCTTGAGTGCCCATCCTTATATGCAAAAACGGAATATTTACAAGGGTCAATTAATTTGTGCATCCAGGATGACCTCCTTGGATGGTGACTTTGAATCTGAATGTGATTTTATTGAAAGTTTATTTATCCAACGGTGTTAACCGAGGGAATTGCTGACTGACATTCGTACCTACATTAGCAATCTATGTCCTGTTAGATACTACCTACTGTTAGGTAAAGGGTTGGATACAAACCAATATGTTCCAAGTGATTCCGACCCTTTGGTTTACTGAAGAGCCCTTACCCTAGATTTTAATTTGGATTCAAAGAAGGTAGTGAACGTGATCGCTAAGGAATGGAACACATGTATTTCCCTTACTGACCTTAAGAGTATTAACAAGGGACCCCTGAAGATTAGTTATAAGAGGGGAAAAATTTTGAAGGATTTGTTTGAGAGGGGAGGGCCATTGGAGGCTGGTAAAACTACAAAGAGGAAAGGCACATATAAATGTGGACCATGCACACAATGTGCTTTTATTTCTAATACTGATCAGGTCTTTTTAAAAAGTAGGAATAAATGGATTTATGGTAAAAGTTTTAGTAATTTTAATACCAGTGGTCTAGTATACTTGGTTATTTGCAAGACATACAATGCCTTTTATGTGGGCAAAATGGAGCGAAAATTAAAGAGACGCATATATGAACATATTTCTGATGTTAGGAAATGAAATGTTAATAATGCATTGTGCAAACATTCTATAGAGTGTCCAAGGGCATCATATGTCTTTTTTTTTTTTAGAGGTGGCTATGACTGATGTGAGGGGGGCATGTCTGGGACACTATTTTAGAGTATAGGAAATTATTATGGAAGATTACACTAGATGAGGCAGGACCCCCGGTCTAAATGAAAACATCTCAATAGCACTTAAACTTAGGCCTGCAAAGCTATAATATACATTATTTATTTACATTTTATGAAAATTTAATGATTTCATTATTATTTATCATTTATTATTTTGTATGCTGATGTTTCTTATATTTGTGAAGGGATGTGTAGGTTTTATATTTTATTATAAGAACAAGTATTTAGGGATTGTAATTATGACACTTCTTCACAAGGTGGCAATGTGTTGTGTGATTGTTTTAAAATTTCATTCTGTTGTTTTATTGGATATTTTATGATTGGGGGAATTATTTAAGGGGTTTAGCTGTTAAATTATTTATTCTGATGAAGTTCCTGTGAACGAAAATGTATGTAGAGTGTTGTAAGCATTTATTTCTGTGATATTAAACTTTGGTGTATTCTGCAATCTTGTGTGCTTCCTTCCAGCTTCCTTCCAGCTTGTTTTTGGATTTATTGAGTATTGTCTTGTTCTTTTATTATTTATTATTAAATATATTTAAACCTTTTAATTGTGGCTGGTTTGTTTAGAGACATTTAAGCTCTTAAAGTACTTACATATGTATTTGGGGACACTGTATAGACCACTCTTAAATAGTCTTAAAAGTTTTGGTCACACTTACCCTTTGGATAACAGCAACATTACACTGTAGAATTG
Source organism: Protopterus annectens (assembly GCF_019279795.1). NCBI lineage: Eukaryota > Metazoa > Chordata > Ceratodontiformes > Protopteridae > Protopterus > Protopterus annectens. The sequence continues at coordinate 126,389,416 of NC_056731.1, read as the reverse complement.
GTCACCCTTTGAGAAGGGCCTTATAGTAGCTGATAAAGAGTGGTTGGTGGCAGCTGGTACTACCATATAGTCTTGGCAGAAGGAAGCATAGCTAGTGAACCTGTGCCAGCCTTCCCCAGGAGTATTTGTGTGTTTGTATATAAATCAATCTGAGATGATGTGTGTGTCAGCTACTAGGGCAGGGACATGAAGCACTGGTTGGACAGAGAGGGTGCTGGAGGTTTTGGCTTGACCACTAGGGTGAGATCTTAACACTATAGCTGAGCCAGTGCGGAGTCTTATTTAGGCTCTGGAGAGAGAGGGAGGGAGAAACCAGCCCCAGACTGACTGTGATCTCTGTGCTCTTAAGGTAAACTGTACTTTATTGTGTGATTACTTGTCATCCTCCCAATGTGCACATTCCTCACTGGTGTTAGTGGTGAGGATTGAGGCTCCTTGATTACTGGGCCAGTGCAGGGGCATCACAGAAATCTGTACCCTTCTTTCTGCTGTATTGATGGCCCAGGAGTATTCTAGACTATTGCTGTGTTCTGCATGCTAAGTAGAAATTCAAAATAACACTTCCAGTGGAAACCAGATATAATACAAAATGTCAGACTGTGGCAGCAAACACCTGTAAACATACAGATCCATTTATCCATTTTCAACCCCCTTTTTCCATTTTGCACATGGGGTCTGGGTGTCACTTCAACAATGAATATCATCTTGAGCCAAGGTTTATACTGCTGGGTGGCTAGCCCTGCCACTGTAGTTCATCCATACCACTCAATTACACTTACACTCACACCTATGGCCAATTTAGAGTGTCCAATACAGGGTCTATATGTAAAAGGCTATGTGTCAGTCCATGTTTCAGGTTTCATAATGAAATGTTTTAGGACTAGAAACAAGATTGCCTGTAACAAAAACAGATAGAATTCAGAAGTTAATTGTATTCCTGTGCTTCATAGTGACATAAGATAGTCAAAGGAAATAAGTGAGCATTTTAAACAATTTTAAGTTAATGGTATCTTAATTTTTTTAAGTCAGTTTTTCTTTCTTGATTAGAATGTATGACTTTCAATTAGCAGATAAGCAGTGCACCTCTAAGGTTGAGGTTGTGGGACTACTAGACTTCGCTGATGTGGCTGCATCCAAGTCCTTATTCAAGACTACATCCAATGTTGTAAGGATATGGGGAATATTCAGCTGACAGCACACCTCTAAGTCAAGGAACTGTCAGCCTTAGCTAATCTAGTTGTGTGTAAGTCATCACTAAGTCTTGTTAAGACTGATCCAATGTAGCAAGGAGTTTGCAGCTATCTAACTACATGATTCAATCCCTTTGCAATCACTGATAGTCTTGGAGATGAACCAGCTCATGAAGCCTAGCCACTAACCTTAATAAGGATACCAGTACTGCAGTCAACAGCATCATATGTAGAGAAATGGTTACCATAAATAAGAGGAAGAAGAATGAGAAGCAATCTCAATGAAATATAGAATAGGGAGTGATATAGGAAGTGATGTGGTATATGTTTTGTTAAGGTCTAATATGATAGATGAGAAAAAGGAGGAGAGTAAGTCAAATGTTAAGAAACAGACAAGGGAGCAGAAAATGGATGTGTCATCTGCATTAGGAAAAGGAAAAATGGGATAACATTGTTGTATTAGATGACTTTCAACACTACTGCCAGTCATATGTCAAAGAAATAGTTAGCTAGCTGGATATGTTTATATACTTGCCACAGTGCACACCACTCTGGTGGCCTGTACTGGACAGCAAAGTCTGCTCAGGTAACACCACTGGGGCAGATACTCAGAACAGAAAAGGGAATAAGGGCAATAAAATATCTTCACTCTGTTGTTTAATGGGTGATTAGAATCAGCTTTGGACTGGTAGAACATCACTGGAGCTCCATTGCAAGATCAAACATAGTTGTAGAGTATATAAAAGATGAGGACCTTAAAGCTAAATTTTAGCCATAATCTTGGGTTAGGAAATGTGTTATTAACTATAGGCATAAATAATATGAAAGTGAAAACATTAGACAGAGTGTGGAGCTGAACATTGAGAATTTTGTGAATTACATTTAGAGGCATCAGGATATCTTCAGGCTATACAAATGGACAATAAGGAAATAAAGTTTGGTCACGTAATGGAATATAGAAGAAAGGAGGGACAGAGGAGATACATAGGATGCACAGTGAGCTTATCAAGATAAACTGAAAGAGAAAGTTGATGTGCCCACCTTCCTTAATTTTGCAAGAAGAGAAAAAAGAAATGCAACTTTTTTTAAAGAAGGTTTAAATGTGCTGCTAGGATGGCAATTGCTAGACTGATCAAAATGAGCAAAATAAAACAGGTAAATTGTGAGAACAATTCCATACACATAGGAATGCAAACCATTACAACAGATAACAGGAAAAGACACAAAGAAATGGGTCTATATCAGTTTGTGGAATAGTCTATTCAGCGAATGACTAGTCATCTAACCCACTTATGCTAAAATTCATTTTAGCGAATGATCGTTTCAGTGAATTTCTTTGCAGGGAAAGGAAGTAGCTGGCCATCATTGGGAATTTGTCCCCTTTCCCCATTGTAGTGCAATCTTGGAGTTAGTATATTTAGTTAGGAGGGGTGTGGGGGATGCAGCCCTCCAAACTGAGGGGTGTGGAGGGGTGAAGCTCCCCACTTTACTGAGTTTTAAAATGTGCCATGTTTGTTACGGTTGGTAGCTGGCCCACTATTTTTTCCCTGTGAAAAAATTCACTTAAACGATCATTCACTAAAATGTTTTTGCTTAAGTGGGTTTGATGAATAGTAATTCGCTGAATAGACTATTCAACAAACTGATATGGACCCCAAAGAAACTAGTCATGAGTAACATCAATTGGATGTGATGAATCAGAGAAACAGAAAAAGGATGGGATAGATTATAAGTATAATTAGAAACTTTAACAACCAAAATTGTAGTGAAAACAGAGGATGATATATCTCTCCTATCACAGAAGCTTCCAGGTATAGCAGCAAAAATGGGGAAATGCTCAATTTAAAGACACATTTTAAAAGTTAGATTATTAAATTTATACAAAACGTGTCTGATAACGGAGTGTTTATCATCCGAAAAATTATACTGCTTAAGTAGCACCAGCTTTTAGGAAAAGGGGGTTGTGGATGTCCAAAGGGAATTCTACTAACAGTGATAAATGCAGCAGCAGCATGGTTAAACTAAAAGTTAATAAGAACGTGTCACTGTTCAAAACTAGACTGTATTAAACTACCTAGTGATACATGATATTAGTATGTATAATCCTTCTAAAATGTGAGTAAGATAATCCACCAATCTTTTGGTAGGAAATTTCTAAGACTATTGAAACGCAATACGCATTGTATGTAAAGATATCACTGCAGACTGGTAAGTACACTAACTATAAAATATTTGAATAGAGAAATTGATCAAAATGAAAAAAATTAAAAGACACAATTGTAAATGGACAACTTCTATAATTATTAATGAAGTAAAACTTAAATATTTTATAGGATACAGCTAAAAATAAAGTAAGGGGTACACATATGTATGTAACGAAAGAGGATCTGTTTTATGCTACATATTTGCAATACAACAAGTGAAAAGGAAGATGCACTCTGGAAATAGAAATAAGATCTTAGAGTAACTTTAGTGATACAGGAATAGTAATGGCATATATTTTGTTAAAACCTAGTATGAAAGACTAAAAAGGAAGGGATAATTCAAATAGTAAAAAAAATATTTTAAAGGGCGAGTTGACTGATATAAATAACTTAAGACAGCTATATGGATTAATAAGTCAAAAAGGTCATCAAGAAAAAAGTAATAAAGATGTTTTAATAGGAACTAGAAGCATTGTTGATCTCTTTAAGAATGCAAAGAACAGAAACACAAATAAAGTCTCAGTGATAATGTGGTTAAAGAAACAAACAAATGTAGCCAATAAGCAGATGATGAAAGAAACCGAAATATAAATATGGGGAAACCAGAAAATGGTAAAAGTAAAATGGCTGCACATTTTTAGCGTGCTTAGGACAGTAAGCAGGTTCTCTGTTGAAATGTTGATATTCCAAATGAGTCCCTATATGCTGAAAAAAAAAGACTGAGAATGCAGAAGAGTGAATATTGAAGTTTCATCTTCTCCCCACACCTTCTACATTTATATATACCAGCTCTGAAATTGCCAGACATCAGAGAAAAGGGAGTATTCTGTGAAATGGCAGTCTTGGACTTGGTGTATGCAATCCATATTTTTTCCATTCAGTCTCCAAATCGAGAAAGAAAGCAGGTCCTGAGATTTCAAATGGTTACCCAGCTAGCAAAAAGAGGTTCTAGGAAAAGCTAAATAAATGTTTAAGCATCACCAGTAAAGTTGAAGTTTCACTGAAGAAAAGAAACAATGCAATTTTTTCAATGAAATTATACAAGAAAGAACCCTAAACACAATGTAAAAGATCAGGGAATAGTTATAAGGGAACTGGCTTTTGTAGATGTGTTTTTCACATTGTTTTATGTCTGTGGAGATGTGTAATGTATATCATAGCTTCAAGTGCTGAAGCAATGATAATAAAAAGTGAAACTGACTGAAAGACATAAGAATCGTTTCTCAGCCTTAAGTTTTTCAGAGTTACAGTGCAACGTTATGATTAATTCAGTCCCACTGCAGCAAACATTTGTAGAATTAACCATGGCACAGAACCCACGATGAAAACTAGGAATAATGCAGCATATCAGGCTGTGATAGTAAAGGCAAATAAACTAAAGCCACTGTTCCCTGTCTTTGAAGGGCTATGTCTCTGTGCCTCTTTGAGATTTCAGATAATGGCAACAGGATGATGTCCTTCCGTATCAATGTTGCAGTATGCAGAGCAGAGGCGACCTCCTGCCAAAGGTAGCCTAATGTCTGGCCAGTATACCAAAGCCTTTAAAACTTACCAGTGCTGTACATCAAACATATGATCCCTGCATCAGTGTAGGGCATAAAGATGACAAATGGGCACTCCATACTGAGAACTTCTGTGCTGCCAGTCCAAATGTCACAGTTGTAATTTGGTCAGAATGCCCTTTACTGTGCTGGTTATACTGAGCCTTTTACAGATAGGTACCCAGTTGGACTTTCATTTCTTTTTTTTTTTTCATAATGCATTTTGTGAGTTCATGTCATCCAAGGAAGGGCAATGTGAGTGTAGGAGAGGGCAATGTGAGTGTAGGAGGCAAATTTCTCATAAAGATAATCAGAACAAGTTTTATCCAGACACTTTTCACAATCACACTCAGTGCTCTATTTGTCAGGCATTTGTGCCAAAGAATCTTTGCAGCCATCTGTATTCTCTTTCAACTGATCTTGAGAAACAGTGTCTCAAGTTGTTAGCCCAATGTACCATGGCTGAATCTTCCCACCCTGAGGTACAGAAACCTCTTATGATAAAGACTAAGTTATCCAGCCTCTGCTGGATGTCTCTCTTAAGGTGGTTAATACCATTTAGGACCTCCCGGTGCTGACATCAGTTCCCTCTGTTGCAACCTTGTTGAAGGCCAGCATGGAACCAGTTTCTCACGTGTCCTCCGAGGCTTTGCATATGTCCACTGTGGATGTGAACTACAGCTGATCATATCTGAAAGGCCTAGGGGATTCCCAAGATCCTGGTTAGAGAGGAGGGGCCTGCTACCCTGATTGAGTCAAGGCAAGGTTCTGAGCTGCCAAAGTTTGTTAAAACCGATATCTCCCTTAAGAAAAGACAGAAGACTAAGCAGATTTATTCTACTCACAAAGATCCTCAGAAAGAGTGGAAGGACTTTACTCAGGGTTTGTTTAATGCCCTGATGGCTTTGAGACCACCTCAGGAAGATTTAGTTCTTGCCCCTTACTGGTCCTCTTCCTCTAAAAGGTCTGGGAGAACCTGAATCCTCTGCTGAAGAATCAGACTCTGATGCAGTTTCTTAGCTTTACTCCTCCCAGTTACCATTACCCTTGGACTATGGTTATGAGGAGGAGTCCTTACCCTTTGGAAGAATTGTCCTTTGGGGATACAGTTTGTCACACGATCGAGCATTTTAAGTGGGACTGTTCCCAAGTTTCCAACATCTGGAAAATATATTATGACTTTCTACAGATGGACTCTCCTAAGCCTTCTGCTGCTCCTCCTGTGTTGGCTGCTCTATTGATACTTTTTCAGTTCTTCTTTGTAGTATCCTTAAGAGGCCTGACAATTTTATAAGGTCGCTGAGGCTTTCAAGTTTCTTTATAAGTGTCCTTCTGACACTGCTGTGATTTTTTGTTTCTACTGATAAGCCTTCTCTGCTTTTGCCTTCTTTTAAACTTTTTACCTCGGAGAAGGATAGTTGAAATATGGAGAGACTGGGGAAGAAGGTCTACACTTCTACCACCCTGGCATTTCATGCTTTTAAATATCAAACTCACATTACAATGTATAGTTTAGCCCTTTTGTCTCAGCTGGGAGGAATTTTGTCTGACCTGCTTGATTCTGAGGCTAAATTCACTGCTCTTTCTATCATGGGTCCACATCTCAGGTGGCTTGTCACTCCATTAAGTATAGTTATGATGCTACTGATGCCTCCTCTAGAGCTGTTGCTTCAGGCTCTGTCATAAGGTGATATTCTTGGCTTTGTCTTCAAGCTTTGCCTGATGACATTAAGGCTAAGCTTCTTGATGATTCCCTAGATAACCAAAATTGCTTTGGTACTTCAGTGGAAGATCTATTTAAGACCTTTAAAGGACCAAAGCAATGTTATCAAGGATCTTAAACAGATTTTTGTAACTCTTATTCCTAAGTTTCAGAGGAATTATCCTGCTAAAACTGCCTTTTTTCATAGGCAGCCTTGTCAGCCCTCCAAGTGTAAGAAAGTTTCTTGGTGTGTTTTTTCTGGCAAACCAACTCAGACACCTAGACCTCAAAAACCTTCCAGTCAGGATAAATTTGCCTCCATCTGACATTCTGCCTTCTCTTCCCCTTGGCCAGGATCCCTTGAGTCCCAGACTGCCTCTGTCTTCCCTTGTTAACATATTACTTCAGACCCTTGGGTCCTTTCAGTCATTCAACAAGCATGGAGGAACCACATCTAACTGTCAGCTGATTCTTTATAAATCAGTGCACAGTTAGATGTGGTGCTTCCATGTTTGTTGTTTTAAGCTTTTGGATTTTGTGTTGGTTCCTAGTCTCAATTTTATAGTGTGTTTTTTTCAATCATCTATCAAGGCTACTTCATTGTACAGAACTCTCTCCCCCCCCCCCCTTTTTGGGCATTCCCCATTCCTCTTCAGACCAAATTACCCATTTCTCAGGAGCATTGCAGGATTTACTTTTTCAGACTACTATTCAGCCTGTCCCTGAGACCTTAGTGGGCACAGGATTTTATTCCTGGTTGGTTCCGGTTCCCAGAAAGGAGCGTGTCCTGGAAGCCTATGCTACACCTTTCCTTTTTTGAATACTTTCCTCAAAGTACCCACCTTCAGGATGCTTTCCCTCCAGACTGTTTACCCTTTTGCTTCCTCAAGCCTTCCTAGTTTCACCAAATCTGAAGAATGCTTAAGTTCATATTACCATTCACCCTCTATTCAGTAAGATTTTATGCTTCTCTGTTTCCTTCTCTCATTTTCAGTTCTCAGATTTGCCCTTTGGGCTTTCTACAGCACCAAGAGTATTCAGAGTACCTTGCTCCAGTTATAGCTTTATGCAGTCTTCAAGGAGTACAGATATTTCCTTATCTGTACAATCTGCTTCTTCAGGCTCCCTCTCCTTCAAAACTACTACTGTAGGACTTGCACTTTATCAGGCTGCTGTTGCACAGTTTTGATTTCATGATCACTCTTCAGAAATCTATCCTGTCCCCCTTTCAGGATCACATTTTCCTGGGATGCAGGAATCAAACTGTTGCAGTGCTGGTAAATCTGCCTGCTCCCAAGGGTCAGTCTCTAACAACTTGCTTCCTGTCCTTGCTTCTTCTATCTGTCATGCCTGCCAGGGAATTTCTGATGGTTTTGGGGTTCTTGGGCTTGACCATTCCCATGTTTCCTTTCCCAAATTTCACGAGACAGTTTCAGTTTTACTTCTGTTCTATGTGGATTCAACATTGTCACCCAAAGGAGTTTACACTTCCCTTACTTCCTTGTCTGAAACTCCAGCTTCAATGCTGAATTTAACACATATCTCTCAACCCAGGCATTTCTTTCTAGCTTTCTGCTCGAACTCAGGAGCTCTTTACAGATGCTTCATATCAGGAGTGGGGGGCTTCTTCAGGCAGTATGAGGGTTCAGGGTCTCTAGGCCTTTCCCTAGTGACTGGATCACATCAACATCAAAGAAATGTGGACACTTATTCTTGCTTTCCAAGCCTTTCATTCCCTTTGGTCCTCAAGCCCTTTAACTCATTATAGACAGGTAACGCCATAGGTGTTTCTGCAGTTACATTATACTGACGCCTCTAGGTGTAAAATATTGCGTGTTCATATTGGCACTAATAATTTCAATACCATGCTACATACAAAGTATTACAAGATTTCATCTTAAAGCTTACACAAGGGAAAACACAGCTGTGTTGATATTTGACCTCTGTCTAGTACAGGTAAAGAGATATTAATTGTTTATATAATATTTCTTTATATTGTCATAAATGTCATGCTTTTCTAAATGCCTCAATAACCAAGCAGCCCAGAGAATTTTAATACATCAAGTACTATATATAAAACCTCTCTCTTGGATGAACAATGTGCCACTAACAGTATGTGTATAAGTTAAGTGGAGTCGTTAACAAAATATTACAAACTTAGCAGTTACTGGGTTTACTGTGACCTATAAACTTAGCGAAGAAAAAAAGTGGAGCCAGCAAACGTTGATCCAAATAGATCCAAATTTTATTATGGAAGGTTAATAAACCTACACATTTATGTTACAAACCAGTTTCGGTAGAAAAACACAACCTTCTTCAGTGTATTTTGAAGGTTGTGTTTTTCTACCGAAACCAGTTTGTAACATAAATGTGTAGGTTTATTAACCTTCCATAATAAAATTTGGATCTATTTGGATCAACGTTTGCTGGCTCCACTTTTTTTCTTCTCTATACAGTTGATCTGAGGGCCGTGCAGCTACTCACTGTGCAGGATTTCTTTTTTGGTTACACTATAAACTTAGAACCTAAAGATTACTACCACCATAAAAATAGTTTGTGTTGAACAGTTTGCAATTTGCACTTTAGAAATCCCTATTTTGACACAGATATGTACATTTGTTTGAAATTTGAGGGCAACATTTGATTATATCAAAAAGCTTAGGCCCATACCTTCTTCTTGTGGCCTTAATTTTGTTCTTGTAAAATTGACCAAGATTCCTTTTGAGCATGCTTCTCTGCAACATTGCACCTGGAAGACTTTTTTATTGGTTACCCTCACTTCTGCTAAGACAGTGTCTGAATTCCAAGCCTTGATGATGGTTTCTTTTTTGATTTTTCATATGGACAGGATGTCTCTGCATACAAATATTTATTTTATGCCCAATTTCTTGATCAGTATATCCAGCTTCCTTCATTTTTTCTTCTCCACAATCTGCTAGTGAAAATGTTTTACAAACCTTGGAACTTCATAGGCAGCTCAGGTGTTATCTAGATAACAAACTAAAAGAACCAAAATGACTACAGAAAGAAAAACAACTGAGACAAAACAACTGTCTCCGCTATGTAAGACAATACGAGTGAAACAGGACCCGGTCAAGTATCACAAAATTTATTCCAACACGAACAAGCACAAAAAAACATTGGTTAAGCGCTTTCATCTGTAAATTACAGACTTCATCAGAACACTATATCTGTGTACTACTGACAAATTTAAAAACTTTTTGGCGCCAAAATGAACTGCTAAAAGTTCACGTTTAAAAGGACAATACATAGAATATACACATACAACGTATAAATACTATTGAACAATTAAAACTCATATTATTAAAATTAAGTGAATATATACGTAGATAATTACAAAATAATCATAATAATTAAAAATTATGTTGTATTATTATGGTCTCAGCTTATAAAGTTATAACAGTTGTAATACTAGTTTAATGGAAATAAAATCATTAATACCAGGAGATTTTGTGGCATTAGTTACAATTTGCCAGAAAGATTCCCTTTTACATAACTGTGCTTTATGATTACCCCCTCTGGCTGATATATGTACTTGATCAATAATTGCAAATTTAAACATATGTTTTTCACCATATTTGTTTATATGCCTAAACAAGGCATTTTTTGTGTCTTTAACTTTTATTTTATATAGGTGTTCATAAATACGTCTTTTCAGTTGTCTCTCTGTTTTCCCTATATAAAATACAGTACATGTACAACACTTGGCTAAATAGACAATATTGTTACTGTTACAATTTCTCTTTCTGAACCGTACATATGTCTTATTAATGTCATCCAGTTTAATTCCTACAGCTTCATTAATAGCAAAACATTGTTTACACTGTCCACATTTTTTAGTATGCATATTTGTTGCCATATTATTGATTATATGTATTTAATAAATTCTTAATATTCATACCCATTTTAAACACAAAATTAGGATCCCTACCAATGATAATTAATAATTCATCATCCTTTACCAATATATTCCAATGCTTCTTTATAATGTTCTTAATATCAGTTACGAATGGGGAATATGTAAGAACACAAACTCTGTTATATTCATTTTGTACTTTATTTGTAGTACTTGATGTATTAAAATTCTCATTACCTGAATAGGTGACATTTTTTACCCCATTCATTAATAACATAGGCTGATGCGTCATCTAATATGGCTAGAGGATATCCTCTGTTAATGAACATAGTTCTAATATTATTTATTTCATCTTTCATTTTGTTGTAATCAGAGGTCATTCTAGCTACACGTATACATTGACCCTTATATATATTCTTAAGAATATGTTTAGGATGATTACTAGTATAGTCAAGGTAGCCATTCGAAAATGTTTCCTTTCTGAATATTTCTGACTGAAAGCCAGAATTAGTGTGGCTCACATATGTATCCAAGTATGATATACCTTCATGACTAAAATTATACGTACATTTCAGAAAATGACTGGTGGTATTTATATATTCAAAAAATTCTATAAGCATATCAATGGGCCCATCCCATAATAAAAACATATCATCTAAAAATCTTGTATAATATATATGTTTAAATTAGTCACTATTGAATAAATGTTGATTCTCCAATTCAAGCATTACTAAATTGGCGAATATGGGGCATGATGCCCCCATAGCCACTCCTTTTGTTTGTTTATAATGCTCACCTTCAAAATAAATATAATTGTGTTCTAAGACAAGACTCATCATATCCAAAATTAAATTAATACGATCCCAGCTTAAACGGGAATATTTCCTCAAACTATCACAAAAAAATTCTAAACCCTATTCTCTAGGGATACACGAAAATAAGTCAATCACATCAATAGTGACAAATATCAAATTATTTTTCCATTTATTCCTTGTTAACTTGGATAAAAACATCCATGAGTTTTTTACTATATGAGAAATATACTGGTAAATATGTTTTACCCATTCATCAATAGCTACACCTATATTAAATGTCTTCGCTTTACTACCAGAAATAACAGGTCTGAAAGGTGGGTCATTAATATTTTTCTGTACTTTAGGAATACATACTATTGTGGCCAGTATAGGATTATCATTTTTCAAAAAGTTATATGTATCAACTGTTATCCTATTGTCAACTAAATATTCATCTAAAGCTAAATCTATTTTATGGTACCCTATATTTATTTCATTACGGGAGACAACTTCATAATTCCCAGATTCAATTAATATAGTTTGAACTTTATTAATGTAATCAATTGTATTATATAAGACAACACCTGCGCCTTTGTCTGCCTTCATCACTTGAATATCGTTATTCCTCATCAGCTCGGCCAAGCATTTCCTCTCTACTTCTTCCAAGTTGTCTACATATTTCCTTGCCTTAATAGTTCTGTTATATTCATAAATGTCAACACATATAGATTCTTCAAAAATTTGCACTTTTTTGTGTGTAGGGGGGGATAAAAGTCCTTTTTTTTCTTCATTTCTTTCGGCAGCACCCTATACTTGCTATTATTTTTATGTTAAATTGCTAAATTAAGTCTACGACAATATAATTTGATATCAACAATAGCATCTACCAAATTAAATTTAGCTGTGGGTATATATTTCATACCCTTTTGGAACAAGGAAAAAAATTCATCACTGATTTGTATAGAAGTGTAATTAAATATTTTCAAATCATTACGCACAAAAAGAACTTGTCTGTCTTCGTTCATAGATAAATTAATATTGCTATCTAAACCATTGTTACTATTTACATCATTTTTTCCAAATGCTAAGGTAGCTATTTCATTATGTGATGGTATTTCCCTTAGTGCAAAACAATTAGAATCTTTCATCTCCAATGTTGATTTGTTTTCTGGTACTTCTTTTTCTGTTGTGGGGTAAAGTATCGACCCCCTTGAAAATTTGTACCAGTCTGTCTATAGTCAACATTATGTTCGTTAGAATCCATTTTATGGAAAGACTCATACTCTTTTTTTCCATATATATGCTCTGTTCTCCTCATATTGCTCAACATCACGTTGCATCTTCCTATATTTTCTATCAAATATCATTTCAGCCTTGCTATCAGCTAATATAAACTGCTTATTATATAAGTCTTTCCACTGAGGGAACAATAAATCAGTAACAATAATATTATTCAATTTATCAATCTCATTAATCAACAGACTTAATTTCTCATCATTTTTCTTAATAATTAATTTCATATAGCTGAGACCAAAACTATTAAATAAATTATTAAATTCAGTTTTAGTGTCATGATTCAATACTACTCCCACAGGCATTTTAAAAAATCTTAGTCCCATAGGGACAATACCTAATATAATGCATTTATTCAGATAAGCATTATCAACTTTAATACTTTTAACTGTGAACAACATTTTACCTAAACTATAAATCATCTCTTTTAAAGTGCCTTTATTATTAAATGCATTCATGTTATATACTTCTGAATCAATAACCTTAGAAGCGATAGTAAAATCAAAATCATTAGTTAAAAAGTTATCCAATTTATTCAAATGTCCTGTATTATGATGTGACGTTATGCCTTCTGCAGATAAAGCCCGAGGGCTAGAAGTATTTAATACAGTACCTTTTTTTATTATCCAATTTAATTTTGTTTTTGGCCATTGCAGCATAAGTTTTAATGGGTGCCTGCCATTTAGGGCGGGCTCCCATACGCTCTATATCGTCCTCAACTTGAAATAACGAAAAATCAAAAGTCAGATCATGTTCATTAGAGCGACTGCTGTACAAACTTGTCGCTTATCAGTTGGTGTTTTAGGCAAATTCGCGCTCTTAACCAAGCTGATGGGGTCACCCTGTCCATTCGGTATCTCAATAGAAGTGGAGCATGATGTAACACAAGAAGAATTACGATTGTCTGTACCCTCATTTATGGAGTTCCAGTTGAAGGTATTAATGATTTTATTTCCATTAAACCAGTATTACAACTGTTATAACTTTATAAGCTGAGACCATAATAATACAACATAATTTTTAATTATTATGATTATTTTTTAATTATCTACGTATATATTCACTTAATTTTAATAATATGAGTTTTAATTGTTCAATAGTATTTATACGTTGTGTGTGTATATTCTATGTATTGTCCTTTTAAACGTGAACTTTTAGCAGTTCATTTTGGCGCCAAAAAGTTTTTAAATTTGTCAGTAGTACACAGATATAGTGTTCTGATGAAGTCTGTAATTTACAGATGAAAGCGCTTAACCGATGTTTTTTGTGCTTGTTCGTGTTGGAATAAATTTTGTGATACTTGACTGGGTCCTGTTTCACTCGTATTGTCTTACGTAGCGGAGACAGTTGTTTTGTCTCAATTGTTTTTCTTTCTGTTATCTAGATAAGACAAAGGCTAGACATAAATCTGAGCAACTTTTTGTTTTCATGCCAGGACAGTGGGTTTGGCTGTTTCTTAGTAAAAATCTCCTCCTGGATTTTGAAAGCCATTTCCTTTTGTTACTCCTTTCATGGTAAAGCTTCTGCCTCTGGGCCAGTTCTACCAGTGCAGTGGCCTCCTCTGGGGCTTTACTCAAGGGTTTGGATACCAGTTCCATCATTTGAAGCTGTTACTTGGTCTGCTGTGCACATCTTCACTAAATATTACAAGTTGGATGTCATTTCCAGAGCCAGGGCAGGTTTTGCCAAGGTTGTCCTTCATGGGTTTGTGGAGGGATCATCTTTGCCTTCCCCCTCCCATTCTTTACAGTAGCCTTTGTACTCTCCCATTGGTTATGAATACTGTAACAGTGACATGGAAGGACATAGTGCAGTTGTGTAGAATCTTACATAATAGTTGATGTCCTTCTCTTTACTGTTGCAATATTCAGTCCCTCCCTGCTATCCCATTTTATTCCTTTTTATGCCTGGCCAAGGGGCACTTTCACTAGAAATTGCCTTTTTCCTTGGATGTATGTGTTCTCCTTTCTCCTGGGGTTGTTTTTGTTCTCCTGGGACACTACAGCTTTGAGTCTGGAATGTCTGTATGTCACCTTTATGTCCTGCAGTGATGCAGGGAGCATGCATCTGATATTTGATGCTGGTAAGAATTAAAGGCTTTGAAATTCTGGCCAGATATTGGGTTATTCTTGGCAGGAGATCTCATCTGTTAAGAATACTGCAACAGTGAAGAGAAGGAAATCTACTGTTATAGTAAGATTTTACAGAACTGTGCTTTCATCTGTAAAACATATACAAGACTGCAAGTCTAATCTCAGAGCTTCCAGTATAGCACGGTGCTAAGTTTGACCTCAGACTGAGATTTATCAACATCAACACATGGAACTGTAGTCAAACCACAGTATAACTAGAAAAAATATCTGGAGAAATATATAGGATTTTTACTTCTGTTATTAACAACTTAGAAAAGTTTTGTTCTATTCCATTGTTATCACCATCACAGAGAAGTTCAAAGCCATGCTTCCAGTAGATAATGGCTATGTAGAATACAAAATATCATACTGCTGCAATGATCATCTCTAAACATACTGAAGTAGATCCTATCTGGAAAAGACCATATCTTAGTCTGTCTTTCAGAGTTTGAGATTTCAGAATGAATCTTTCACAAACTAATGATAGGGCGAGCTACTAAAGAAACAACATGAGATTCCTGTTCTACCCATAGGGGTTTGAGTCTAACCCTATGCTAAATTTGACCCTAAGCATTAAGTACTCAACACATTGGTGAGTTAAACATGGTTGGTCAGTTGCACATTTTTTAAACAAATATTTGAATGGAAAATATAGAAGATCTTTACGTCTGTTGTAATAGCATCTCAGTAAAGAGGAATTCCAGTCCAGTAATGTACCCTACATGCTGAGCAGACATTCAGTGAACCAGTAGTGAGATGGAGTCCCCCACATACCGAATAGACATTCAGTACAACACCAGCAGTGAGATGGAGTCCCCTACATACAGAACAGACATTCAGTACAACACCAGTAGTGAGATCGAGTCTAATGAAAAATGCCAGGCTGTGACACAAAAGGCATATGCACCAAATCATGTGGTGCATATCTCTAAAACGCCATGCCTCATCCCTCCTTTACTATTTTCATAATGAAACATCTAACTAGTAACAACAGGGTGATTAACTAAACAATCCACCTATGATTATTGCTCTACACCTAGGAATCTCTGTTCAGCACACAATGGAATTTGAGATGGTCTCTTTAGTTGAATGAAAGCATTGCACTCATGATATTTTTCATGTCAAAAATATTTTTCTTGCAAAATATTTAGATCTTTTGCTTCTCGTATAATGAAAATTTCTTACACTTATATTCTGCATATTACTTTCTTTTAGCCTTTTGAGCAGAGACCAAATTATCCCCTAGCAGAAGAAAATTATAGTGCCAGACTGTGACAACACCCCTCTAAAACATTGGATTTGGAAGCTGGATCTGAGGCCATATGTCAGTTCTCCAAAGATAGTTCATAAGAACAAAAAACAAGGACTTTTTATTAAGGTAGGAATAAAAGCCCTCAAGGATGTCATTCTTTACTAAGTGATTTACATGGCAACAAGGTGACTGATCTTATATGCACTAATATAAATGTTTAACAAACAAAAAGGGCAGCACCAGGGATGGAAGCAGAAATAGAAGCAAAAATATTTTATTATTAGAACCAGACCGGTTTCAGCTTATAGCTTTCTTCAGTGGTTATACATGATCTGTGGTTGACAAACTGCATTTAAATAATGGAACCAATGAAGCAAATAATGTCATCATTTTCTGTTAGACCCAAAAAAAGTAGTGCAAGTGAAATACATGTATACATATGCATATATAATAGATTATATATATATATATATATATATATATATATATATATATATATATATATATATATGAAAATTGAAAATATAAAAAAAATTGAAAATATAGAAACAACAAAAATTGAATGTATTCAGAAGGATATAAATTATTAAAATAATAACTGGACATTTATCAGAAACTTGATAAAAGTTTTATAACTTGTCATTAAGACCTGGGGAAAAGAGACCCCCTAGTTTCACTATCCATTTATTTTCTTTAATATTTAGTAAATCGTGCCATCCTGTTCTGAAATCTTTATTTCCAAAAACTCTATCAATAATGGTAAAAGTAAATTTGGCTGTTGGATGAGTGAGTGAGTGTTTGTACAATGCAGTGGCCATTCTACCATTCCTAATATCACCCAAATGTTCAGACATGCGACATCTGAACTGCCTTGAGGTCTGACCAATATAAAACTCTTGGCATGTACAAGTTACTAAATAAATGACCCACTCACTTCCACAGTTGGCAAAACACTTGATGTCAAATAATTTGCCTGTATTTTTACTGGTAAAGTTCTTGGTCTTGAAAATGTATTTACAAAATGAGCAATGTCCACATGGATAACACCCCACTAGTCTGTCTCCAGAGAGAGTGGTTTGATGATACAGGCTTGATTGAGATGTGCTCCTTTTATAATAAGAAAAATGTGATCGAAGAGTTTTACCTTTTCTGTATGAAAATTTGCATCTCTCCCCCAACCAGTCATCTAATCTTATGTTACTTTTAAGTATGTTCCAGTTTTTATTGATAATATCTGTGAACTGAGAAGTATTCCTCCCAAAAGTAGTGACTAGCCTGATAGTATCCTGTTTGCCCCGAGAATGTTTTGGTTTGTATGATAATAAACTTTCTCTAGATTGATTACTTGCCCATGTAGAGGCATTTTGAACATTATCTTGCTTATACCCTCTCTCTAAAAATCTGTCAGTCAAATCTTGTTGACATATGGTGAGGTCTTGCTCTGAAGAGCAAATTCTTCTAATTCTAAGAAATTGTGATTTAGGAATGTTGTTAATTGTGTGTCTGGGATGTAAGCTTGAAGCATGTAGCAAACTATTGTATTGTGGATACTTCCTGTAGACTGTTGTTCTAAGTGTGTGATCTAGTTTTCGCTCCAAATGAACATCCAAAAAATCAATTTCTTGTGCATGATAATTAACAGTAAATTCAACACCCCACTTATTACAGTTGAGATACTCCACAAATTCTATAAGATATTCTGATCCTCCTCTCCAAACTAGCCAACAGTCATCCAAATAGCGCCGCCAAATATCAATTTCAGGCAAATATAAATTATGCATACCATCATAGATGATCTGTTCCTCTATATACCCCATAAATAGATCCGCATAAATAGGGGCAAAAGAAGCCCCCATAGCTGTACCCTGAATTTGCCAGTAGCATTGGTCCTGGAAATAAAAAACATTCCTGGTAAGTACGTGTTCAGCCATACAGACTAAAAGAGTGTTAAAACCAGGAGGATAAATGTTGGTTCTATTCAGCCAAAATTCCAATGCCATCAATCCGGCCCAATGGGGAATGCAGGTATATAAAGACTTCACATCCAGAGTACACATGAGCCAATGAGATTCCAATTGGGATTCCGAAACTATTTGAAGAAATTCAGTTGTGTCTTTAATTCTGGCCCTGATATATGCCAGTAGGGGCTTCAAGTGCTCTGTTAGATAGACAGATAAGGGTTCAGTAAGTGAACCAATTCCCGAGACTATAGGTCTACCGGGAGGTTTTTTTTTTTTGTTTGTAAAATATTCAAGCTACTGTGGCTTGTGCATCTGCCGTACTTGCTTGCACTTTGTTTTTTGGACTAATATAAATGTTGCCTTGGCTAGTGAAATAAAACTTTAATTCTGGATTAATTTATTTATTTATTTGACATTTGTTGACCAAGATGGTCCAACTAGCAAAGACCTTTTTTCAGCCGAGGGTTCAGGGAGAAAAGCTCCACATTACAACAATAAGAACATTAACATGAAAAAGCAATGTGTATGACAACATTTGGCAGATTATGTAGTATTAGTAAAACATCCCTTGTTAGTAAAGGTAAGAAGAAAGAGACAGAGAATGAGGATAAAAGGTAACAGGGAATTGTTATGGCTAGGCTTGTATAGGCCCTAGGGCCGATAGACTAGTACCAACCTATGAACCTATGAGCCTATGAACAGTAGGGAAAGGAAGAAAGGAAAAGGAAAATTCATATTGGGGATATTGGAATCTAAATTTGAATAAAAGGTGGGGGTAGAGGAGAGTAAAGGAGAGCATGTAGGAAGAAAGTAGTGCCGCGGTAGCAGGGTTCAGGTGGTATGATCACAGAGACATGTCCAGGCGCTGTTTAGATCTTGTATGAGTGTTTTCTTAAATTCTTGGACATTGGAAATATTTCTCAGGGTCAAGGAAAGTTTGTTCCATTTGGGTGGCAGGAGAATAGCTATAAAAATTCTGTCAAATTGATTTTTTAGGTTTGTGAATTTGTAATAGGCATTGGTCAGAGCATCTGAGGGAATGAGGGGGGGTGCAGAGGGAGATTAGTGCAGAGATGCTAGGGCAGGAGGAGGGTTTCTTCATGATAGAGTGGAAGATTAGAAGTTGACAAGGTAAGAGATGGTTAGGAAACTCAAGCCAGCTGAGTGTCCTCAAAGCACGGTAGGGGTGAGATATAGGAGGCAGATTAGCATCAAATCTGGCTGTCTTGTTGTAGGTAGTTACTAATTTAGAGAGAAATTAAGACTGTAAGCTCGTTAGAATTTGTGAGCCATTGAAGAGGTTGGGAAGGAGCTAGGTATGGTTGATTGAGATTCCAGAGTCAGGGATGTGGAACCTTTTATTTTTATATAGTAGAACAAACTTTTCATGGGTTTTCTTAATAAAGTGATGAACATGCAGGTCAAATTTGAGCTGGTCATCTATGGTCAGATCAAGGAGCTTTGCATGTGTTTCAAAGGCGATGGTAGTGTTATTAACTGAAGAGATGGCAAATGATGACTTGAAGTGCTAGAAGGATTTAGGGAGGAAAAGGAGTTGTTTTGTCTTTTTGGGGTTGAGTATGAGTTGGTTATTAGTTAACCAGAATTCCGTGAGGTTGAAGGATTTCTGTGTGATGGTTAGCAGATAAGTAGGGTTGTAAGCAATAGAGATCATAGTGGAGTAATCTGTGTACTATATGAGAGAGGACTGGGGGCAGGATTGGTGTAGTTGGTTGGTGAAGATGTTAAAAAGAGGGGGGCCTAGAATTGAGCTTTGAGGGATACCCATTTTGGTGGGGAGAAAGTGGAGAGACATTTGACAGATTGCTGCCTGTCTGTAAGGTAGCTGTTGAAACAAGAGATAGTTGGTGTGGGTAAGCTGAGTTGGGACAGTTTGGAGAGGAAGATGGGGTGGGAGACCATGTCAAAGGCTTTAGAATGGTCTAAGAAGATGTAAGACACTAGTTTATTGTTATCTCTGGCAAGGAAGATAGAGTTAATTACGGAGATGAGAGCAGTAGTGGTACTATGATGGGGGCAGAAGCCATGCTGGATAGGTGTGATAAGATTTTCATGAGTGAGGTAGGCTAAGAATTGTTTGTGGACACAGCGTTCAAGTTTTTTAGAAAGGGGAGAGAGTATGGCTATATGCCAGTAATTTGAAAGTTCCATGGAATTCCATCCTTTGTGGATTGGTATTGTGCAGAATTTTTTCCAGATAGAGGGGACAGTAGATTTCCTAACAGAGTGATTTATGAGGATGGAGACTGGGTATCCTATAGATTTGGCATCAGTTTTCAGGAAGAGAGATGGCAATTTATCAGCTGAAGGAGAACATGGTTTTAGTTTAAGGAGTTTTTTAATGTAGCTAGTAGGAACTGGTTTTAGTGAGAAGGGAGAGTTCTGCAGTTGGGGATGGTTGGGAGTGAAAAATTGAATGGGTGGGTTGGATGACTGCATGAGTTTACTGATGGTATCTATAAAGTATGGGTTAAAGAGAGATGCAGTTTCTAGGGGTGTGTTATAGGGGCAGAGGTTGAGTGTGGAAGGATTGCCTGGGTGGAGAATATTTTTCATAGTATTCCAGAACTTTTTGGGGACTCTGGTTGAAGTAGTTTGATGATAGTAGTAGAAGTTTTCTGTCATTAATGATGTACTTTTTTGTCAAATTCCAGAGTTCTCTATATTTTTGGAAGTTGGTGAGAGATTTGGTTTTGGTCCAGAGTTTCCATGCATTATCTCTTTTGTGTACTAGAGACCAATTAGAGTTAGTGAGCCAAGGCGAGTACGGAGATTTGACTCTGATAGTTCTGGGCAGGTCAAGAGAGTTAAGTGTGTAAAGGATGATGGAGTTAAATTGAAGTACAGCTTCATCTAGAGGTAGGAAAGATAGGAACACTAGTCTATAGCTTGGAGAGAGTTATTAAAAGTCTCAGGGTCAAACTTACTTAGCTTTTTGCATTCTTTAAATTTGTGAGGTCAAGAGTAGAGGGGGAAGAATCTTTGGATACGTATTGAGCTGTGATCTCTTATGGAGTCTGGTAGGGAATTCAAGATGATCATAGAGCTGAGGATTAGAGACAAGAATCCAGTCGATAATAGAGCTAGTATTAGTGGGCTTATGATGAAATGTGGGAGTAGAGGTAAGTTGAGTGTATCCATATAGGTTTATGCTGGTGGTAGGGGAGTTAGAGCAGAGGTTTAGCCAACTGATATTGATGTCGCCAAGTATTATGGTCTCACTGGGTATATTGTCAGACATCCAATGAGGAATCTGTTCTGATAATGGTATGTTATCTCCTAAGGGTATGTAGATGATGACTATTGTTAGGGTTTTTTGTGATTGTTTGGTGTGTAATTAGCTATAATGAGTTCTATTGGGTGAAAAGAGGGGGAATGGTTGGATGGGGGTAGGGGTAGGGTTAAGATGTCAGAGTATATAGTGGCAACACCTCCACCTTTTTTGTGTGTTCTGTCATGGTGTATAATGCTGTATCCAGGGGGAAGAAATTGTGAGGTTTTAGACATGTTTCTAAATTGTGAGGTTTTAGACATGTTTCAGAGACTGTAATAATTGTGGGGGAATATTGATCTATCCAAGAGTGAAATTCAGTTGTCTGTTTTTTTTTATTGGGGTACTGTGGATATTGATGGAGCGAAGGGATAGATGTTTGGAGTTGAGGTTTGGTGTGTGCAGAGGGGTTTGGTAGGCTGTGATTAGGAGTTAATGGCTTAAAATTGGGGCCAGGTTTGGGGTGAATGTCACCTGAGAGTTGGAGGGTGTAGAGGGGGTGGAGGAGTAGAGTGATAAAGGGGTTGTTACAGAAGATGTTTTGCTTGGCTGTGTAAGGTAAGGAAGACATGGGAGGTAATTTGATTTTTGAGAGAGTGAATTCAGTACAGGAAAAGAGTGAGGGTAATATGGCAGAGAAGTAATGGGTTTATGAGTGTGTAGTATACTGAGAAGAAGTTGAAGAGCAAAGATGTAGGTTTAGCTGATTGTGATCTGAGGTAATGGTTGGAAAGGAGTAGGAGAAAAGGGGATGTGAGGAGGTGGAGAAGAGGGGATGAGAGGAGAGGGAGGAGTGTAATATAGTTTAAGGGGAGGGTGTTGCAAGAGAGAGTGGTGAGAGTGTAACTGGGGAAGATTTGTATGACTGGAAAAAATTGGAGAGAGGATGAGAGTAGTGGGTGGACTGAGGAGTAATGTGTAGAGGTGTAGGAGGGGTTTAGATGGGAGTGATTGGGGCTGATTGAGTAAGGTGCTCAGGAAGTTAGAGTTAAGTGGGTGGGGTCAAGATGGTTAGCTATAAAGGAAATTGATTCAGGGCTGGGTGGGAATGTGGGGAGGGTAGTGGAACGAAGTGAGCATGAACATAATTGGGGCAAACAGAGTGGGCTGGATCAGGATGCAGCTGACTGCAAAAGTGAAGAAAAAAACAATGTGAAGAGCTCTTTGATCAGCTAAAAGGCAGTTGATTAGTGTAATGCTAAGGTAGGTAAAAAAGTGAATAAGAAATCAGCCGTGCAGGGAGGGAAGAGCAAGGTCAAATAGATTACAAAAGTTTTGGGTTTGGTCAGAAGCACAGGGCTTAGTTTTGAATGTAAAGTATGCAATGTGCATACTTAGTGGGTAGACCAGTTAGGAGAGGAGGGCAGGTAAAGATGTTTATGGAGGAAAAAATGCTGAAAAGAAAAGTAAAGATTGTGAGTTATTACAGCAAAGAGGGAGGGGTGGAGACCAGGCTGGGTGGTGTGCGAGTGGCCTTACAGGGTAGGATATGTTGCAGGTAAGGAATAACTGTCAGACATACTTCAAACAAGTTGGATTTTTTTTCTGGGGAACTGTAGCATTCAGATAAGCCTGCTGCTGGGCAAGTGTGGTAGCTTGGCTCTTGGGATAGTGATACTCCAGTCTTTACAACATCAAAAGTTGTAATTTTTTTTCTGTGGAGCCATAGTGTTCAATTAAACCTGCTGCTTGGCAAAAGTTGTAGCTTGGGTGTTGGGATATTGCTACACCAGACTTTACAACCTAGAAGGAAAAAGGTGAAAGGTGAGTCATGACTCTAGAAGAGGAACAGAGAGATCTATAAACACAAGAGAATAGGTATGAAAGAGCAAGTGAGTTTAGGTAGAGAGGCAGAGTGGGAGAGAAAGGTGAGATGGTTAGGCGTACCTATCAAGTCCAGGTCATGAGAAGGAGGGGGTAAGAGGAAGTTAGCAATTCAGCTGGATTAGAGCAAGGTAACTAGTAGATGAATGCAGGCATTATAGATACATTATAAACAGCAATAACACAATTCAGATAGCAAATAAGGTCTACAGTGAGTTACTACTAAGGCATTGATGATAACAGATTCAATAATTACATAAGCAGTGGGTAAAGCAATTCCAATATGTGTAACTTGCAGTGTAGCAAAAAAAAAAAAAAAAACAATAACCAAGTTGCAGTTTCTAAGATGAGATTTAGATCACTGCAGTAATACAAGAACCAGATGCAATAGGTGAATAAAATCAGTTACCATATGAAACAAAATTCCCTAAGACTGTGATTCCTGAAAATCGTTACAGACAGAAAGACCATGGCTGCTTCACAGCACAATAGACAGGTTAAAAAATGTGTAAGCATACACTATCTACCCACAGGTGTTGGATGAGACACCACTAAAGCAAGGATTTATTGCAGGTAGTCTAAGGTGGCACAATTCAAGCACTAATGATAAATTAAGGACTTAGTTACCTTGTATTTCACTCTCTCTCTTGTTACAACAAAATATAGTAGAAAAACAGGCTCGGGAGCACTTAATTGTAACAGTAGATATGGCTTGTAAATAACATATCTCTTTAATCACTCAAAATAATGAGGAGTCAAGTTGTACCACTAGTGCTGTATAACAAATGCAGCCAAAAGCTGCAGGAGTAAAAACAAGGTACCATTAGATCACTGCAAAGCTATTATGTTAAGTTACAGAAAACCACAGCTTAAAAATAACAATAGCATACAAAATTCAGCTCTCGTACACCACCAGGAACTAGGCCAGTCTGCTAGGAGACCTAACTGAGAGGAAAGATGGCGCTGAATGACAGAGCCTTGAGTTTAGATCCAGCAATGCATTTTGGGAAACCAGGCAGTAATACGAGATAGCTGTTTGTTGGATAGGATATGAGAAACCGCAGCTTTGTTTAATGGACCGGGATGCAGCTGGCTGCAAAAGTTCACTTTTATTCTGGATGCTTTGTAACCAGAGGTCAGCTGGCCCTAGCTTGGGGCTTTATTTAAGTGGTCAAATGGCAAACAGCTTTCCTAATGCACTTTACTTTATAAATGCATGAAATTCTAATAAGCTTGGGCTCAAAACACACTCAGTGCCATTTTAACCCCTAGTATTTCTCTGTCTCTTAATCATGAGTTTTTGACAGATTGCCTTTGTAAGTAAAGAGAATGTATTCAGCCTCACACTGTACACAGTTACTGAAATGTTGCCTTGGCTGTTGACAAAAAAATATTTATTTATTTATTTTAGTACACTAAGAACTTAGGGCACATTGATACTGGACATTATCTTCACCCCAATCTTGCAAGTAAAGGTCAAACAGTTCCCAAGAGTATAATGGGTACAGAACCAGTTCGTGACAAAAAAGCATTCCGAAACTCTATGTTTGTTACATTCATATAAGAGGATATATGTCAGACCCACTGATGCAATCTACTATGAAATATTAAGGAATTCTAATGAGATACCTATAAACCATATTCAAGAATGCCAATCTGCTACCAAGGATTTCACTGCACCTCAGTCCTGATTTACATTCCAGGACAATGATTTATCAGTAGAGGGAGAATAGACCTTCCCCTATATGCAGTAACAGAAACCTTGCCTTAGCTGGGGAAGAGAAATTATGATTATTTTTGTTCTAATGATCCACTGATGGCTTAGTACATAAATATTGTGGACATCAGTTTCACTCAAGCTTGCAAGGAATGGTCAGATACCTCACAGGAGGAAAGTCGCCATTTTGCTATATTGTGACAACAAAATGCTCTGAAATGCTAAAGTTGCCAGCTGTATATAAGGAAACAGATGTTAGTTATGATACTTTAAGAACTTATAATAAAATATTTGGGTAAAAGCTCACTCAAGAATGGTATTCTAACTCCAAGGGTTTCACCGCACCTAATGGGTTTAATCAGGGAGGCAAGCCCCTGCACATCCAACACCCCCTGCTACTTAAATATACCAACTTCGAGACCACACTACATTGGAGTAAATGGAAATCTCCCCTTACAGAGATTTCCGTTTACACACTCGAGATACTGAGTGTTCGATATTCTCATGTCGACAGTGTCAGATTTGACATTGTCAGCTTTCCAGAATATAATACAGACCCCTAAATCCTTATTAATATGCCGTCACAAGCTTTTGTCAGTAGATGAAGTCTAAACCTCCCCTATATGCAGTAACAGAAATATTGCCTTGGTTGGAGAAATAAAGAAATAAAGAAACACACACACACACACACACAAATATATATATATATATATATATATATATATATATATATATAGATCCGGATTAACTTTAGAAGCTCGAAATACTGAAATGTCGAAATTCAGTATTTCGAGCCCATAAAGTGGAATCCTGAAAACAGCGAAAGCTCAGAAGCGCGAAATTCAAAACCTTGAATACTGGAGGTTTTGAATTTCACGCTTCTGAGGTTCCCCTGTGGTTACAGATTCAGGTAAGTGTGTGTGTTAAGGGTTTTGTGTAGGGGCTATGGTGTGTGCTAGTGTGTTTTGTTGCTGTTATGTGTGTGTGCAAACAAAATGTAGCTTATGTGGTGGAGTGTGTGTGTTTGTGTGACCTCAGAGTTAGAATATATAAGTAGGGGGGGTGTGGGGGGGGCTCTGCCCTCCACACACCCCTAACTATATATATATATATATATATATATATATATATATATATATATATATATATATATATATATATATATATATATATATATATATACTAACACCAGGATCACACTACAGTGGGAAAAAGGACATATACCTTTGACTTGCCTTAGAGTACTACTTGTCAGTGAAATGAGTTTTAGGTGAAATGAACTTTAGGTGATGTGGTCTCAGTGAAATGGGTTTCAGTGAAATGGTCTTTCAGTGAAGTGTTACGAATCACTATATGTATATATATATATATATATATATATATATATATACATATATATATATATATATATATATATATGTACATATATACATTTTCTGCTCTAATGTATGTTTTGGATATTATCTTCACCCAGAGAAATCACAATCATTTGTGAAACTGCAGTATCCAATGTTTCACTTCCAAAAATAACGCAAGGGAAATTCCAGTGTCTCAAATTTTTATTCAACAATATAAATAGAGTTTAGCACTTTCGTCTTTATTAACATCAAGACTTCATCAGAACGAAACCTGACTGATAAAACTACTTTAAATAGACTTATAAAATTCAGATTCTTTATCCTAACCAATATGTGAGCTAGTCCATCCTAATTACATCCCTTTTAATTACCACAAAAACATTTACTTTATGTATATTTAAAATAGATATATATCAATTATTTAAAGCATGTAAAAATACTGTAAAGTTATTTTAAAAATGTTTATTTATACATAAATAATAATACTCTTAATATGAAGTACAATTGAAAAAACTCTGATTAAAACATTGGATACTGCAGTTTTGCACATGATTGTGATTTTTCTGAGTTTGTGTTCATTCCTGGTGCCACTTTGTGGATTATCTTCACCCAGCTATGCAAACAATAGCCAAATAGTTCCTTGGAGGAAGGTGGCTATAGTGGCAGATTGCAACAACAAACGCACTGTGAAACTCCAAACTTTAGCTGTATATAAAAGGCCATATTTTAATTTATCTAAAGCAGTTTACAATAAAAAGGAACTTCTGAAAAGATACTTGAGTGCAAAATATACAAATACTGTCCCAATGGAGTGTGCCCCTTCTGAGAGGCTACACCACTTCTGACCACACTGACCACACAGACCATTATCAACAATCATTAAGAAGTGGTCTTATATCAGCCCAATATTTTCATACATCCCCTGCCTATAAAACATGATAGCAAATTATGTGCACTGCTGTCATCTCATTGAGAACAAAATGAAAAACATAATGGCAATAGTAATGTCTTTTTTTTGCTACCCCAGTAAACTATATCATTTTTTTTTATATTGGGCAGTAACCATGTAACCACTCTGTACTTTCACATGCAATGTGCCTCCACACCGCTATATGTTTTATATACACTTCTTGTGTTGCATATAAGAAAAGTAAAAAAAAAAAGCAATAGCAACAATACTGTATATGAATTTTGTTGCTCTAGGACACGTATAAAATGATCTGTTGAGCAGTCTTAGTTATTCTTTGTACGGATCCTATAATGGTCCTCTATGTTCTAATCGAACATCCCAAAAATAATTTTTTGTGCAAATTTCTGGTGTGTGATTGTGCAAAAAAGGGAAACATATACCCCAGGATTCTCAAAAGCCTGTACGGAGTGCAAGATGAGTGCAGTAGCTCACTCAGGCTATATGTCTGCCGTGTGATCCAGGAACAGCCAGCAGGGGTGTGCACAAGAGCTCCAGCACTAATCTTGCAGGGACTAAGCCCTGGTATGCAAATCACCTCATTTTCTGGAGAAATCCATGCAAATGAGGCAATATTGCAATCCAGGAAGCTTGCAATAGTCCTTGCAAGACAAGTGCAATCTGCAGAAATGTACTCGGTTAGTAACCGAGTGCATTTCTGCAAACTCCAAAACGGAGCTATGACAGCTCCAAATAAAAGCTGCATATTATTGAGGAAGCATGCCAATGGCCAAATAGAAGGCCATTGGCATTGCAAACTGTTTAAAAAATAAATAAAACAACTTTCATTTTTTGTTCGCCCATCTCGGCTGTTTAAGCATAGGGCAGCGGCACGCAAACGGGATCGGGGGAAAATAAGAAAATAAGAAAATAAACTGAAAATGAGCATTCTAACAAAAATCAGTATTCTGCCATGCAAGTGAATGGCAGGCAAAAGACAACCTGGCCAGTGAGTAGTTGTTGCTAAGGGGAGAGGATCAATGTGGGACATGTAACTATGCATTAGCAGGCAATCCTATGCAAATGAGGGAAAGGTTGGTGAATCCCAGATATTCCTAGGGTGTGAGGCAGGTCCCAAGAGTGTAAGAGTACAAATAGCTGGGTGCAAAACAAGAATATAGGTGACATCATGGGGGTGTGTGTCAGGTATACTGTAAGTGGATTGGAGACCTGTGGCTCGGGATTGCTCCTAGGTTAGAACAGCAAAGCTAGGGGTGTGTCTAAACCTGCCTAGCACACTTCACAAAGTGTAAGCGGGTGTGTGTGCCAGGCACGAGGTTTCACAGGAAGAAAAAGGAAGTTAAACCAGGAAAAAGCAGCTCTGTGCACATATGAGCACTCCATTTGTGCGGCACGCACATGGGCTTAAACAGGGAGGCAATGGGAAGGGAAAACAGCAGTAGGAAGGTAATGAAAGAGAACTAGCATAGCTGGCAGGTGAAATGTATCAGAATCAGCCAATTACACAGGCAGCAGACCAGCCCAGCCCAGCACACCACTATAAACTATGCAAACAGCTTTCCCCCTTGTTTTTCCCAAAAACTCTGCACCACCGATGTATACAGATGGGGAAATTTTACAAAACGAAAGCAAGAAAAAACATGTTAGGGGCTACTTTTGCTATCATAAACCAGCATGTGCAAGAGGTTGAGGGTGGTGAGGATGTGAATGCTGCTGAGCAACCCACAGTGAGAAGACGGAGAAGAGTGTACAGACCCACAGTAACCTACCAAGGGCTACATGAATTGGAGATAGTGGAGCACTATAGGGTGGACAGGGACCTCCTACAGCAAATTGTTGAGTTGTGCCAGCCATGCCTCACACACAGAACTAACAGAGGGGAACCCATCCCAGTGGATACCAAGGTATGTGTAGTTGATAATCACATCACCACGGTAGTCAGGAAATCCTTCTATGTGGCACACCTCATCACGAAAGGTTTCTCATCCAGAAAAAAAGAGGTCATTGTTCCACTCTACTCATCACTCATTAGACCCATTATAGAGTACAACGCCCCTTTTGGTATGTACCTCACAAGACATCTACAACAACTGGAAAGGCCACAGAAATACCTCACAAAGAGGATTTCCGGACTCAAACAGATGCCCTATGCAGACTGTCTCAAAAAAATTGCATATCGCCTACTCAGAGGTGATCTCTGCCTAACATACAAAGCTATGTCAAAGCCAGAGCTGTTGGACATGCTCCACCTAAAGAAATCCCAATCCCTCTGAACTACATGCTCTAGGGACCTAAACTTTGTCACCACAATAAACAGACCATGTCGGAGGGATAGATTCCTGTCCCAGAGACTTCCCATACTCTGGAATAAACTACCTATCTATATCAAACAAAGCTCCTCATTAGCATTCTTCAAGAAAATTCTTGATGATTGGATGGGAAATAGGAAATTCACCCCAGCGATCACCTCTGTGGCTCTGCTTGACAGTGGCACAGGAAAATAATTTTCTTGGGTGGCAAAAGTCAGAGTACCTTTTTGGCTGGGCTTGTATAGACCCCAGGGCCGATAGCCTAGTACCTACCTATGAACCTATGAACCTAAGAATACTAGCTACAGGTACCTTCCAAAGGCCAATTAGGGATATGATGGGGATTTCACAGGCATCAGCATCCACGGTACTCCACCAGTTCCTGGATGCCATGTCAGCACATGCCGGTAAGCATGTATATTTCCCCCATCACCCGTGAGATGTTGCCCAGCAATATGCATCTCTTCCACCAAATAGCAGAATACCCTGGGGTAGTGGGTGCAATAGACTACACGCACATATGCATTAAAGCACCACCAGGTGAGCGGGGTAGGGTCTACATCAACCTCAAGGGCTTCCCCTCCATCAACTGCCAGGTCATGTGCGATGCCAAGGGCATAATAATGAATGTATCTGCTGGCTGCCCTGGAAGCTACCACGATTCCCACATCTGGCATCTAGCGCAGCTGTACCAGACATTTGCAAATGGGGACATCCCACACGGTCACCTAGTGGGGGATGCTGGATACACACTGGAGCCATGGCTGATGACACCCATCAGAAATGCACACACACCCGAACAAGAACTCCATAAATACGCACATGCACAAACACGAATCATAATAGAGCATGTGTTTGGGATGCTCAAGTCACAGTTCCGGTGCCTGGACACATCCGGTGGAGCCTTGCAGTACTCACCAACTACATGTACCGAAATTGTCCTTGTATGTGACATGCTACACAATATGATCCTGCAGAAACAGCTGCAGCAGGAACAGCATGGGGCAGGGACACACAGCCCTCCATCAGTGCCAAGGCCTGCACAGGCACAAAGTGACTCAGAGGAGGAACAACCTGAGCCTGCCCCAGTAGGCAGATGAAGGCATGCCCAGTATGCCCTGACCTTGGCAAAGAGGCAACACATAGCACATGCACTGACACAGTAGGGACCCAGGGAATGACACCTCTCTCTGACTCGTACATACAGTAAAAGGGATGCCAAACATGACACTATCTGTGCTCAACCATATATAGGGAGTGTACTATTTGCATCCGACATAGGCAGCCCTGCATCACCACCCTCAATACTGGGACACCCACAAGGTAAGTGACTCCCACATGCCAGTCGGGGGGGGGGGGTGGCACATATCCAACAACATCCAACAAGTGAAATTAGTAACTAATAAAATAAAAATGAAAAACACTGGTAGTACCAAGGTAAAACCACCATGACTTTATTTAACTTTGAACATTTACTGACTAAGCGCTTTCACCATCTTCAGAGTCAGTTTTTCACAACTCATCACAACCTTTAAATATGCATTTCAATTAACACTAACATCAAATGCTAATTGATTACAATGATTCTATTATGTAAACTTTGGATTTTAACCATTTGCTATAGTTGATATAGTTGATATACAAGTTTTTTGTAAGCAACAAGTACACAGTTGACAATAGTGTATCTACTTTACATGTAAATTGTTTCAACACTTAAAATCTAAACATACATTTAGAAATATAAAACAATATAATGTAAAAATGTTAAACAAATATAAAAAATATATAAAAAATATATATAAATGTATAATGTATAAAGTATGTGTAGAAATATATATATATATATATATGTACACATGTACCTAAAAGTCAGAATTACTCTGTTGTTTCTAGTTTCAAAATATTAAATGCATGCTGCCTTGTGTTTTAGCATACATGCTAGGGATTAGGTGTCGTTAATGCCAGGTGCACTGCTTGTGTCTAGTCGTATTTGCCACAAGCATTCCCTGACTTCTAAAATAGTTTTGTAGTCGCCACTGAAATCTTCGGTGTATAATCTGTCTATGACAAAAAATAGAGGAGGAGGAGCAGGAGCTCTTGCCAATTGGCATTGGCCTTTTCGCTGTACTCCAGCTTTTGGACACAACAGGTCCTTAACAAAAGGACATTTTTCGAGTGGAACTATCACACTTTTTTCCCTCATGAAGTTAACAGCATTGTAGCTGCATAGCTCAACATGTTTTCTCTTTTTATGAGATGAGAACTGTTCTCTGGCGAAATTTGGAGTTTTTTGGGGGTCAACGCGGCACAACTGGCTTTCAAAAAGGTGACATTTACATCTATTTGGATAGCGTTTTGTACAAAAGACAATAATTGTTTGAAAATAGTACATTGTTTTTTCAATTCTGTTTATTGAAGACTGGGGACTTGTTTACAATATTTAATTTATTTTACTTGGCTGGTTTAGCTTTCTATATGCTTGGTTTGAAACCTTTTTGATGAACATAGGAAACACAGGTGGAATGATATTAACAACACTGCTTGACTTAACATTGTAGAGACTTTTTCAAAAGTTTGAGATTTGATAGTTCAGGTTTGAATGTATATTCTGCTTAATGACACATTGTGTGTTCTACAAACAAGATTTTCATAAAAATTTTGTTTTTATTATATAGTGTTATCTTTTATTGTAGTATTCACGGATTTAAAGGATTGAAGTACCATTTAACAGTTGGAATTACTACTGGTTTATTAGATGTTGCAGTAGTTATTTTTTCAAACATGTTTGTTGTTTAGGTTGACTGGTTATTACAATAGTATATTATTTGTCTATTTTTGTTTCTATTTAAAATATATTACTTTTTGCTAGAGGAAAGGTGTTTTTTGAAGTATAAAATCAAAGTACACAAAACCAAAGCTGATTTACCTGTATATTGTTATACAAGTTTATTGATACCTGGTGAGGGTGCTAAACGTCAACACCATTTAATATTTTATACACATTGTACCTATAAGGTTTAACTGTTTGCAATGGAACAACTTATGATTCAATATTTAGAATTATCTAGACAAATCATCTCTTTACTACATGTAAATAAAAGTAATGACAAAAACGATAGTTTAACCAATTCACAGGTTGAACTATTCACCTTGCACACACCACCGGGGACCTCTACAGAAAGACAGCATAATACCAATGCACCGAGGGTGGACAGCAGCAATGTACTGAGGGTGGACAATAATAATGGGAACTTCAATAGAACGGGAGGAGGAGAGAGTAACAACAGAACTGAAATGGCACTATTTGATATAGAGAATTTTTTAATACCTCCTGTTTTGGGAGATACAACATCTAGGTTACAGAACCCTGATTTAGGGACACTTAATTTCCCAGATATTAAAGTTTGAAAAACTAGCTAGAAAATATAAATCATTACAGATGGACAATGTTTTTTTGGAGCGTTCTATAGAACTGAACCAAGTCCCTAGAGGCCTCAGGGTTTTCAAAATTCCAATGGGACTTGAGGCTGACTCAGAAGCATATCACAAAATGTTAGAGCTATTCGATAGAACAGGTTTTGACTTAATGAGAATATTAATTAGGGACAACACCAGTAGGCTCAACAACTTAAAGAACGAATTAGTCACACTAAAACAAAGTATTATGAATGACTTACTGTTTGAAAGCAACAGAAACAGGTTTGAGAGAATTACAATTGATCTTGATAAGTTTGTAAAAACCAGTATGGAAAGAAAACAAAAGAAAATTTTAAGAGATACAAATGAATACAAAGAGA
The DNA here is from genome assembly GCF_019279795.1 of Protopterus annectens. Taxonomy (NCBI): domain Eukaryota; kingdom Metazoa; phylum Chordata; order Ceratodontiformes; family Protopteridae; genus Protopterus; species Protopterus annectens. Next base: position 126,356,245 of record NC_056731.1, on the reverse strand, counting down.
AGAGGGCCTATCCTACACCAAATACAAGGGAGAGTAACAGAGAAGTGGGTACAAGGAGGGAGACAATTCAAACTGAGGTTGGTGACATTGAAGGGATACAAACTGATACAGAAGAGGGAACAGTTTTTTTAGAGAACCCACCCCCACTGAGGCACTCGGACCGATTAAGAAACCGGGGTCAGCCACAGGAATATTCGGACCAGAGAATGCCTCAAAGACAGGGTTTCCAGTCAGGAAGCAACTGGAGAGGTGGGAGACAGAGGAGGAACAATTTCAACAGCAACAACTGGCACCACAGACAAAACAACTACAACTGATGAAGATCTTAGATTCTACTTCCATCATTAAGGATGGCTCATTGGATAGCAAGGATTTATTAACAGACACTTCTTTTGATTTTTCTGTTACTCCCTTACACCAAAGTTTTGGTACTAACAGCAATGATGGTCCTACCATATTTGGTGACAAATCATTTCACATTTACAACTACTTGGATTTGGAAATTTCCGAATGCCCATTTATGCCAATTTAGTATTAGCCGAATGGGAGGAACAATATGTCTTGACATCTGAGTATAGATCCAAAATGATCATTTATCTAAGATTTTTGGATGACATATTGTTCCGTTGGAAAGGTACTCGAGATGAGTTGGATGATTTCATATGTTACCGTAACAACACTACAACTTTTTTGAAATTCACCAACAAGGCGGATAGAAACAACATTGACTATTTGGATTTACGATTATATACCAAAGATGGGAAGTTAGAATCCAAACTATTTAGGAAGAAGACATATAGCAACAAATTTTTACACTATGAGAGTTGCCATCCTTATTATGTGAAGAAGAACGTGGTAAAAGACCAGATGATTAGGGTGTCACGCATAGTTAGTGAGGACAATAGATTCCTGGAAGAACTGGAGGTATTAGTTGTCCTGTTTGTTGAAAGGGGCTACCCTATGGATTTACTAATTTCAGTTAAACAGGATATTATTGGAAGAAGGGTCACAGATTTCAGGCCCGTTTTGTCAGGCAGTCAAAGGGACACAGAGAATAGTAACATTCACAGGTGTAAAGTCAAGGATATTCAAACAGGGATGGTTTTACAACACAACACCACAGCCACTAAGGTTAAAGACATTATTCAATCAACATGGCAAAATGTACTTCCCACAGACATGCAAGACACATTAGGAAAGCATCCTGTATTTATCAGCAGTAGGGGTTTGAATATTAAAGAACATTTGGAAAGAATGCCCATGCCTACTAGTCAAAGGCCTGCTAGGATGGCCAAATGTGGCAACTACAAAGCATGCAAATACATCAACGATGGCCCATATGTTCAAGTGGGCAATTATAAGAGGTCCTTGAGGAGTCCTGGTCATTGTAATTGCAACACCAAAATGGTTATATATGCGGCAACTTGTCTATCTTTTCCAGCTTTCTATATCGGTATGACCACAAGAAAGTTGAGACAAAGGATTATGGAACATAATAGGGACATTAAAAACAGGAAATCAACTAATTTGTTACACAACCACAGTAAAGACTGCATTAACTACAAAAAATTTCTATTTTTTGTCATAGACAGATTAAACACCAAAGATTTCGGTGGTGACTACAAAACCATTTTAGAAGTCAGGGAATGCTTTTGGCAAATACGACTAGACGCAAGCAGTGCACCTGGCATTAACGACACCTTATCCCTAGCATGTATATTACAACACAAGGCAGCATGCATTTAATAGTTTGAAACTAGAAACAACAGAGTATTTCTGACTTTTAGGTACATGTGTACATATATATATTTCTACACATACTTTATACATTATACATTTATATATATTTTTTATATTTAACATTTTTACATTATATTGTTTTATATTTCTAAATGTATGTTTGGATTTTAAGTGTTGAAACAATTTACATGTAAAGTAGATACACTATTGTCAACTGTGTACTTATTGCTTACAAAAAAACTTGTATATCAACTATATCAACTATAGCAAAGGGTTAAAATCCAAAGTTTACATAATAGAATCATTGTAATCAATTAGCATTTGATGTTAGTGTTAATTGAAATGCATATTTAAAGGTTGTGATGAGTTGTGAAAAACTGACTCTGAAGATGCCCTTCACGGGTGAAAGTGCTTAGTCAGTAAATGTTCAAAGTTAAATAAAGGTGTAGACAAACACAAACAAATGCTGTACTATTGCCTCTGAATGAGCCCCATGGGTAATACCTACCCCAGCTGTACACAGACTACAGCAGGCCAGCCAGTTGGATGTAAGTTGTGAAGGCTAGGAAATCAGAAACTAATATGTAGGTAATGAAAGGTACGATCTGTAGTACACTGGTATGCCTCTAGCAAGCACGATAGGTAAGACCACACAGACTGAAATGGTGTACCTGACATACCAGTACAGTCCTAGCAACAGTGTAAAAGTGTAAGGTGTGTCCCACCATCCTATGTACACTTATAGTAACAGTCAGGTGTGCCCTCCCCACCCCTGTGTAGAAATGTAGAAACAGTTTGGTGTCCCCCCCCTGCTATGTAGAAATGTAGCAACAGTCAATGCCAAATGACTGATGTAGACCCTACAGACACAGCATGCTACCTGTTGGTGTACAACACAAAGGTCAGCACTGCAGTACAAACCACTTGGACTTGATCCACACGTGCAATATAGATGGCCTTACTGGGCATGCTCACACACTTAGAAGAATGAAGGCAATGTCAGTCAACAACATACTGAAAACCCATACTGGGCATGCTTGCACACAAACACAAGAAGGCCATGTCAGCAAACAACAGTGCACCAGACATATCTGGCAGCTGCAGTTCTCAGTGCAGACACATGTCAGTATGCACCACTCCTGCCTGGCACCCGCAGTGGAAAGGAATACAGACATATATGTAAGGTAAACACACTATAATTAGCCAAAGATAGACAGACGTAGATGTGTTGAAGAGGGTGACTGTGACAAGGAGCCATCTGGGCCTGTCCCACCCAGCACACAGCCAAAGGGCCCCAAACACATGAGGTGCAGGTTTCACTCATTGCAGATACTAGCCACCAGTATCTGTCAGCATGACGGCATGTTGCATGTGCCAGCTGTGCAACATGACTGTACAAGGAAGTTGTCACCTAGTAGCTGTATACATGTACCTGTGACATATGTCCCCATGTGTGCCTGTATGTGGCATGTTAACCCCTACATCAATGGGTTATGGCCCATGCACACACCGCCCTCCCCATAGCAGTATCATGACGAGTCTGCTGAAGTCATCCAATGTGAAATACACCTTTAAGGGAGCTGTAGCTCAGTAATCCCCATGGTGCGTCCCATAACTGTGTACTGCTGTACTGATAAACTAGTTAGGTAGTAGTCCTAACCCCAGACTTGGCAACTGTGTGAGTGTGCGTATGTGTGTGTGTCTTGGTCTCTGCCTGTGTAGAGAGAAAATCTTTCTAGGCTAGTCACACTCAGTACAGTTCATATACACAACATTGGCAAGGCTGCAGATGTCACGCACCTAGAAATACACCTCTGGGGAAATCGTAGCCTAGTAATCTCTGTAGTGTGTCTTGTAACTGCATACTGCTGTAGTGTGAAAAGTAGCTCAGTAGGTGTTTCTAACCCCAGACCTGGCAACTGTGTGCTTTTGTGTGTGTGTGTCTGACTGTGAAGACAGCAATGTTTTTTAAGCCACTCACACCCCGTGCAATACACATACTTGACTTTGGCAAGGCTGCTGATGTCACTCACCTAGAAATACACCTCTGGAGAAATAATAGCCTAGTAGTCTCTATAGTGTGTCTTGTAACTGTGTACTGCTATAGTGTGATAATCTAGTAAGATAGGTGTTCTAACCCCAAACCTAGCAACTGTGTGTGTGTGTGTTGTGTGAATCTGTGTGTGTGTGTCTGACTGAGTAACAAGCAATGCCTTATTTGGCCACTCACACCCCATAGTACAATGCGCATACTCAACTTTGGCAAGGCTGCTGATGTCACACACCTAGAAATACACCTCTGGGGAAGTCATTGCCCAGTAATCTCCATAGCGTGTCTTGTAACTGCATATTGCTGTAGTGTAGTAAGGTAGGTGTTTTAACCCTGCACCTGGCAACTGTGTGTGTGTGTCTGACTGAGTAGAGAGCAATGCTTTTTAGGCCACTCACACCCAGTACAATAAACATACTCGACTTTGGCAAGGCTGCTGATGTCACACACTTAGAAATACACCTATGGGGAAATGATAGCCCAGTAATCTCCATAGCATGTCTTGAAACTGCATATTGCTGTAGTGTGATAAAGTAATGAAGTAGATGTTCTAACCCCAGACTGGGCAATGGTGTGTGATTGACTAGAGAGCAATGCTTTTTAGGCCACTCACACCCCATACAATACACATACTCAACTTTGGCAAGGCTGCTGATGTCACTCACCTGGAAATACAACTCTGGGAAAATAATAACCCAGTAATCCCTGTAGCATGTCCTGTAACTGCATACTGCTGTAGTGTGATCAAGTAGTTAGGTAGGTATTCTAACCCCAGATTTGGCAACTCTGTGTCTTTGTGTCTCTATCTGTCTGTGACTGAGTAACAAACAATACTTTTTAGGTTACTCACACTCCTTAGAATTCATATACTCAACTTTGGCAAGGCTGCTAATGTCACAAACCTAGAAATACACCTGTGGGAAAGTCATAGCCCAGTAATCTCTGTAGGGCATCCTGTAACTGCGTACTGCTGTAGTGTGATTTAAAACTGTGGTAGGGTTCCATCTCCACCCATGGCAGTTCTGGATGTTTTGTGTGTGTTGCAATGTCTGTGTATGGAGCAATGCATCATAGGCTACTCACTCGCAATACATTTCAAATGCCCTACATTGCCAATCCTACTGATGTCATTCATTGTGAAGTAAAACTTTGGAGAAAAAGCTTTCTAGTAATGCCTGTGGTGCATCCTATAACAGCTCTATGCTGTAGTATGATATAGACCTTTGTCAGGGGTTCTGTACCCACACATGTTAGTTGTGGATGTCTGTGTAGAGAGCAATGCCTTTTTAGGCTAGTCACTTGCAGTACAGTTGAAATGCCCTACTTTGGTAAACCTGCTGATGTTATTCAATGTGAAATACACCTTTGGGGAAGGATGTTTCTGGCAATCCCTGTTGTGTGTCCCATAACAGCCCCATGCTGTAGTGTGATACAGACCTTGATCAAGGGTTCAATACCCACATGTGTCAGTTGTGAGTGTTTTGTGTGTGTGCCTCACTATCTCTGTAGGGAGCAATGCATTTTAGGCTAGTCACTTGCAGTACGGTTGAAATGCCCTACTTTGGTAATCCTGCCGATGTCATTCACTGTGAAATACACCTTTGGAGAAATGATACTCCAGTAATGTCCATGGTGCGTACTGTGACTGCATAGTGCTGTCATGTAATAAAGTAGTTGGATAGGGGTTCTACTCCCAGACATGACAGGTGTGTGTGTTTGTAACTCGTAGAGGTGAATGTGTGTCAACTGTGGAGGGGGTTTTGTTAATTTATTTTATGGTGGCCCTACTATATATCACAATGTCAACCATACAGGGATAACAGATGTAAATTAACTGGGAGGCTGAGGTGCAAAGCCATACCCATACATGTGACATCAACGCCAGACAATCCAAGTTAGCAACCCCACTATTACCCAGAGCACACACTCAAACCATGTGTCATATGAACACACATGCCTAGGCAGCAGCCAATATGTGGGTAGTACACTGCATATTGGCCACTGATAGTAGTTATGCAGTGATAGCAGTGGGCTACAGAGGGCATGCCACCCTGCCTATCTGTCCAAAATGTACGTACCTGCAGACAGTGCACCTCTACCATGTTCCCCAATGGACACCTGCACCACCTGTGGTGCCTTCACATGACTCACAATGGACATACCATGCCTGACAACATGTCCTGTATGGGCAGATGACACTGACATCAGGGAATGCTGTTGGCGTGCCATCAATGTAGGTGAAGGGTAAACCTACTGCCCAGTACCGGTTCCTGCCACAGGTGGGCAAGACTGGCACATCTGATAATAATCTGTGTTCACATCATGGGCCAGACACCCCAGGTACAGTTCCACATGTCACTGTACATGCATGTGGGAGGTATGCACATCCCAGACACCATCCATGTCATGGACTAAGGAACACATACATGGCATGTGGTGTACAGCATTGGCCACACACAATAGTCACCCAGGTGACTGGATGGGGGATGCAATTCTCACCTGTGTGGGCAAATGCAGTAACTACAGGCTTCAGCCACAATGCAGACCATTGTCATGTGGCCTGATGCCAAGGTATACCCATTGCATACCCTTATACAGCCTGCTGGCACAGTTGACCACCACACACCTGTGTAGACATGTACCCATGCATGTCAGAACTTGCACCCTGTGTGTTCGTGTGTGTGTTGTATGGTGTGTATGTCCACATACACACTCACTACAACCCCTCAGGGCATACTGAAGCATGCTGTCTGATGTCTGACATCTCCTCATACTCTTTGCCCATATGGCCTCCTTATGACCCGTGTGGTGCATGTGATACCTGCAGATTGATGTATTGTGGCAATCCCACTAGTGATTAGTTGCACTCCTGGCCCTGCCAAGTGTGTCAATGTGTGTGGTCATCAGTGGTACAGGCAGCAGGTAGCAATACCTCTTACAGGAGAACATGCACACTCAGATCGGACACATATTTGTATGAGGTTCAGGAGCTACAAACAGACTGTGGGTAGAGTTGTGTAATGCTTTGCATAGTACTGGTGTTACAGGGTGTGTGTGTGTGTGTGTGTGTGTGTGTGTGTGTGTGTGTGTGTGTGTGTGTGTGTGTGTGTGTACATACTAGTGCACCTTGGAATGCAGTCTGTCTGCATCGGTCACTACTGTGGGCCTACCTCTTGCTGGGCAGAGGTATGCCTATCATGTGTTGTCCGTCCACCACACAAGCCCTGTGTCAGATATGACACTGGCAGTGTGTGTGTTGCATGCTACTGGTACATTTATTATTTATTATTATTTATTTATTTAAATTTGTTGACCGGGAGTGTCCGACTGGACGTAGGTCCATTTTCAGCAGAGGCCCGGGGAGAAAAGCTCCACAGTTAAAATAAACAGTCAGTATTTACATTGGATTACATAGTGATTAACAATTTACATAGCAATTACTTACAACATATTTACAGATGAAGAACATAGTGCATCAGTAGACAACTAGAATCTTTATCTGTGAAGTGCATACCAGACATTAACAAATGTTACAAGAAGAAGAAGTTTGTGCTGTATAATAAATACTGGCTTATGAGCACCTGAGCTTGCTATAATCAAGGTAGTTAGTGGAGTGGAAAGAAAGGTAGTGGTTGGATGGGATGGATGATATTAGAGTGGGAGTTGCAAGGGCATAGCCAGCATGTTTTTAGTTGCACTTTTAGTAAAGTTTTGAAGTGGGTGCATGATGGTATGGAGGTAATTGTGGGTGGGAGTGAGTTCCATAATTTGGCTATGGTGCAAGAGAATAGTGCTTCACCAGCAGAGTTATTGGCTTTAGTGATCTGCAAGTGATTTTTGCTGCTGGATCTTAGTGGTCTGGTGGTGCAATAGGGTTGGAGTAGATTCTGGAGCGATGGGACATTTAGTGGATGGTTTACTAGTTTGTGGGTGAGTGAGAGTTGATACCACTGAAGGAGGAGAGGGAGTTCAAGCCAGCCCAGTTCAGCAAGAGAGAGACAGTGGTGACTACGGTAGGATGCCCCTGTGGCGAATTTGGCGATTTTGTTGTAGCAAGTCTCTAGCTTGTTTAGATCACATTGCCTTAGGTTGGTATATATTGGAGAGGCATAAAGTAGAGTGGAGATAAGGTGGGAATTTGCTATTGAAATCTTTGCTGCTTTGGTGAGAAATTGCTTATTTCTGTATAACGCTCCTAGTTTTTTGTGGACTTTTTTTATAGTCATGGATATGTGAATGTCAAATTTTAATTTATTGTCTATTTCCACTCCTAGCAATTTGGTGTGTTCAGTTGGGTATATAGTGGTGTTGTCTTTTGCCGTGATGTTAAAGTGAGAGTTGTTTTGAGTATGTTTGGTGGGTTGGAAGATGAGTAGTTTAGTTTTGTTTGGGTTGAGTATTAATCGGGCATCAGATAACCATGTTTCAACAGAGGTAAAGGCTTCCTGTGTGACTTTTTGCAGTTTTGGTAGGGACTGGGCTGAGCAGATGATGGTCGAGTCATCTGCGTATTGTATGAGTGTGCCATGTTTGGTGGCAGAGGCTAGATTATTGGTGTAAACAGAGAAGAGTAGGGTCCAAGGATGGATCCTTGGGGAACCCCTATGGAGACAGGTAGTTGGGGAGATATGTCATTCTGCCATACAACGGATTGTTGGCGGTCAGACAGGTAACTCTGAAACCAGTTGGTGACCGATTGTGAGAAGGATAGGTTACTGAGGACAGAGATAAATTGTTTGTGTGGGACCATGTCAAATGCTTTAGATAGGTCTTGGAAAGTAGCAGAGGAGAGATAGCCATTGTTTTTATGCTGAAGGATAGTGTTAGTAAAGGAGAGTAAGACAGTGGTGGTGCTATGGTTTGGTCGGAAAACATGCTGAGTACTGGAAAGGAGGTTGTTAGTAAGGAGGTAGTCTGAGACCTGAGAGTGTATGCATCTCTCTAGTATTTTGGAGAGTGGAGAGGGAATAGCTATGGGGTGGTAATTGGTTAGTTTGGTGGAGGGTCCGCCTTTGTGGAGGGGAATTATATGTGATACATTCCACAGTGTGGAAACGTAACTTTCTGACAGAGATCGGTTAATCAAGATGGATACTGGGTAGGCCAGAGCATCAGCTGCGATTTGTAGGTATTCACTTGGGAGGCTGTCTGCTGCTAATTTGGTGGGTTTAAGTTTAGTTAAGAGTTTTTTTATGTTGGAGGTAGGTACAGGAGAAAAAGAGAAGGCAGTGGGGAGATTACTAGTTGAAGGTGTGGGTTGGAGGAGAGGGGGGTTGTGTTGTTTAGCTAGTGATAGTATGGTTTGGGTGAAGTGTGTGTTGAATGAGGTAGCAATATTTTCTGAGGAGTGAGGGATGTTAGGAGGAGGGGTACTGACTTTACCTGGGTGGAGGATGGAGTTTATGGAGGACCAGAATTGTTTATGGAGGCTACATCCATGTCTATATCTAACCTCAATTCCCTGACTAAGGGTATGTTACAGACTATCCTGTAATACCACCACATTGCTTAGTGTATGGCAACAGTGTTCCACATATATGCCTGTGTTCCAGCCTCTGTCCCTGTCTACATACCAAGCACTGCACATTTGTCATGCTGTTGGGGATTGTTCTGTAGTGGGCTGTGAGTATATCACACTGCCATTGCTGCCATTAGTACACTGCTGTTGTATCCCCTGCACATACACTGGGGCTGGGGCCATATATGTGTGGGCATCACCTACACAACATGTGTGCCCTTATGCACTGCAGAGGCCAGTGTATGCAACAGTGGTATATGGTCTTATATTATTGAGTCCAGGTGGGGAGCACCATAAATGACCTAGGCTGTTACAAATGTGGGGCTATCAGGGGTGAGCTGCAACAAGGTATGTGGATGTACAGTACCGTATACTCCACCTATATTGCAACTACTAACATGACTTTGCGTACTGCAAGCCTACTGCCTCCTGCAATACAGACTGTTCTGTGTGTTATGCCTTGTTATATTTCGGGTACAACCCAGTTGATCACAAAACATTTTTACCTCCTACGGAGATACAGAGTGTAGATAGAGGCTGCTGAACTACACACCTGCAGTACATACTGTGGATTGTGTGGTACCCTGTGGCCCAGTCTGTTGGCACTATTGTATATTCTGAAGGGCTTGGCTTGGACTGCAACAGTTGTGAACCTTTTCAGACTTTCCAGATGTTACGGATGTCAGGCAGTGGCACAGGTATCATCATATGCACAGGGTGCGTTGTTGGTTTGTCAGAGGCCTACGCTGAGCCATACAATTTACAACATGTGCGTGTGTGAAGGGGCTGCATATTGTTATGGGCCACTGGTGATGTCGTGTGTGCAGGTATGGGGTTGCCATAGGTTTGTTGTTTATGTGTGTGTGTCTGCATGCACATAGTTCCTCCATGTGGCTGCCCTCTACAGGGAATTGTGGGACAGCTGCAGTCTGTACGTAGCAGGGTTTGCAGTTCACCATCTCCGGCCATGGATACAGGACCTGTGCCTGTCAGGGGTGCTACAGGCAGTATCAGGTACAGAGTCAGGCTGAGTACTGTACCCTGAGTTTGACAGATGTCCACTGGATCCAGGTCCCTCCTGGGACTGGCCAGAACCACAAGCAAGTGGTCTGTTCAGACAGGTTGTGGACAGCCCCCCCCCTACAGTGCTGGGGCTAGTACTGCCACTACGGGACCGTCTGTGACTGTTTGGATGTCCACGGCGACCTCCAGCTGATGGTGTTGCAGGCATACATCCACATGGCCTTCGCAACCGTCCCACCTTGTCCTGACACATGGACATGACATTTTGGATGAGTTCCAATGTCTCACCCCACCGTCTGTCCATGAACTCCGTGTAATTATGGATAGCACCTGCTAGGTCACGGATGCTGTCAGTTACAGAGGTGTGATGAGTCCTCTGCGCCCTTAGACCCTGCCTGGTGTACTGTTCCATTCATGCCTGTGCCTCCATGACAGTCTGAAACATGCATGTGGTTGTAATAGATGTTGCACGTCTGCCAGGTGCATGATGACCAGCAGTGATCCTACAAGCACCACTGCACATCTGCCTATGTGATACCCCACCAGACATTTGGCTATGGCTGTTGTTTCCTGACACATGTGCCCTAAATACCACACTGTCCTAGCCCATGCCAAACGCAGGCTGTCCCTCAGCTAGGGCTAATGGTGATGAGGTCTTCAGAGGCAGTGTGACTGTGTGCGTGGATGGTGTGGATACATGTGGGTTGCAATTGGTGGTCCAGCTGCAGCCCTTGATGACCCTACCTATGCCTCAACACACCTATCTTCATGGTCACTGTCTGCATCAGTGACATCAGATTCCCTGCAGGGGAGACCCAGCCCCACCTCACCACCTGTGAGGGGAAAACAGGGAATAGACTGTAAGACCTGTACAACACCGCTAAATAATAAATACACATACACACACACACACACACACACACACACACACACACACACACACACTCATGTATGCAGACATGGCCACACACACAGACATACACACATGCAGTCGACAGACATGGAAACCCATACACTGCACCAGACAGCACCTACAGACAGCTCCCACAACCCCATAAGACACCCAATAGCAGGAGATGGTGCAGTACAGTATCACACACATACCTGTAATCACACACTTGTCAGCATGTAGGACATGTAGGACATAGCATGCAGTGCAACTGTAGTCAATCCTCATTACCAACATTATACATGGCTGTGATGCATGGCTTCTGTTTGTAGGTGATGGCCCTCCCCCTGGAACCCACTGCATCCATGTCCACAGCATTGCTGTGCATCTGTTCAGCACCCTGGCATGTACTGTGCACCATACCTCATGGGTGTACACACCATTGGAGGATGTGTCTCTGTGTGTCAGGTGTGTTTCCATTGCTGTTCACAGCCTCTGTGTGTTACTGGATCATGTGTGGACACGTGTTTAGTGACTGCTTGATGTGTATTTACAGAAGTCATCATCAGTGTTACATGTATGAGTGGTAGATTACCATTAGACCAACCACAGGGACATTGTACTGTACTTATGGTGAGTGTAAAGACTATTATTGACCATGATTGGGCCCTGGCTGGTGTTGCCTGTGTTACACATAGGTTCATAGGTGAGTACTGTTCTATTGGTCCTGGGGCCTACATAAGCCTAGCCACAGGGGTTCCCTGCCATGCACCACCCATTAATGTCATTCCCCTTTGCCCCTGTCAGCCTATGGCATATGCACGCTACCCAGGGTGTATTCCCCATTCCCCATCCAATTGCCAAGTGTTTCTGTCAAGAGGGCCAATGACTAGCATTGCCTGACATGTATGGGTAGTCTGTTCCAGAGTGTGGTGATTCCCCAGGACAGGGCCCTATCCCGCCAGTATGTTCTGTGTAATGTGTTGATTAGGTTTAGGACCCTGGAGCATGTGTTAGCAGAGGGAGTGGGATGTCATTATATGTAGCATGTTCAACTGCTCTGTGTGTGACATAGCTGTGTATGTTGGGCAGATGTCCGCTGTGCCTAGGCAATGTGCACTGGAGTGTAGCCACAGTTGTGTGAGATGGACTGTGTATTGCATGTGTCTGAGGCTGTTAATCCCATTACTGAGGTGTGTGCTGTGTCAGTGCACATGTACAGCATGCATTATGGGCAGGTGTGTTAGATGGGTACATGGCCTACACCTTAGCTATGACATGCACAGTGAATTGCCAAGCATAACCTTAAACCCTACTCACCGACATCCGGCCACTGCCTTGCTGGTAGCCCAGAGGTACCTACATTAATGTCAGTGGCCACAGCTGTGGCATTGCTACAGGGTGGCGGCAATATTACATTACAACAACAGCTGAAGTCCACAGTACTATGGTTTATGCATTACTGCTTATCGGTACTACACAGCAACATACCCCACATCTCACACATGCATGGTCTACCTGTACAGATGCATACACTACAGTAGTCTACTGATATGCCCTGGAACCTTGACTGCATGCTCAATGTGTGGTGTGTGAGTAGCACCCACCTCCATGACCGTATAGGTCTGGAGCTCTTGCTGGTGGGCAGGTGCTACCAGGCTGATGAGCAGCTCCTCCACACTGGTGAAGGGGGTGGATGTTATGCCCCCCCCATTGCAAGGTGGTCACCCTGCACGGCAGCAGCACAATGTTGTACTTGCCATAGCAGGTCAGTACAATGGTGGTGGACCTGTTCATAAGTTCAGCTGTGCAACCCCACCTCATTCACCCTGCGGACCACATCAGTCAACATGGCTGTTCTCTCTTGCTGGTCCATGCTTGACCGTGAGAAGAGCAGCTGATAGTAGTGGATGATACTGGTGATGATGATGTCCTCCTCAGCGGCACAGTATGCAGGGTTTCTCGGGTGTGCCATACTCCCTGAAAGACATAATGATGGAAATATGTCTGAGCAACTCATATGTCAAGTTTACCATAATACAATGCACATATTAGTCTCCCGCCAACATATCAGCTCCAATATAATGTTCACACTACGCTAGTGGTATGTGTCCAGTATGTGTACCATTGGGCCATATATTGTATTGTACAACACTATTTGCTATGTGGTTATAGACATGTTCCCTGTGGGGACACTACAGTTGCAGGGCTGTTACAGGGTATTTCACCTGCATGCCATTGTCACTGCCACTATGTTTCCACATATACGTGTGGTAGGCCTGCTTTGTGATTGCTACACATCTGCCATTCTGTAGTATTGGGGATATCTATGCATGATGTTGGACATGTTCTGGGATTGTGTGAAATATTACAGCCCACATATGTTCCATGACAGTTACACACCAGTATGTGTAGGGGTTATTTGCCAACAGGAACACCACTCCAACTTAATGTACACATGTTACCAGTCCACATCACATCCGTGGCCCACCATGGAACCTCATTATCTACTGTTCTATCACTACCTTCATGTGGAACCACCCCAGGGGATGGTATCCCCCCCATGGAGCACACAGACATGTATCTGTCACCCAGGTAGGTTGTGGGTATTGGGCATAGGGAGGTCCACAGTGACAAGGGGTATGTGCTACATCACCTGGAGGCATGCAGTACACATATACAAAGTTTGACATGCATGTCCCTCCTGCGCAGTGCACAGCCTAGGCACCTTTATGTCCATGTAGATGCTGTTGTGACTGTCCATGGGTGGGCACCATGTTCCCTTTGTTCCCATGTGGGGGCTAAATGGCCTCCACATTCCAAATGTAACTTCCCATCCACAGTGTTTAAGCACCACATGTGTCATATACCAACCCTGTATGCTGTCTTGTTTGTCACCCAATCAGACCTACATACCAATATGTGCCTAATACGCTTCACCAACATATATATCCCACCATCCCATACAATTGCACTGTGTTCCCAACATGGGTCACACACCTTACTCCACACTCCATCTTGCAGCCATGTACTGGTGTGTAGGTATGTTGTGTATTGATGTGTGATGTTCTCTCACACGTCATGGCAAGGAAAATGTATTGACATGTATATATATATATATATATATATATATATATATATTCATTTATATCTGCACGTATATACATATATACTTATATATATATATATATATATATATATATATATATATATATATATATATACATATGTGTCTGTGTTGACATACACACACACATATATCTGTCTGTATACACACACACACACACACACACACATATATATATATATATATATATATATATATATATATATATATGTGTATATATACATATGTGCATATATGTGTAGATATAATTTTGTGTTGTTTATATACCTATATAAATGTATAACTGTCCGAGGCTCTGTACACATACACGGCTGTGATTATGTATCACACATATATGTATGTGGGGTGCATACGAACATCTGGACCACACTCATTTTGTTGTTTGTCTTTCGGCTTTTTCCCGGTAAGGGGTCGCCACAGCAGAACTCCGGTCTGCTAATGATTGGCAGTAGATTTTTTTACGAAACTCCAAGGTGCCAGCTTGATGCCCAACCTTCAATGAAGGCACATCCATTTACACACGCATGTCTTTCGAATGCTACCCAACTGCAGGGAGGACCTGCAGACTCCAAACAGAAGGCGCTCCCAAACCACACCGAGAATCGAATGGGAGAACCTCTTGCTGTGAGGTAACAATGCTACTGCCGTACCACCGCGGCATCACCTAGACCACACTCATGTACCCTCTTTATTTCACAGCTGAACTGTTCTGCCTTGCTGCAACACAGACAGGTGTCACATGTGAACACAGAATAACATTATGGGGGTATATATGGTGACAAACTTTAGATAAGCATATTATACTGCTATGGCAGTTGGGCATGCTATGCTACACTTTAACATGACTATCCTGAAGGTGGTGCGGTCTCTCACCCATGTGTCTATCATGGCGGTATTAATACCCCCACCAGCCGTTGGCCACAGTAATTTACAGAATACAGACATCATGAGTCCCATCTTTGCCATTCACTGCTGGTCTGAACATTTGAAAGGTATGTCCCAATGCCCACAGGGACTGATACTACTGTCCAGTGCAGTTGTTGAGCACAGCATCATAACAGGTACAAGTACTGATGGCACATATACATCCTTTCACAGTATACATCCTATTATTCTATGCCATATACTACATGCCAGTAAATGCATATATGTTTCACATACCTGTTATGTTGTTTCCGCTGTAACACATCCCTGAGCTTTGTGAACTTTCTTGAAGTGATTGAGCTGGTTTGAATAGATTACAGCATGCTTTTGTTGATATTGCACATGATCAGGTGGTGGCCTCTGCACCAGTCAGTGTCCACCAGTTGCTAATTACATGCAGCCTGCTGTGTAGTACTTCAGATAACCACTGTCATGGCAACAAAGTTTGTAGATGACTGCAAACTGGGAGCCATTATTGAATCCCCAAATGATGTGGATATTCTACAAAAGGGCCTTACAGAAACAGATGCCTGGTGCCAGAGCCATGGGCTCAAGCTTAATGCCAAGAAATGTATAGTTATCCCCTTTGGAAAAAAACATGTACCCATGAATTACCACATAGGTGGCAGGACACTAAACATTGAAAGTGTGATGAGAGACTTAGGGACACAGGTGGACAGTGGTCTCACTTTCGATAACCACATTGCCACAACAGGCAGGAAATCCTACTATGTGGCACACCTCATCACTAAGGGCTTTTCATCCAGAAAAAAAGGAGGTCATTGTACCACTGTACTCATCCCTCATTAGACCCATTATAGAGTATAATGCCCTGTTTGGTATGTACCTCACAAAACATCTGCAACAGCTTGAAAGGCCACAGAAAACCTCACTAAAAGAATCACAGGCCTAAAGCAGATGCCATATACTGACCGTCTAAAAAAACTCCAGCTATACTCTGTGGCATATCGTCTACTCAGAGGCGATCTCTGCTTAACATACAAGGCCATGTCAAACCCTGAGCTGTTGGACATGCTCCACTTAAAGAAATCCCAATCCCTCAGAGCCACACGCTCCAGGGATCTAAACCTTGTCATCACAATGAACAAAACATGCTGGAGGGATAGGTTCCTGACCCAGAGACTCCCCATACTCTGGAATAGACTGCCCATACATATCAAGCAGAGCGCCTCTTTGGCCCTCTTCAAAAGGAACCTTGATGATTGGATGGGATCTAGGAAATTCACCCCGGGGATCATGTCAGCCGCCCTGCTAGACAGGGGCCTGGAGAAGTAAATATTGTGGGAAGAAATATCCAGGGAATTGTTATGGCTAGGCTTGCATAGGCCCGATGGCCAATAGCCTAGTACCAACATATGAACCTATGAACCCTGTACTATAAATTGCTGCCTTCTGTGGGCATTGCCCCTTCACCTTTACAGTATGGATGACATCCTTACTGTATGTGGACATCAGTGTTACAGACAGCAGGTAGCAATATCTCTTACAGCAGAACCTGCAGACACAGGTCAAATCCACATTTGAGTAAGGTTCCAGACCTACAGACAGTGTGAGTAGTGTTGTTGTGTGCAATGTATCTTGCAGTTCTTACAGGGTTTCTGTGTACATGGTACTTTTTCATGGAATGTTGCCTGACTGCATAGCTCTCAACTGTGAGCCTATCCGTATGATACTAGGGGGCTTGGCTGTTAGGTTCTGTCTGTGCACCACACAGGTATTGTCCCAAATATATGTATGGCATTCTGTCTGCTGAGTGCTATCAGTACATAGCTACATCCATTTGTATTTCAATGTCATATCCCCACATAAGGGTATGCTGCAATGAATCCTGCAACACCAGCAACTCCCAGGGTTTGTAACAGCAATAATACAAATATGGCCCTATGTTCCTGCCTCTGTCCTCCACATATATGCCAGTCTTTGTCCTGCTGTGATACAGGAAGGGTTGCTAGGTAATGGCCTATCATTATTTACCACTAGCATTACTGCTTTCATCCCAGTCATGTCATGGACTCCCACACCAACTGTTGAGCCATGTCCATATATATGGGGGCAACAGCTGGAGAACACATATGTGCTTTGTGCATTCCTGGGGTCAGTGTGTGGTATACAGTGTCCCTTGCCCTTGTACAGCCTTTTATGGGGGGGGGGGGTTCTATGCCATTAACCTAGGCTATGGCACTTTTTCAGTGATATAACTGTTAAGGTGAGGGTCATTCTTTGTGATAGGTGTTAGGTTAAGCAATGTTATGTAGAAGATACTGTGATAGTAACACAAGTGCTACTTTTTCCCCTAGGGCTTGACTAATGGGTGTAACTGGAGACTGCTGAACTACATCTGTAATTGTTGATTGCTACATATCCTGAAGGCAAATCCTGTTCCTACTGTTTTACTAATTGAAGGCCTTGGCCTTGACAGCATAGTTTGGTGTATATACACATTGCTTGCATCTACTATTTTGTGTGGGCCTTGCATTCATGACTGATTACATATTTCAAACCTTATTTGGTGTCAATACTGGCATACATTATTGTATAGTACAGGAATAAATGTTATCTATGTATGCATACTTGTGTGTCGTGTCATGTCCTTTGAATTGTGGGTGGGTATATGTTTAATGTCAGTATTCTCATTTGTGGGAATGGTTGCCACACTACACATTTGATGGGCTTGTGGCTGAGGGATATACTCTGTACCCAGTACTTCCACACTACTTCTACATATGAATGGCTACTGATACCTTTTGTGTGTGTATATGTGTATGTACCTATATATCTCATATATATATATATATATATATATATATATATATATATATATATATGTGTGTGTGTGTGTGTGTGTATTTAGATATATATACACCTGTAAATATATATATATATATATATATATATATATATATATATATATATATATATATATACATACATATGAACATATGTATTTATATACAATTGTTGTTATATGATTATTTGTGAGTCCTACATTAATATTTATATATCTGCATATAGCTGTCTGTCTACATTTACAGATATATATCTGTCCATATGTCCGTGCATGTTCGGCTCATATTTTGGCCTGTTCCTCATTCACTTGGCAATTATCATGAATGATCGCAGCATTGAAGTCAGTAACTAGTGGCAACATTTTTGTGTTTCAGACTTCATCTCATTCTACATATGTGTTCTAATATGTATAACTGTGTAACTAACAACATTTTAAGTGTAACAGAGCATTAGTTTACATATGTCCCTATTTGTACCCACAGTGTGGCATACTTTTTCCAGATTTCTTTCATTAACAGGTTATGTGATGTGATAATAATACATTTCCTGTACTGTTGACTGATTATGCTGCAGGATATGTTTGTGACAACTTCAGATTATGTATATCTGCCATAGTTTAGTCGTAAATCACTTTGTGTTTGAGAGGCAGTTTATTTTGTTGCTGAGCAGAACAAGGGACGTTGGCTACAGAGTGACTGAGGCACTCTTAAGCAGTTGTAAGCAGGTTTGCCTGAGTTTGCGCGGAGCTAAGCAATGCCTACATAGGTTAAGCAATTCAGCAGCTATCTGAGTATAAGAAACTGTAATCAGACTTTGGCAGTGCTTACCTCTGCACAAACCCTTGCAAACCCACATACAACTGCTTTAAAGTGCCTTAATCACTCTGTATGCATCGGCCCTTGTTCTGCCTAGCAACAAAATAAACAACCTCTGCTGGGCTAGAACCCAGGACCATACACACCATAGCCAAAGTTATGTACCTCTAACCCATCTGAGATAAGCATAGCCCTGCTGTATTCACAAACATAACATCCAGCCCAGTCATTCAACAATACAGGGAATGTATTCCAACATGTAGATGTATGTATGCATGTGTGAAAATATATTAATGTCTAAACAGATACAACATATTGATATATGTAGAAATATATATATCTATATATATATTATATATATATATATATATATATATATATATATATATATATATATATATATATATATATATATATATACACACATATATGTAAGCAGATATTTATATCTATATAGGTATATATAGACATACATCTGTAGATAAAGTGGGAACATAGCAGAAACATATATGTCCACATGCACCATTAATGGGGTTGACAGGCACAAACAACATACATCATGCACGAATAGGTATCCCCCTCCCCCACAGCCAAACATGTCTGCCCTGAAATACACTACCAACTTTGCAGATCCCATAACCAGGACATTACACAGCAAGGGCACAAGATGTTAACAGTACTTCATCCTACCTGTATGATGTCAGGCTGGTATCAGTAACATATCATGCAGTATAGTCAGGCTCATAATGACAGACATTTTGCAGTCATCTGTTACCTTTGTTAGTCAAAGTCCCATACTGTTGGCCTGCACTTCAGAGATGTAGATGCCAAACAACAGTGGTCCCAGGACTGAACCCTGAGGTACTACACTTGTCACTTGTCTGGGGATGGATTTGGAGTCAGTTACACCTACAGTTTGGGGTCTGTCAGTAAGCCATGTGGCAAAACATCGAGTGGCATAGGGATGTATGGCTGGATTAGTATGTTAATCTATGTTTCCAGATTGGGGGATAGTGTTGAAGAGTCTGTAGAGCCTGTTATCTATGCAGGTACATGTGTATTCCCACATAGGAGATGTAGCCCAGTGTTGAGTCACTCTGCCTGTAGCCTGCACTGTGCTCTGTTACATGCCTAGCAGCTTACTGTACTTATCCAGTGAGATGTCATGTCCAAATACTTGCCAGATGTACTGCTGCCTGGCCACCATAACAGTCATGTATGTCAGACAAAGCAGTGGGATGCTGTTCAGATGTATGTCAGTAACTAGTGGATAATATGTGGCCATGTCAACTCTGTACCAACAGTTATTATGTGTCAGAACAGACAGGGGTGTATGAATGCATAACCTATGGGGGCAAATGTATACCTGTATGTACGTGTTATACCCATTTACATAGCTGTTAACATCCACATTGACAGGCCTGGTCCACATGTCTTGCATGAAGTGATTCTGTGTATACCCCTGAACTGACCCGAGTGTGTCAGACTGTCCACATATATTGGACATATCGCAGCTGTAGTCCACAGGGGTGTTACTGTGCTAGTAGTGGTACTGTACTCTGATGACCTTAGGATGTCTGTAAGTAGCCAATGGCGCACATGTTAACAGCAGATGTGGCCTCCCACACACACCATTTCTGTGAAGACAATCCCTATTACAGTAGCAATAGTCTACAAATATACTTGCACTACATACGTGACATCCCCTTGCACTGAGAGGTTGGGACTATTGGGGCTGAGGTAGGGCTCCACTCCATGTGCAGGACATATGGTGAACATATATGTATAAATAAGTAAACATATATCCATATAGATAGTTTCACCTACACAATACATGTGTGCCCTATTGCACTCCTGAGGCCAGTGTATGTAACACTGGTATATGGCCCAGTATTAGTGAGTGTAGGGGGGGTGTACCATGACTAATCTAGGCTGTTACAACATGTACGGGTATTTGAGATAGGCTGCCTTAAGGTATCTAGGTGTGCTTTACCATACAATCCACCTTGGGTAAATGCAGGCCTACTGCTTCCTGCCATACGGGATGTTCTGTTTGTCAGTGTGATTGTGATGGTGTCAGGTGTGCATTGCTATGTAACAGATACATCCCACTGTGTCAACTGGGATCTGTCACCCTAGGGATTGTGTACAGAGTGTAGATAGAGGCTGATGACCTATACATCTGCATTACGTACTGTTGATTGTCTGGTATGCTGTGACCCAGTCTGTCATTACTAATGTACTACTTGAAGGCGTCGGCCTGGGCAGCAACATATGCCAAACTTTCCAGACTACTCTCTTAGTGTAACTGTTTCACAGTTGCATTGCATTGCTCATATGGATGTCAGTATTGAAACAGCTATATGACATGGCATATACAACTGTCATAGTGCACAAATAAAGCTTTCAGATTCATTTATGCATACCTATGTGTGGTGTTATACCCTTTTATATCTTTGTGGGTATATGTTGCAGGCTATGAATGTCATTCGTATGGGTGACTCATACAGTTTCTAGTTGGTAACGTGGTGACTGTAGGAATACTGGCTGCTCCATATTGTGTGCACATACTACATATGTATATTACTGTACAAATCTCTGTGTGCATATGTGTAGTTACATATATATCTATATATATGTGTGTATATATATATATATATATATATATATATATATATATATATATATCTGTATCTGCATATATTTGTCTGTGTATATGTATCCTGGGGATGGCCGTGTCGTGTCTGGTCCTGATTATGGGATCTGCAACACTTGGTACTGTATTACAGGAGGGGGTCGTGCTTCACTGGGGGGGGGTGTACCTATTCGTATCAGACATATATTGTGTGGGGCCTCTCAACCCCATTAACATTGCATGAGGACATATATGTTTTCTTATTTACCCATTATCTACAGATGTATGTCCATATATACCTATATATGTATATGTATATGTATATATATATATATATATATATATATATATATATATATATATATCTGCTGACATAATTATATAACCTGCCGTATATATATTTGTAACCATTTAGACATTAATATATTTACTCACACACATACAACCACATGTTGGAATACATTCTCTGTACTGTTGAATGACTGGGCTGGATGATATGTTTGTGAATACATCAAGAAAATGTATATCTAAGATGGCTTAGTGGTAAATCACTTTGGCTATGGTTTGCAAGATCCTGGGTTTGATCCTACCAGAGGCTGTTCATTTTGTTGGTAGGCAGAACAAGGGCCATTGGATACAGTGTGATTAAGGCCCTTTTGAGCAGTTGTAAGCAAGTTTGAGTGGGTTTGCGCGACGGTAAGCACTTCCAACCTCCGCTTATGTTATCTTACAGTCAGTTAGCTTCAGATTTCTCAACCTGTGTAGGCATAGCTTACCGTTGTGTAAACCCATGCAAACCCGTCTACCGCTCCTTAACGGTGCCTATTGCCATTTACGCCCATGCTAATTCCTTTAAAAGAAAAGAAAAAGGGGTTAATAAGAAAGTGGTGAAAAATGGGGCACAAAGAGGGAAAGACAGTAGGGAAAATAGCTCGGCATATGCAGGAAGGGTACTGGAAAAGTCCATAGCTGCCCATTTTTTTCTACAGCAACAGCTGTGCATATACACTATATTTGCAGGTACATTTGGACCCTCAAACCCCTGGGAGAGGGGTGAGGATGACATATATTCATTGTGATGCCAGTTGGACCAGATTACATATGTCCAGTGGACATGTGTGCAAAATGGACAGCTATATATGGGGTGATATTTTTTTTATGGGAACAGATTGCCCTTTTTTATTTTTTCAGGTGAGAGTGGGATGTTGGGTAGGGGTAGTAGGCATATTTCAGGAGGGAGGTTAGATAGGTTAACAGATAAGACACACAAGATGCATACAGGGCTGGTATATAACACATGTGAGGGGTAAACATCTTGGACAGGAAGAGGTGTTTGGAAGTTGCAAGCTCCTGAGCCCCCAACTAGAAACAGTGGGACTGAGGTCCCCACCCATGGGCAGTCACCACTGCACCTTCACGGCCTTGAAGATGGCTGTGCTGGGGGCTGTGTAGGATGGGTAGGCTCACCCTCTAATAGCGCCACTCGGCCTTCAAGCTGACATAGGTGCTCTAGATACTCCAGATTGAGCTCCCTATGCACCACGGCCCCGACCTGTGGACAGGTGATAGGTTCTCCTCCGTGCCCGCTCCATGGTGGGGCAAGCCCTATCCCCTGCAGTGGACCCTCCTGAAGGTGGCACAGGGCCCATGGAGGAGGAGGTCCCAGGCTGGGCCCCAGATGTGCTTGTGCCTGGTGCCATGGCCAGCTGAGGTGGGACAGGTGGGTCCACTGGGACTGGCCTTCCCATATGAGCTGTGTTGTCACAGGTTTATGGCAGGTATGGGTTAGTAACAGTCAACAGCATTCAGGATTAATTATAACAGCATGAATAGGTATTCCCATTAACCTGACACACCTGATTTGACACAGTTGTAGAGCAAGCAGAACACATGCATATATGGAACAGCAGTGGCCATTACAGGAGCATGCGAGTTTCATTGATGGCAACAGGCCACCAATATGGGTGTATTTTAACATGGCACATGCATAGAAACAAATGTGAATATTTATTAAACATTAGGACATATGTCCCAAAAAAGTTTGGAGTGTACACATACCAGTTGAGGAGTGTCACTGGGTTATTATGCACATATGGTAGGGGTGAGGGAGAGGGTTCAATTGACAACTGATATATCCTTGTAGTTTTCACAACATTCTTAGTCACTGAAGTGATCTTTCCCTTACATGTATTATTACACTACACAATGGCCTTATATTGTACACCGGCATGTTTATAGATTATTATATATGTGACCTGTGTCTTAAATACAGGCGTGACAGGCTGCAGGTGTTAATGCAACATATGTTGAGAATTGCTGTCATACACTTTGGGTGAGGTGCTAGAACGACAGGTTTGTTTTCATATACATTCTCTGACTATGTACACTTTTGACTATCAGTTATATGTCATTGACAGCTGCCTACATTTCTTGGATCATCACACTGAATTTTCAGGGGAACAGGGTACCAAGCTGGTTTTATCTGGACATGCTGGACAGCTTGGAACAGTTGTGGGGTATAAATATGCATACAACTTACAATTTGAACATTCAAGCAAATTATGCACAGTTGGGTGTAATTATGCATACAGCTTTCTGTCTGAACATTGTATCACAGTCGCTACAGTTGTGGGGTATGATTATGCATACAACATAGTAGCACTCCCAGGAGTCGAACACCTGCTGTGTGTGACAAAAGATTGTTGATAACATCACAGTGCAGTGTGCTATCAGGGAATTGATGTAAAGCATTTGTTTTCTATCAAAGTCTCCCTAACTTGTACAATATGACTGACCTCTTGGCACTTCCAACATTGTTTTGCAGGACTTCATACCCATTTTATCTGCATACCACAGTGTGGCTGACACTGCTTAAGATACAGCAGTACTATTTATAGTATGGAACAGATGACAAACATATGAGAGAAGAGTAAACAGAGGCACTCCAGGGGTTATACCTTTATTCACAGACTATTAACACATTTATTTCTACTGGTACAACACTTTCTAAGGCTCTTATATTCTTTGTTATGACAGTGCATGCAGACTGATTACTAACCTGCCTCACAACGCAACCTTTGCAGCCTAGCATCATGGGCTTGCTGGTTCACAGCCCACTCATCTGCAGCTGTTGGAGAAATGCATTGATATTTAGCCATACATATCCATAGTATACACAAGCTAGCCAATTATTTACTACTTAGCAGAATGTGTACTTAGTACTGGGGCATTGGCCATCTGCCAACACTCCTCGATCCACTGTTCCAGGACATCCCCCCTTTGCCACTTCGGGTCAGCATGTTGATGCCTGACCTGCTCACCAGTCTGGGGGATGCCTGTGGCACTGTTGAGGTTATGGGTGAGTCTGTCCCAGGCCTCCATTTTGTACTGTGAGCCCTGGTACTGGCCTGCAGTAGTCTCTGATCATGGTGTTTTTTGACTCATGGATGCCCCAGTGCTGCGCTCTGAATCGAGTGCCTTCACCCTCCATTTTGTACTGTGAGGCCTGGTACTGGCCTGCAGTAGTCTCTGATCATGGTGTTTTTTGACTCATGGATGTGCCAGCGCTGCACTCTGAATCGAGTGCCTTCACCCACACCAGCCATTCTGCCTGCAGTAGGAAGCTACAACCAGTTATGAGACGTATTCCCACCTGTGGGGTTTAAATACAGCCAGTTTTCCGCACTTTGCCATGATTGGCCAGTTTTGAAAAGGCTAAGCTATGGGCACACCTGCTTACCTAAGGGTGGCACTGTTTGAAGAGGTATACCACTAGGCAGATTGAATTGGCTCCGCTACACATTGCTTACACTTATTAACATGAGCTGTACTGTGTTTAGCATTGCTTCATAGTTGATTATCACTGTATTTGCCATTTGGCAATGATTTATTCTTCATTATATGTTATATATGTGTCTGGTATCCGTGATTCATGTGTACATACACTGTATGGGGACCTGGGGACTTCTACACTTTATTACAATAACACCTCAAATCTATTCTTACTGAAGTACTCCAGTTCCCATATTTATGTTCTGTGGCAGGTTATCCAACATCACACTTTACATAGATTGAGTTCACATGTTTGGTTTGATTTTCCTGTGGTGAGGATTAGTTTGCTGATACCTCATTCATATCTACTGCTATGATGACTTAGTGGTTAACTACTGTGACTATAGTGTACAGGGTCCTGAGTTTGAGCCTTGCAGAGGCAGTTTATTTTGTTGCTGGGCAGAACATGGGCCGTTGGATCCAGAGTGATTAAGGCACTTTAAAGCAGTTGTAAGCAGGTTTGCATGGGTTTGCACGACGGTAAGCACTGCTAACCTCCAATTACAGGTTCTTACACTCAGCTAGCTTCTACTTTGCTTAATCTGTGCAGGCAATGCTTACCCCGTGCAAACACACTTAAATACGCTTACTAGTGCTTATATATATTTACTACTGCTTATTTGTGCTTAAAGCTGCTTACTAGTGCCTTATTCATTATGACACTGACACTTCACATGTGTATTTCATGCAGTACTCCAGTTCACATTTAAATGTTATTATGTAGGTTATATGGCAAAAAGATGTAAAATTATGTTCATATACAGATTTCACATGAAAAATTATATGCGCTGCAGTGGGACTCAAACAAGGAATACCTACTCATTAGGCAGATGCTCTAACCACTACAGTATTGCTGTGTTGCTGCATTGGCATATATATTCCTTGTTATCCTCTTCAGCGTTTTCAGTTGCTTTAACCATAGCTGAGCGATGGGCAAATCTGCGCACCGATGGTTAGCTGTACTCGGGGTTTTAAAAAAAAAAAACCTAAAAGGGTTTCTTTGTTTTATTTAAATCTACTGTTGCTGTTTAACACATGGGGACTGTTGGTGGGGATATGCGGACACTTATGAGCGGTCTCGCTCATTTATTTACACATTCTTCTTTTCCACTTTGCAGGGGTGTGTTTATTCTGAGAGCTCTGCTCTCAGACATGCCCCCTGCACTTGTCCATGCTTTCTGTAGCATTAGGAGTTCAGGCAGCTCACCTTCATTAATATGCATGGCGTGCTGCCGTCCTCCTCTTATACTGCCGCTTCACTGCAGGACTAGATTAGTCCTTCACAGAAGATTAGTAAATCCAGGGGATAGTTGTCTCAATAACACACTTCAGTTTCTTGGCCATAGACATATATATATATATATATATATATATATATATATATATATATATATATATATATATATATATATATATATCGAAAGGGCACAAAAGGCAGGAGACACCACGTCAAAAACTTGTAGAAAAACAGTGAATATTTATTAAAACAATAAAATAAAATAAAAAGTGCACTGCTAAGCGCTTTCAAGCTAACAAGCCCTTCCTCAGATAGTGCATACTTAACCGAGCTAGGCATTTAAAATGCTCATTAACCAATCAGAAGTCAATATTGTGGTGCCTCCTGCCTTTTGTGCCTTTTGGATTTATATCTTGTTTACTGGCAGAGTGACTTTGGTGCAGGTGACTTTTTTTGTGGTTTACTTTATATATATAAATACTCAAAACAACTAACAACGAAAAGAAAATCAAGACCACTGGTTTAGACCCAAAAGTATTTTATTCTCTAGCACCTTGGAACAAGACCTTCCAGGAGTTACAAATCCAGCTAAAAATGTGCTACCTTTTATACAAAAAACACAAACTCAATCAATCAATAATACAATCAAACAATTAAATAAAATGCTTCCAATTAACCTCTCTATTTAGTCCCACAGGGACCAATGTGTCATTTTTAAGAATAAACACAGATTAGTTATACAACAGTTTTTCTTTCAAAAGAATTTCGTCATTATCATTCTCAACAAATATTTGCTCTAAAATACAACCTTGGAGCATATAAAAATCATTACCATGTACATCTCTAAAATGACATGCCAAAATATTGTCTTCCTTTTGATTTTTTATGTCCCTGATATGTTCCATTAACCTCACTTTCAAACTTCTTTTTGTTTCACCAATATAAAAGAAATCACATGAGCATCTTAAGGCATAACTAACCCCCTTAGTGTTACATGAAAAAGTCCCCTTGGTACATATTTGATTTTATTAATATACTCAAAGGAACATATTATATGTTTGCAAACAGAACAACTATTGTATTTATAAGTGCCGAGAGATACTGAACAAACATTCAAGTTATTTTTTGGTAAGACAAAATTTCCATGAACAAGCATGTCCTTTAAACTTCTTCCCCATTTGTATGACATCATAAGGTGCTTACTCATATATATATATATATATATATATATATATATATATATATATATATATATATATATATATATATATATATATATATATATATATATATATATATATATATATATATATATATATCACTCATACTTATATATATATATATATACATATTGGATATACTGTCCATATGCAAGCCAGATTTCATATGCTGCCTCTCTACCTACCCCTGCAAAAGGTAACCCGTCTTCTGTGTACCCATCTTGATAGGCTGTGAAGAAAGTAAAAGAATCAATAAGAATATTAGAATTCAACTTGCAGTTGTCAAACACTACACACTCCTCCAATCCCAAGCCACAGAAATTACTATTTTCTTGTGATTACCGTAAGACTGATGCATATAAAAAGATAGCCATTTCTGGTGATCATCTGCAATGTGAGTTCCCAAAACCGGTGTAAAAATGGCTCCAGAATTATATTCCAACTTCCTAATGCAGAGCCCCCCCATTCCCATCCACACCCAAGCTATGGTAAAAATAAATAAAAATAAAGAAACAAAAGTACATTCTGTGACAGGAAGTGTTTACTGTTATCACTGTCCAAAGACCTAACTGGTTTCTTGATAGAAAATAAATAAAAAAAAAAAACATGTCTGTAAGGTTAAAAACATCCCTTAAGATTTGAGCCTTCGATAGTTCAGTTAGTCTTAAGTGAAATGATTAGAGATTTCTGAGAAAGCACTGAGATCAGCTGCTAGTATACTTGGGGGTCATAGTTATAAGACATGGATTTTCTACGCATGTCTAGTTATTATGTTCATAGGGCACAAGTGAGAAGCTATGCAATTAAACTGCACAACCACTCATGTCTAGGTTAGATTTTCCACTAAGTTTTTGCTTTTTAAAGTACTACTGACAGGCTTATAAGTATATATTTAACTACCCCCTTGATGGGATTCAGAAACAAATGGGGTAGAGTTGCAGTTGTCTTTGGTCAACATTAGCACTAACTTTAGTGCAACTTTAACCTGAACCTAGTGTTATGGTCTGTTCCTGACATCATACTGAGTGTAGAGCCCAGCTAAAAAAATCTGGATGCTGCACTCAGCTTGCTTGTTTGAAAAAGGAATGCAGAATTATTAATAGATAATGGGATTCAAAAACATATTACCTATTCATGCTGTAATATGTCTCAATATAATTATGCCATGTAGGCCATGACAAGCTACATATGCACCTAGACTTCAGAGCCATCATTAATGCTGCATGCAGGACAGGTAAAACTCTGGCTTGCATCCAGCATAAAGGCTGCCAAATGAGAGGTGTCATGCTGAGGTACTGTGTGCATACAGAACAGTCCATCTTCTGGCAAAAATTTAGATTTTGGTCATACACTATATCCAAAGGGGATAACTCAGAAAAAAAAAAAATATATATATATATATATATATATATATATATATATAATTGCACATCTACATGCACATGTCTCAGGGCTACCATATACATTGTTGTCTGAAGCACAACTCTTCCTGAATACGTACAAGGTTGCTGTAGATATATGGAATTTTCTCCATGTAATGTCTGTTCTGCTCCTGACATAAAGATGAAGCTGTGCCTACACCACAAATGCCCATAAACTACAATTGGCAATGCAAGTAAACTGGAAGTTTATATTGGTATTTAGCACCACTGCACAGTATCACAGCACTGAACTTTAGCACACCAGTCTTCACTTTAGGAATCAGAAGTAGAGCTCTGTAATTCCACAGTACATTATACAGCTTGAGAAATCACCATGCCCTTTTGCTGAATCAGTTGTCATGTAAGTGTTTGGGGTATAATGAAAGTGGACACATGACTATTAGTTTTTGTATATACGTAACAATGATACTGTGTGCCCTTTAAGTACTGCTTAAATGAAAGTTGGAGCAACCAGATCAGAAACTCTTAAGGACTAGGTAAATAATAAACCAGTTCCATTAGACCAATATTTCTGAATGTGTCTTGCCCAGATTTTATCTCATAATGTATTTTAAATATCTGAATAACTGTATTTCTGACTATGCATCTCAAATACTTTCTTGTTTAATTTCCTGGTCCCTGCTGAGACTTTTCAGACCATGCAGCTTCTTCATTAACAAGAGACCATGCATTCAGCATCCATTTTAAAACAAAACTGAAAAAGATGTATGGTTTATCTTAAAACTAACTACATACAATATGAAGTTCTCCAGCACTGCTTTCAGGCTAAACTCACGTTTAATTTGTCTGAACCATTAATGGTATTCTTAACAGTGGCATTAGCAGTGGCATTGTGGCTCAGTGGTTACAATATTTGCTCAAACATCCATGGTCTATAGTTCAATTATAAGCTCTGGTCATTTCTCTAGAGTATTTACATGGTCTCCTGTGTCCATACTAGTTAATTTCGGCTGCATATAGCCAGATACATTGGCTTTACTCTTGCCTGTGTGGCCCATGGCTGAAAATGTTCCCAGTTTAACCAGTTCACTTTAACAAATTAAAAGCCAATTACATTAAAAAATCTAGTTCATAAGTTCTCATTTGAAGACTTTGGGATCTGAATTTCTGCCCAGAGACACTCTTCTTGGACTTCATGAACTTGCAGGATTAGACTAGCTCAAAGCTGGGAATGAGAATATGGCCATTTTAAATACATAAAGGAATGACAAGATTCACAAATAGATATACTGAGAGTACTCATAGGGCAGGAAGACGTAGGGGAGCTACACCTTCTAGAAGTTCCACAAGGATGCAGTACAGCACAAATGAAATGAACATGCCATTCTGTTGTATTCTCTATACATGATTCTTGAACGTCTGCTTCTATATTACAGTGGAGCCCACTATAAGATATAATATTATGTGGTACAGTAAACAGCTGTGACTACATCAGAATAGAAGTCTAGTGTGTATCATTTTAAAGACAAGGTGCACCAAGTTGTTTACACAGATAAATGATGTGGGCAGTCTCAGTACACCTACAAGGTGCTTCTCCCATCAAGACAACATGTTTTTTTGCACCTTCTATTCTATCTGCCCTTCCTGAGAAAAAAACAATATTTTATACTTAATGTGACCATCTTTTGCTGCTATGTTATAACTTATTTAAAATAAGGTGCTTTGCTACTTATCACTGGTGAACCTAGCTGAAATGGTACAAGACACAGACCAGGATTCATTAGCCGGAATGTAACTTTATAACTATGTAATTAAGCAATGGGAGTCTAGTAATCACAAGGTGTTGATAATATTTGTACTTGGCACTTGGAAACTATACTTCCTTAAATCCACTTCAGCATCACAAAAGACAAAAAAAAAAAAAGCATTCCACATTTTTATTTTTCATTCAATTAATGAAACTAATGACGTGTGGATAGAGAAGTTCATTGTCTGTGAACTACTCCATGTTTTCAAAACACATACTCCTGAAGAAATATAGTTGAAGAAATATGAATTATACTGAAGAAAAACTGATATGATGGTCTTTTCAGTCTAAGGGGTTTCAGGGACATATACTTTGCAATGCAAATTATATACTTTTTAATTTGTCTGCCATCCCTTACATTGTCTAAAACATGAATATGCTGCCTTGTGTATTAAAAACATCTCTTGTTTCATTCTGTGTTTGCTTCCCATTTTTTTCGTCAGGTTTGAGCAGGCTTTCCTCACAAGTTGGATTGGTCTGAGACCTGAAAAATATTTTTGGATTGGTCTTTCAGACACACAGCAAAAAGAAACATTTAAATGGACCATCAGTGAAACTGTGTCATTCACTCACTGGAATGAGAATATGCCAGGTAAATATTTATAATGTGTATAGTTTCTCAAAATAACAGAAATTAATTTGTTTCTGGTTTCAGAGGTCATTAATGTGATCATATGCTTGTTACCAAATACTCATAAAATAAATGCATGTTATGGTGTATGCCACACTACTGTGCCTTCTGACATAGTTTACAGTTTGTATGTTTACATTTTCAAAGGTCTCTGTTATCAGAACGTCCATTTTTTTGGTTTATCATTGCAAAACTTTCATTCAAACTCTGCCATCTTTTAACCATAGAAATAAATGGCTGCAATCATAGCTTGTTGTTATCCAAATGATTTCTAGTATAGATAATAAAAATTCTGGGCCACCAGAGCTACTGTAATCCAATTAATTCACAGATGATTATTTTATACTTTGAATTAAACAGTATTTTTATCATTTGCTATGTTTGCTTTTTTCATTAGTCATAGCTAAATTGTGTTAGTGTACCACTTGGTTTACAAGAAATAATAGTTTTCTTATTGGTTTCTTAATCTTCTTGTATTAAAGGAAGACAATCTGGCTGTGTGGCTATGAGATCTGGACTTATTGCTGGATTATGGGATGTAATTAAATGTGAGGAAAAGTCAAAATATATCTGCAAATGCATGGCAGAAGGAATTACAAAACCTTTACAAACAACAGTATCATCAGTTGCAAAGTGTCCAGATGACTGGGGAACAGTTGCGGGCTCAGACTACTGCTACAAAGTAAGTACAGGTGAAATAATAATCCTTGGTATTTTGAACAATTAAATGTAACTCATTATTACAGCACCAGAAAATCTGCTTATAATTTATTTAAAATTACAATTTTTGGTGATGCGCATATAAGCTCGCTCCTGTTATCATTTTTCTTAATGATTTGCTTCATTTGTGCTTAATGCAGTCCAGCAGTCATCATATTTTGTTCCTTTCCTTCTGCCATCCCAAAAGGAAAGCAAAACTGTTGAAGTTCTCTTTTTCTACTCACTCAACGTTTATATTACAAGGAAGAATTTGCAAAGTTTCAGTGCTACACTGAGAATAATTCAGATTGTTAACAATGCTGACTGGGATTCAGTGGTATTTTACATTGCAGGAGTCTTGCACATGGCATAACTCATTCAATCCGATGACACTTTTTTTCTGAACTTCCAGTTAATACCTGTAGCTCCTTATAGTGACCAAACCTTTTCTTAGGGTGTGGCATTTTTTTTACCTAAGTGACTTAACAGTTAATAATAGGCAGTATTATAAAGGGCAAAGAGTAATTCACAAAATGATGCTAAAATTGTTTATCTAGGATGTCTGCTGTAGAGAACGTAAATACTGCTTGCCACTTATTATGCATAATTTCATATTTCTGTTCATATTTTCATAACTGAGAGACCTACATGCTGCTAAGGGGCAGGGTGAGAAATGCAATAGTGAAAGCCAGATAAATTCATTGTCATGGTCACTTGTAGCCAACTGTACTGGATATACTGCTAGTTGTTTGTCAGTAATTATGAAAATAAGCAATATTTCCAGATGTACTTAATACTTCAAAAACCAAGTCACGTAACAATCTATTGCATGGCATCAGGTGAAACCTTAGCTGCTGTTGAAGAAAACTGTTACTGATATTTGCAGTGTAAGTTGCACATCTTGACAGATATCCATTATTTGTATTGCTAATTATATATATTTTATGTATATTTTCATAATTCTGTAAATACCTCAATAAACATGCACTCAGAGTTGAATTTCTTGTTGTCATGTGAAAGTTCTTGTCGTGTTAACAGGGGGTTCTAACAACATATGTCTAGGGTCTACAGTTTCCAAGATATAACAACTTATTTGTGAAAGTTTAGCAAAAAATATAATTCTGGGTTTTGTGCATTATAATATGTATAGTGCTTATAGAAAGACTGAATGCACGGTACTTTTCCATTAACGGGGCAACAGGGGAAATGAGCAGTTGATGTGTACACACAGTTTATATATTCTTGGTTGTTCACTTTTTCTGTAAGGTAATTTATGTAGATGGATAGTACTGCAAATTCTACCTATTTTTTGTTCTTCCAAAAAAGTATTTTTGGAACTTAAATAGTACACTATTTTAACAAGCGTGATCTTCTCAACTGCAGACATTTTCACAGAATAAAAACCAGAATTTGCGGTACTATCTGCATAAAATTCCTTTCAGAAAAAGTGAACGACCTAGAATATATAAATTGAGTGTACACATCAACCGCACATTTCCCTGCTGCCATGTTAATTGTTTGCTCTCATGTCTGCTGACCTACTAAAATACTTAAAAATACAACAGTCCAAACCACTCTTTTCAAAAGGGACTTTAAATGAACTACTAATTTCTCTCTTTTCCTCAGTAACGTGGCAAGCCCTGAGAAATGGACTTCATTTTAAAACCCTTTAGATTCTAATGGTGTTACTATACCCTACAATAAAACACCAAGATGCATAGAAGTACACTATCAGTATGGGGAAGTCATAAACCTGTAGTTTTAAACATTGTTAAGAGCATGTGTAGTGACCTCTGGCAAATCCTTGCAACATTACAACACATCTCACAGAGCCCACAGTCCCTAAACCCAAGCATAAATACAGCAAAGACAAAACTCCACACAGAAAAAAAAAAAGTAAAGCCTTCAACTATAAAAGCAAGCAGCCATTTTCACAACCTTATCAGTAAAACAAAAAGCAAGTATGCAACCACACCACCTTATGCCATACAAAATACACTTCACCAGCAACATAGATAAGTTCACAGTAAGCAACTTGGCAAAAAGAATAAGATTTGCTGTTGAGAAGTGAAGGTGTTTCATTAAAACCGGTCACCACCAACAAGTTGCTGGACTTATAAACTACTATGATACAGTTACTTGACATTAACCACTCATTTCCCTGTTGCCCCGTTAAGGGAAAAGTACCAATTGCATTATCACTGTAAAGAACACTTCTTACTGATAACATTGCTATTTGTACAGTTTTAATAGCGTTTATTGTTCACAGATTATTTGCATTTGTTTACAGAAAACGCTCTGGAATGCAAGGATGTGTGTAGGCTGCTAGAGGTGTGACATTCCCCACAGGTGTTAAGGCTGATTACCCTGATTCATGAATGCTTCTTACCTCTTATAACATGTACTACCTCCATCATAGCATTAAGGCTGTGCAGAGTTCTACTGATGACATCATAGTTCTCAACTTCTTTGTCTGAGCATCAGGGACAAAGTCAAAAATAATGAACAGCAAAGGCCCAAAATCAGGGATAATCTTTAAATGTTCATCTAAAAGAGAAAGTTAATGGAACAACAGCTTTTGCAGTAACATGCATTTTCTGAAAAATATGAAATGTAAACTCTAATAGCTGTCATTATTGGCCAACTGAAATCCTCAATCTTCTTTTGGCTTTTCCTGGTTAGGGGTCACCACAGTGGATCATCTATCTGCTCATGATTGGCAGTGGAGATTTACAGTGTTAAGTTGCCAGCCCAGCACCCAACCTTCTACAGAAGGCATACACACACTCACACCTAGGGCCAATTTGGAGTGTCCATTCCACCTACTGAATATCTTTGGGATGTGGGAGGAAACTGGAGCACGTGGAGAAAACCCATGCAACCACAAGGAGGACATGCCGACTCTGCAAAGAAGGCACCCCAGCCAAGAATCGAACCAGAGAGCCTCTTGCTGTGAGGCGACAATGCTAACCACTGCACCGCCGTGGCTGCCCCAACTGAAATCCTCAATGATTTACCAAAAAAAATCAAAACTTTTATACTGAATAAAGCAAATACATAAGGCAAAACAGGGACATTGCAAGATCTGAGAGCTATGCATGATGAGACAGTAGTTTGCATTGCCACAAAATCAGTGCCCTGATCATTGTGCCTCTTCCACTGTTTGAGCTATATGTTGGAAAAAAAGAAAGTTAAATGAAAGTATTGAACATTCCCACATGTGCCCTGTCTGCAATCATTCAGATATTAGAATCTATTATACTCCCTCTCAGGTTGTGAATAATACCGCCTCAGCTTACCCACTGCCAGTTTGGAAAAGATCAGACTTGCACCCCCTACCACCAAACTGCAAGTGATGGTACTGCTGTAGTCATGCCTAATATATTAGTATGACGGCCACCTTTTGTCCTACATGATGTACCAGTGATATTTGTTTCCCTGACACCCATGTTCTTCATGTCCAGCTCTCTCTCTCTGCCAGCTGTGCTTTCCATATGGCCTAGGCAGAGCTCTTTAAACAGTGTTATATCATGCCCGTTATTGCAAAGTAAAAATGGTTAATTTTCATGACTTGCACCCAAGTATTTCCCAATAAAACAAGATGGCAGCACAAGAATCCTCAACATGTACTTTATTTTGAAATGTCATCACCAAACCACCTACTAAACTGAAGCTGAAGCCACAGTAAAGTGACGGAGAATAGTGAAAAAATACATGTGATTTAAAACTCAGAATGTAAATGGCACAATTTGAACTAATTGTCACAGTAACATATTCATATTAGGATGAATAACACAATAAACAGCAAACTAAATGAAATAAAACTAGTTCTTTTTTTTTTTTGTATTGCAAGGTAAACATAGTCATATATGAGAAATCATATTGCACCCCGAACCAGATAAAACATAATGTAAAATCATTTGTGACATCACTATGAAGTCATAACTTTGCAACTATATTTTAAACGCACATTCATGGCTTTTACATACCATTATGAAACAAAGAATAAACAATGAGTCAGCTCATCAGCTATCAAATAATATTAAAATCATTTTGTACTGAGAATGCAAAAAAAAATGAAATGTTGAATGTCAAAAAACTATGTTGCATAATATGTCTGTAAGTAAAAATCAGAAATCAGAAAGGCAAGGCAATTAGTTAATCCATAACTATGCGTAATATAAATTTTATTATTCAGTTAATGTATATTGCCACACTTTCCGTAGCAAGCATTAATAAAAAAAACCCTCAGTGATGGGAGTAACCTCCTTACCATATACAATATCAAAGTTTATGGTGTTTGATTCAACAATTGTGTTATGCCTGCAGTTAAGTTTGTTGATAAGGATAGCGCATTGAAAAACTTCTTGAAGCTGAAAACATCTGATACAACACCATAAAAGGATGATCACACAATGCCTTACTACCTACATTGGTGTATAAACTATTTTTCTATCTCAAATGCAGGAAAAGGAGAATCTGATATCCTAGTATTTTATTTTATTTATTTATTTGACATTTGTTAACTGGATTGGTCCTGCTGAGCCAGAGGCCCAAGCTCCAGTGATTAAAATAATCATTACATAATAAATACAATAGAGAAAATTAAATATAGGATTTCATGAACAACAAGTTGTCGGCTATATCTCACAGTTGGAACAACCTACACTGAAAATTAACATATGTGATGATTTATTATTGAAACCATAATGCTAGTAAGCAGCTGTTCCTCTAAGTAACTATGGTGTTTTGATTACACCCAGAACACTGACATGTGTATATGTGTGTATATATATATATATATATATATATATATATATATATATCAGTTTCAATACATAGCTTGACATACTTTTGTGAGTGTAGTTATAAGGAAAACTGAGTCAACATTGAAACTAAAACATCAAAAATATATAATAATCTTTGTTTTGTTGTCAAACCACTTGCAACTTTAATATTAGGAGTACACCCAGACATAAAACTAACTGCAAAACTCAGATGCATGAGAAGTGCAACAATACACTTTTGTGTATGTCTTTTTAAAAGCATGACATGTATGTCCAAAATATAAGTGAACTTGCAGGTCACCATATTCATAAATAATAAACATTGTGCATGTACCTAAGCACATTGTACCCATTGTGTTTAGTATGGTATCCTACCATTATCATGGTCCATAAACTTGAATGAGTGTCATGACAACTGCAGCAAAGAAAAGCAACACTGCATGTGGCTTACAAATCATTGCATAGAGTGCAATTATTTATGATGCACTCTACTGCAGGAGAGGAAACTGTATGGTGCATGCATGTTCAGTACCCTGTAGTTAAACTAATGAAAGAGAGATGTTTGTCTTGTCCATGGGTTAAGAATACCAGACCTGACAGAAACCATGGATGGAAACAAAGCATGCTGTTACCTATGGCATACTAAAGTAATGTGTAATAATGGGTAGCTCATAATCCTTGCCTGTGGATGTAGCCTAATTAGCATATATGCAAACGGGTCTATATCATGTAGTTGAAGTGCCATAACTTCGACTGACATATGTTTGAACACATATGTCTGAAGTTACAGAACTTCGACTACCTATAAAAAAATAAAAACACAATGGAAAAATGGAAAACTTGTTTTATGCAGGGGGGAAAGCCCCACTGCACCCCCTACATCCCTTGCTACTTAAATATACCAACTCTGAGATCACACCACATTGAAGTGAATGAAAACCTCCACTTATGGAGATTTCCATTCACACGCTCGAACATTTATATTTTCAAACATATGGACTCGACCATATGTCGTTTGAAATTGTCAGTGTTCGACTACATGATAATGACCCATGCAAACAAGGAGATCTAGTTTAGAAACTGCTACCAATGGAAGGAATATTGCATTGTCACAAGTTTTGAGGGTTAGTTTGTGTAGCTATGACAAGATGTCTGACTGCACGTCTGCACCACAATTGACAGTGGAATCAGTGGCCTATCGTTACCATACAGGTTTGTTGTTCATCTATATATTGCTGAGTACCTTATGAACCCATGAAGAGGCATGGTAATTCCTTTAGATAACTGACAATTCCCAGTATGCAATTCAGGACCTATAAAGTACATGTGCTGGACCAAGTTGTTCACAGTTCATAGGTTCATAGGTTCACCATCCATTGGTCAAGATTTCGTGATGAATCTATCCCTCAGCACGTCCTATTAATAACCCCGTTTGAGGTTTAGTCTCCCCTTGTGGGTGGCTCTGACTCTATTTTTTTTTTTTGAAGCATTTTCATCATCAAATCTGGACATGACCTGGCTGCTGGAGTTCTTTCAGTCGGGCAGCATGGACAGATGTTTGAGAGTTGTCTATGTGTTTGTGAGTTTCAAGCAGTGTTGAAGGGCATTTGCACAGGGGTTCCATATCCATACTGTGCCTATGCAGTGGTGTAAGACTGCTTGTGGGGACTTCCCCCATTGTGTTTATGAATCTGGCCTTTGGTGTGTGCATTTTAATACGCAACAGTTCAAAACCATGGGACACTACATTATTGAATCATATCCATACAGCAGTATTCATGAATGATGTCTGACTATGCATAAGGCTGGTACATGACAGCAACAACATACCAAGGACATATATGCAATTCAAGTCTTATAAAGTATGGGAGCTGAGACCAACCTGTACATAGTTGTTTTTGTGAGTCTCAGACAATGTTGAAGGGCAATTGCACTGGGATTCCATACACATATTGTGCCCATGCAGTTGTGTAAGACCACTAATATGGACTTGCCCATTTTGTTTATGAATCGAGGCTTTAGTGTGCAATTTAATATGTAATAGCCCTACACTATGGGACACTATGTTAATGAATCATACCCATACATCAGTATTCATGAATGATGTCTGCATGTACATAAAGCTGGTACATGACAGAAACCACATACCAAAGATGTACACAATTCTTAAACACATCCATACACCTTGGAGAAGCTGTATATGTTGTGAGTTTGGAAAAGTTCAGCAGTTATGCAAATGTGCAGTGGCAGCATTCAGAATATACTGCATGGGGAGATGGGAAGTACTTAGTATATACAAACAATCATTGAACCCAGGAAACAGCAAAAGTATACTTAGCAGAATATCACTGATCAAAATCAGCTGCCGACATCTATATAAAGATGCATAAAACTGTAATCTTCAATTACAATAAAATAAGCCCTCACTGGATATCCCACTTCTCACAACAGAACAGGTACTCGTATTGGAACCTAGAATTTTGACTGAAGGTACATATTTTTCCAGAACCTCTGTGCCTATTTTAGTACTTTCAGGTTGAGAGGTGTGGGTGAGATCTACAAGTCTTCTCTTTCTGTTTGACATAGGAGAAAGCTACTACTTTTATTTTCAGGCATCGCCTCTTGCCTTTTTCCATAAGGTGACAATGCAGACATATCATTTATTTTCTTCTCAGGCTAGTATCTCACTTCCTCTCTGGCACTTAATGCATGCAGCCAGTTAACCACTAGCTGAGCTTACCAGTTAAGTTTACTCAACAACTGCTTCATTTTTCTGCCTCATTTTTCTTTAACATTTACTCACATCATTAATCTCTTGTTTGAATGTGCCACCCAACAGCTTACAACTTATTTTATCTGTCCCATTTCTTTCATAAAACACTACCTTTGCAATACTTTTTATATTTTTGTTTGCTGCAGTAATTGTCTCTGACAAAGCCAATACTCTTCTTCTTAAAGACTTCTGTTGTAATTTTTCAAAGTACTTGCTTACAGCTTAGATTTTCCATCCACGTGACCAAAATCACCCACAATATCCTCTAGTATACTACCGCTGCTCTTCTTTGCTGCATTGCATGTACAAAAAGAGGTAATTAGGAGCGTATATTTAATCTTCAAATCTTCCTGATTTATCAGTGATTATGAACACAAACATGTTTTTGCTACTTCTTACCAGTGAAATTGAACATAATCCTGAGCTTGCAAATGCAGCCATACCTACTCCAGGTAACATTACTGTGTAACCAAGTGGTGTTAAAAGTGTTCTTCTGTATAGGCCACATGTATAAAAAACCGGATGACTCACATTTAAGGCTGCTGACATTTAACACAAAGCTGATACCTATCACTAAGACTTAACCCAGCTTTTGCACCTTTGCTGAGCCAGCTGAAAAGTTACAAGTTTGGTATAAATAGTTGGAGTGGCTACTTACTTTCACATAAATGGCACTTTATTTGTTTGAATGCAAGTTCATCCCAAATAGATGATTAAGATCCAAGCTGTCTCTTTTCAGAGCTCTGTGGCATCAGCAATAGGATAAAATCATTAATAGCGAGCTGTTACCTCATGTGCTCTATATAAGTAAAATAATTATGTAGATGATCTGGAAGTACACTAATCAGTTTCAACTCACCTGACTGTTTTCAAGCACCTACAACAGCTAAATCTGAATTTCCTGAAGCTTCAGTCTGACAAATCTGCATCAAAATTTCAGCTCAAAGAAACATACTAAAAAGCATTTCCTATGCACCCTACATCTTCAGTTGGGGCAAGCATGCCACCCCCTCCTTATTGATATATGCTAACTCTGTAGTCGCACAACTATGGACAAAAGCCCACACAATCTGGCAAATAGAAGCCACACTGGCTGTGATTTCCAATAAGAAAAGTAACTGGTGAGTTCTGCACCAAGGAATTGACCTTGAGGAGTTTAAACTTGTCAACTTTACACTATTCCAAATGTGGATAAGTCTTACAAAATGACCTCAGACAACTACCAACATAGTTTAGAAGTAAATACCTACTACTACAGTTGAATAAAACAAAAACTATGCTCTTTGACACATCCACTTCAGCAAAAGGTACAATCAGATTAGGCTATAATACATGAGGAGTAACTATTGAAATGACCTCTTCTTTTGGGTAACTACATGCATGGCTTGACTGACATTTAGTCTTTCATATGAACCCCACCTGGTTCCTCTGGAAGACAAAGGAAACAGTATATTATGATGTTGATGGACAATCTTCAAGCTCCTATCACTTGAACCTTGTTCTTCAGTAGGCAAAATGATGCTGATTTCAGAGTTACAAAATGCCTTTCTATTCACATCTAATGACTAACAAGCCACTGGCATTCAACACCATTCTTCTTGAAAGAGAGACAATACTATCTCTCTAACAGTCTCCATGAATATGTAACTATCCCTGAAGTGGTAACATTAATGTAATACAGAATTAGCTGGTTCTCAATTAAAGATAAATCAGGCATACTTCTCCCTACCTTTTTATAAAAAAATATTGTATATTAACCACTATGCATCTCTGACAAGTGAATTGTACATTACTCACCTGGCATCATTCCATAGGTGTGGCCGTGCTGAGGAGACCAATGAATTACCTTCCTGCCCACTTATTGTTTCCTTATTGGATTTAATATCTGAAATAACCTTTTAACCACAATCAGCCAATATACCTAACTCAAACACTTTTAAATATTTGAAATCACCAGAAAATGGATTTCTTTAACAATGGTTTCCTTAGTTCCCCAATCACTTATACATACACTGATTATTTTGCCTGCTAGGTTTGTTCCATTTAGAACAAAACTGTCATACGGTCTTCTTACTTTTGAATTTTATATATATATATATATATATATATATATATATATATATATATATATATAAAATCTTGTTATAGCAGTTTCATTCCTGACAACCTTAACAAGCACACCTCTCAACTGTACAGATTTCCACAGAATGTTTGGAATTTCGCCTAATATTTTGGTCTGTTCTTCATAAAATTTGTTCAAAAGGTTTTCTACAAAAGGTTGGCACAGTTATGGGCAAATCTTGTGCCAACAACTATGCCAACCTGGTCCTCGCACATTGGGAAACTAATGAAATTCTCAGAAATGACAACTATAAAGATTTCATAAAATGGTACGTTTATTTTGAGGATGATATTTTTATGCTATGGAATAATACAGAGAAATTGAAGGAATTTATTATATATTTACATCAAACCACCAAATTTCGGAAATTCACTTACAAATATTCAAATCAAGAGATAAATTTCTTATTCCTAAGGTGAATAAAGATGCACTACAAGGAATCAGAACTAGCCTATTCAGAAAACCCATGAGAAAGGACAACTTGTTACTTAATAAGAGCATGCATCCCAACCACGTAAAGCGCAATGTACTTAAGGGACAAGTATATAGTCATGCGCTTGTACAATGATGATTCACAACTTAAACTAGCTCTGCTTGACCTGAAACAGGAATTCCTCAATAGAGGTTATAAATAAACAGACATAGATAATTGCATAAGTAATGCATAGGATCATAGGGCTACTAGATGTAAATCATATTATGGTGAACATGAAAAAACACAAGAAAATAATAAGAGGTTAGAAACAGATAATTGTACTATTAACAATTCTCTCAGAGTAACATTACCATATTCCAATGACATATGTACTTTCTGTACTAAAATAAAAAGAAATTGGAATATTTTGAGTACTATAGATGAACTGCAGGATGAATTCACAACCCAATCAAGTTTTTCTTTTAT
The DNA here is from genome assembly GCF_019279795.1 of Protopterus annectens. Taxonomy (NCBI): domain Eukaryota; kingdom Metazoa; phylum Chordata; order Ceratodontiformes; family Protopteridae; genus Protopterus; species Protopterus annectens. Next base: position 126,313,326 of record NC_056731.1, on the reverse strand, counting down.
TAATAACAAGTCACTGAAGAGACATCTGTGTTATAAGGCCAACAGTGATAAGAGATTTATATATTCTGACAGGGTAGGCACATATTCCTGTAGAAATTGCCTAGTATGTAAACACATTTTTCGTGGCAGTCACTTTACACACCACCAACTAGATGTAAGGCTAGAATTTTTTATGTAGACTGCACAACGAGAAACATTATTTATTTTAGTTTCTGTACTGTATGCTATGTGTTCTATATAGGAAAGATGAATCATAGCCTTAAAGAAAGAATATTGGAACACTTAAGGGATATTAAAAACAAGAAGTTAGAAAGTGCATTAACACAACATGCCATGGAAAAGGGTAATGAACTTGCCTTTAAATTCTTTGTTCTGGAAGTTATACATGAGAACATGAGAGGAGGAGACATAAAGAACATTACAGAAGTAAATGAACAAAGATGGATAATGTTCTTTAAAGGAGACAAACTACCTGGTTTAAATAGTAAAGGTTCCCTTAAACCTTTTTTAAAAGCACGTGTACTTAAACACTGAAAAGAATTTGAATTTAACCCTGTGTTTTAGAATAAGAAGTTATGTACCTACCATAACGTTCCATGTTAGTTGTCTTCTCTCGCCTTCTTTCTTGCTTGATGGGTTGAGTCACTTTTACCAGCTCGAGGCAGCCCCATATCCCATGATGCAAGTACCCAGATCTCATTTGATGACAAAGGGCAATAGCACCAAGCATAAAATACTTCCCAAAGGAAGAAGAAAACTACAGATGGAAGAAGGACCAGGTCTGAATGGTCTTCAGCATAACAGTTTCTTATAACAAGGTCTGTCCAGGCCAGGGGAAGGAGGGAGGGTCACAGAAGACAACTAACATGGAGCGTTATGGTAGGTACAATGTTAAGTTGTCAATCTTGATGGGACCGCATCCCTAGCACCTCTATCCTGGGTGGCTCAATGGAACAAACTCTTGAGGACTGTAGAGCCAAAACTGGCTCTGTCCCTGGAGGCCAAGTCCAATTTGTAATGGGAACCAAAAGTGTGAGGAGTGGCCCAAGTGGCCGCTGCACAAATAGTGTCTAAAGGAAGTCTAGCTTGAAAAGCTGTAGAAGTAGCTAAGCTCCTAGTTGAATGTGCTTTAGGTTTTGAGCACAGCTGTTTTCCCCTGAGCAGATAAATTTCAGAGATGACCGAAGAAAGCCATCTAGACAAAGTCACTTTAGAAACAGGAAGGCCTTTTTTATTATCCGCATAGGAAACAAAAAGTTGATCAGATTTTCTAAATTTAATATCTAAGTTGACGGTGGACATCAAGATAATGTAGCTTTTGTTCAGCTCTATCTGAATAGTTAGGGAAAATACAGGAAGATCAATAGATTGATTCAAATTGTTCTTTGAAGCGACCTTAGGCAAAAAGGTTGGGTTAGTTCTCAAAGATACTCTGTCTTTGTGAAAAACCAAATAGGGGGGTCGAACCGAAAGAGCATGAAGTTCAGACACCCTCCTGGCCGATGTAATAGCCACTAGGAATAAAGTTTTCCAAGAAAGATATTTCAGGGAACAAGAAGCAGCTGGCTCGAAGGGGGGAAGAATCAAAGATGTCAGCACTAAATTTAGATCCCACTGAGGAGGAGGATTCCTGATTGGAGGCTTTAGTAGGAAAATTCCTTTCAAGAAGGCCCTGCAGAGCCTATGGGACATAATATTATGATCTGCTATCCCGACATGAAAATTGGAAATAGCAGCCAATTGAACTCTGACTGTGGAAGAAGAGGAGCCTGCATGAAAAATCTCTGCTAAGTCCAGGACTGCCTGAACAGGGGCAGTAAAGGATCGATATTCTTGGCCTTAGCCCAATAATTCCATTTGCTTGTATAGAACCTCCTGGTAGAGGATTTTAGCGAAGCTACTATGATGTCTCTAACTGCGTTAGAGATCAAAGGAAGCCTGGCTAAGCAAGGCAGTGGAGCAACCCCGCTGTGAGGTTGAGAGAATGCAGCTGACCCGATTGGTGTATCAGAAGATCTGGCACTGGGTCCAGATGAAGGTGATGATGGAGAACGGAACCAAACCTGTCGAGGCCAGTAAGGGGCAATGAGAATCAATTTGGCTCTCAAAGCGGTAGCTTTCTGGATAACCTGAGGGATCAGAGGAAATGGAGGAAGGCATAAAGAAGTCCCTGGGGCCAATCCTGGGTCAGAGCGTCTCTGGGGGATGGCCTGATAGAGGAAGAGGCTGAAGAAGTCTGGACATTTGCTGTTTTGGGGAGTAGCAAAAGATCGCAACATGGGCGACCCCATTCCAGAAAAATCTCTTCCGCTATAGATTGCTTGAGAGACCACTCGTGAGGCATGAGAATAGCTCTGCTCAATCTGTCCGCTACAATGTTGGTTTTCCCAGGGATATGCGTTGCTACCAGAAACCGATGAGAGGAGATCGCCCATTGCCATAGTCTGGCTTCTCGACACAAGGGTAGGACTTGGTTCCGCCCTGTTTGTTGATATACCAAACTACAGACTTGTTGTCTGTGTGGACTGCAATTGTCCCTACGGGAAGAAAGTCGTTGAGGGCTTGCAACGTTAGAATCACTGCTCTTATCTCCAGGACATTTATGTGCAGATGGTACTCGAGCGGCTGCCCCATGAACCATCCTGCCCTGATACCCACCCGATCAGGGAGGCATCCGTGGTGACAGTGGCTATCGGGGATGGGGGTACAAAGTACCTGCCTTGGTGAACCTGAGGAGATGTGATCCACCAAGCAAGATGCTCTTTGCATGTCTGTGTCACCAGAATCTGGTGGCGCATTGGAATGCTGGTATGACCATTGTGTGAACAGCATCCACTGAAGAAGGCGCATGTAGAATCGAGCCAGGGAAGAAGAGTAATGGACCTTTAGAACCATTCTGGCCTGTACTTTCGTGATGGTCAGCATGAGCCTGACGTGACCCTGAATGTCTGACACTCTTCGATCTGTAAGGGTAGCTGACAACCGGACAGTGTTTAAGTTTAAGCCTATGAAGGTAATAGACTGGCAGGGCGATAAGGATGACTTGATTGAGATGCCCAAATGAGAACAAAGGTTTATTGTGTAATCCCTGGCTTGTATAGCTGATGCCTGGTGGTGGCTGACAGGAGCCAGTGCCAGTGAAACACCTGGAATCCTTGGCGTCTCAGGTGAGCCGTGACCACTGCCATGCATTTGGTGAACACTCTGGGGCTGTAGTGAGACCAAAGGGCAGGGCTCTCTGAACTGGAAATGACTGGACCCCCCGGGCGAGAAATCTCTCCTGGCGTCTGTGAATTTTGATGTGATAGTGCGCATCCTGAAGATCTATTGAGCACATCCAGTTGTCCTTCTGTAAAAGGGCAGAATTGACTGAAGAGTGACCATTGAATCTTGTCTTCCTGACAGACTTGTTGAGTCTGCTGAGATCAATATTGGTCTCCAGTCTCCCGTCTTTTGGGGACCAAAAGAACCTTGTTCCGCTCTGAATGGTCTATTGTAACTGGCTGAATGGCTCTTTGCAGTAGTTTTGAGACTTCTAACTCTGCAATTTCCTTAGACCGGGTGGTACATCTGGAAGGGAATTTGAGGGAAGGACTTTCCTCGAAAGGAATTATGTAACCCTTGGATATGATCGACTGTACCCATCTGTCTTGAGTGAGGGAATGCCAGGCTTCTGGGTACAGTGATAATCTTCCCCGACTGCCTCCAAGGAGGGACAGGCAACATCTCAGGGATGCTGAAAGAGCTTGTCAGAGAGGCTCTCTGTTTCCCTGGTTTTCAGACCCACTCTGCCTCTAGAGCAGCGTCTGTTGTTGTTACCCCTCTGCCTCTGTGACTCCTTGGGATTTACGGAACCACATTTTCCCACCTTTCTGTCCTTTGGGATAAGGTCTAGAAGGGGTGGAAAACGGACTCCAACAGCAGAAAGAGTCTTGCCGTCCTGTTCGCACCTGGTCAAGGTTTCCTTCACCTGAGGGCCAAACAAAGCTGACCCATCAAAGGGAGAATTTGTGAAGGGCGCCTTAAGGGATCCAAATCACATAGCCGCATCCAGGCTTGGCGTCTAAGAGCCACACCTGTACCCCATCCGCAGCATAAGATATTAGCCGCATGGAGGAGTTTGCAATGAAATTGAGGGTTTTTCTTGAGCCCCTGCAGCTGTAGGATCCTGAACTACTTCACCCAGCTCCTTAAGGATATCCCTCTGGAGTCTGGTGAAGTGACATAGGTAATTCAGCGCGAGCGATAGCAAGGGTCGCTGAGGAAAAATCCGCTTACTGCAGACCTATCCATGGTCCTAGAGTCCTTATTAGGAGGATGGGCACGGAAGGATCTGCAAGTTCCTTTTGGTGGCCAGCCACCACCATGGCATCAGCGGGGACACCCTTAGTGAGGGTGATAAATTTTGAAGGCCTCCTAGGGACTGGCTCTACAGAGTCAGGAGCTGCCCACGCCGTCGCAATAACCTGCATAAGGGGTGAAAGGCAGAGACACCCAGGAGGTGGAGGGCCGAGCGCCTCTAGGTATACTGACTCATCCTCAGAGGGATTGTTGGTGGGCCAGTTTCCCTCTGTTTAAGCAGTTCTAGGATGTCTGAGAAGGAGACATCCTCAGAGGGAGATCTAGGAGATCCCCCTGACTCATCAAAGTCAGTATCTGAAGTGACAGACTGGAGTCTACATGCTTCCTCTTACAAGTCCTCTTCCTAGGAGGATCTCCCGAAACATCAGGAGAATCCTGGGAGAGGGGAATTTCCAATGGAAACCTGAGGCTGAGGATCTCTGGGTCCTGTAGCAAGAGAAGTGGCAGAGATGTCAGCAGGTACTATAGAGGGAGCTACGGGAACAGACTGCTGACTGATACCAGTGGCCAGCACTCTTCATCACCTCGAATGCTCCTCCCAGGCAGGTCCGAGAGAACCCGTTCGAAGAGCTAGGAACTCCAGGGACCAGAAGTCTCCGAGGCAGATGTGGCTCCAAGGGGAAGGGTCGGATGCCACTCACCCCTCGGAGGAGACCATGGAAGCCCGACCACGAATCCCTCTAAGGAAGGTCTGGAGATAAGAGTAGAGGCTGAAGGAACAGAAGGGGTATCCGTCCTACTCCAACTCCAAGCTCTGGGGTAGAGTTGAAGGAGGAACTGTAACGGGGTGTGGACCAACAGTCATCTGTTGAGACGGACTATGTAACATTTGGGCCAGTACCTGTGACTTAAATAATCTACTGACCACTCTCTCTAGTCATGATCTGACAGTCTGGATGACCTTGAGGATCGGCTCCGATGGCTCCGTTCCGAAAGAAGAGGTGAAAGTATCGGCTCCAAGGAAGGAGACCTCGACCTCTTCCTGGAATGAGCCATCGAAACCCGATATTATAGATCCTGTCGCGGACGACTTCCCTTCCCGACAGGAAATACAGCCACCAAAATAACGTTCAGCCGGAGCGAGAGCCGACATAATCGGGCTCAGCGAGCCCGATCTCTCGACGAGCAGTCGGGGGGCCGCGAACCGCAGACACAGAAGCCTGGGCCTTGGCAGATTTAGCTGATTTTGATGGAGCCGACTTAGCCGGGGCCCTCTCGGCTTAGAAAGGCCCCTAAGTCAGCTTGTTTATCTTCCTGCAGGACTCTCTGGCTGAAGGAATGACAAATAGCACAGGAGTCCTGCAGGTGAAGAGGCCCCAGGCAATACAGGCAAGTGTGACCGTCTGTCAGAGACATCTTCCTCTCCTTTGACATGGTGCTTCACAAAAACACACACACACACCAGTCAAAATTTAAATTAAAGAAAATACCAAAAGGTATTCCTAAAACAAACACACACACACCCTAACAGGGAGGGATGGGATGGGTAAAGTTTGACTAAAAATATTAAAAGAGACAGGGATTTTCTGTCAGGAAATCTAAATAATTAACTATAACTAACAATAAAAGGTTTTTTAACAAAAGGGGCTTTAATATCAATAAAGTGAATCACTTACCAGGAGCTGGTAAAGGAGGACCTCATAAGCGCGCGCAAGCGAGATCTGGATACTTACGCCTTGCATCATGGGATATGGGGCTGCCTCGAGCTGGTAAAAGTGACTCTCGAGCTTAGCAAGTGCGAACCCATCAAGCAAGAATGAAGGCGAGATTGACAACTTAACATTGTTTATTATATTTGTGTTTTTTTGTGTGTGTATACACTTTTAATTCTTAATGAATATGCTGCATAAAGTTGTGATTGGTCAACCATAGTATTTAAACAGCTTGCTGTATTGCATGCACTTTTAAAGTCTGATGAAGCAGTCAGGTGTACCACGAAACCGCTCATTTTTTATTAAATCTTCAATATTACTTCGCCTTTGGATCATTATTTTCTACTGGATTTAACTCTGCACTGGATTTGTGTTTAAAATCTGGAGACTTTTATTGCCTGCAGCTGTGAGTTTTTACTGGATGTGACTCTACACTGAATTTGTGTTTAAAATCTGGAGGCTTTTATTGCCTGCAGCTGTGAGTGACTGGGGTTTTTGTTTGCAACTTTGACTCATATTTTATTTCTCCTGTCACTTTATTTTAGCATTTGGAGTTTATAACTTTTTCATTCCAAAAATGACACTGCCCTTTCCATTGTGTTATTCGTCCGATCCATTGAATTGGCAGAATGGTGGAGGCAGTCATGTATGTCAGCCTATTCCACGTCTACAACCCTAAGCATGTCCTCGGAGGCTCTATTGCAATGTGCCTACGACTCCACGGTGACACAAAACTGGTGGAGGCACTCATGTATGTCAGCCTGTTCCACATCTACAACCCTAAGCATGTCCTCAGAGGCTCTATTGCAATGTGCCTATGACTCCATGATGACACAAAACATACATCAAG
>NC_056731.1:126088962-126301462 GCF_019279795.1 Protopterus annectens | reverse complement strand
CTGGATTCTCAGGTTTCTTAACAGTCTTTTTGGTCACATCTCGGGTATTTCGAATGTTTCCCTGAGGCAAGACTGCAGTGTGTCAGATGGCCGGGACCAGGTACCCCAAAAAACAACTGCCAGACCAATTCTCAAGTAACCATTTATATGCTTTTTTACCACACACAAATAACAGTCCTCTACTTTAGTTGTTACTTTGTTACAAAATGACTGCCCTGCATGAAACATTTTCCTATCTATTACAGATAACTGTTTAAAAAGTACAGGACTACGTTGTACCTGATCAAGAGTCTTATGCATAGATTTAAAAAAATGAGTCATAATCTGTACTACAAGATCCACTTAAATTGTTTGTTTTTTTTTTTATAACATTTATACTGTACTGTGACATTACATTTACTCCATCCCACTTGGATAGTGTCATTTTTGTAAAAACATACAATTCCTTTTTGTGTTACAGGCAAATACAGTGCTACCTTATCATGTGCTTTAATAGCAACTGTGTAAAAAAACAGATTTTCCCAGGTCTCATTGACCCCTAGGGGGATAGCAGCCATTAATAAACCCCCATATGCTGTTGGTATGGCCGTGCAGACCCAGCAGTTCGAAACATTAAAAGTATCAGCATACACACATGTAATTGCCTGATAAGTGTTAAAGTTCGGATGCCAGTCTAGGTTTGGTTCATTACGTCTAATTAGTTCAACTTTTGTGGCAGGAAAAAGGAGTGGCCAAAACAAAAAGAACAGTGTGAATAGCATAGCTATTAAAATGATCATACAAGTTTTCTGAGGTTGCTCAATGTCTCTATTCACTCTGTACCTGGCCATTATGTTCTCGTTGTACAACAGTAACAAAGTTTTTGTCCAATTCAAAGTTCTTAACCAGTTTACAGTGCATCAAATGAATCCAGGAAGCTCGTTCCGCGATCTTGACTGCAGTGGGTGTTGACAGTAGTACCTGGTACAGTCCTTCCCACTTTGGAGAACTCCAGTTCTTTTGCTTCACAATCTTCACCCAGACCCACGTGCCTGGGGCTACTGGTGCTTCCGATTTCGGTTGTTCTTTATCTGAAACAGAATTTAACTGCAAAAGTTTGTTATTCAAAAATCGCCTCATATACCCTGCAAGTGAACTGTCAGCCTCTTGCTCTGCAGACATGAGAGGTTTCCACTGAGGTGTATAATATGCCCTCCCAAACAAAGTTTCAAAAGGAGTTAATCCCTTTGCATTTGGAACAGTTTTCATGCTCAATGGTGCTAAAGGCAAACAGTGCACCCAGTTCTTTTGTGTCTCGCTCATCAACTTCCTAAGCTTACCCTTCAACACCCCATTATGCCTCTCTACTAACCCTGCAGATTGGGGGTGGTAAGCACAGTGATTTTTTAACGATATTCCAAAATAACGACTAAGTTGCTGTATTGTTTGGTTCACGAAATGTGTACCGTTATCACTATAAATCTTTTCCGGTATGCCACATCTGGGTATAATTTCTTTAACAAGGACTTTTGCAACAGTAGCTGCATCTGGATTTTTAGTTGGAAAAGCTTCCACCCATTTGGAAAACATATCTATAATGATAAGGCAATACTTTTTATTCTCACATTTATTCAGTTCTATGAAATCCATACAAATAGTATGAAATGGATACGGTGGTGTAGGGAAACTCCCTTGCTTAGGCTTCAATGCCCCCTGTGCGTGATGCTTGTTACAAACATGGCATGCTGCACAGAAATTTTTTGTGTAATTTGTAAATCCATAGGTTGTAAACACTCGATTCACTAACTGTACCATCCCCCCTGTTGAGACATGGCTCTGCCCATGGCTCAACAAAACTGCATATCTAAACAAGTTAGATGGCAAAATCGTTTTTTTTTTCCTTGGAGATGTACAGTCCCTTTTCAAGGATTGCTCCTCGTTTTATCCACTTCTGTTTTTCTACATTTGTAGTAAGTGTCTGCATTGTTTTTAACATTTCTAAATCTAAAGTCTCAGAGGATTGTAATTCCTCACTCAAAAGAAAAGCTTCTGAGGCTGAAGCTGCTTGCTTCGCAGCTGTATCAGCCCGCGCATTACCTTTTGAAATCCTATCCTGTTGCTTGGTATGAGCTATGCATTTGCAAATAGCTACTTTTTGAGGTAACTGAATAGAATCTAATAGATCTAAAATGAATTGCACATGATTAATTGGTTTACCAGTAGATGTTATCATTCCTCTATTTTTCCACTGCTGCGCAAAAACATGTACAGTAGAAAAAGCATACTGACTGTCAGTATAAATGTTTACTTTCTTACCTTTTGCTAAGGTACATGCCCTTGTCAAGGCAATTAACTCTGCCGCTTGTGCAGATAAATTGTGTGGTAAAGATTTTGCTTCTAAAGTTTCAGTATCAGAAACGACTGCATACCCCACTAGGATCTGTCCTGTAGGACCCCTCCTGCATGAGCCGTCCACATAGTATGTCACCTCGGCATCATCCAAGGGAACATCTGTAAGGTCTTGTCTAGGTTATGTCTTTTGCTCAATCTTCTGCAGGCAGCAATGCGGTTTGCCATGCGCAGGGGTTGGGAGCAAGGTTGACGGATTCAAAGTCATGCATCGTTCAATCATCATATGAGGTTGACTCAACAGTATAGTCATACAAAGATGTCTAGCAGGAGAAAGATATGCTACTTTTTCTTGAGTAAAATAATTGCGACTGCATGAGGCACTCTCAATGTGAGAGGGTGGAATAACACTACTGAGGCCGAAGCCTGCACTGCCATTGCAGCTGCAACTACTGCTTATACACAGTGGGGCAGGGACCGCGCCACTGGGTCTCACTGTGATGAATAGTAAGCTATGGGGCGTTGCTTGTCCCCATGCTGCTGTGTCAATACTGATGTCATATAACCCTGCTTACAGTCTACAGTTTGAAAAAATTGCTTATGATAGTTTGGTAATCCTAAAACTAAGGATGATGCTATCAGTTGTTTCAGCTTGCAGAAAGCTGCTTCTGCTTCTGGTGTCCATTGTAATAAATCCTGTGCTGCCATCGGCTTTTTGAATATTAAATTGGCCAGTGGAGCAGATTCCAAAGCATAATTCGGTATTCAACTTCGACAAAAATTAGTAGTTCCCAGGAAGGACATCATTTCCTTCTTGGTAGTTGGTCTAGGTGCCTGTAATATTGCTGTTTTTCTATCTTCGTCTAATATTCTACCTTCCTTGGATATTACATACCCCAAGTACTTAACTTGTTTTCTCCAAAGTTGTAGTTTGTTCTTGTTTACTTTGTGACCTTGAGTAGCTAAAAACTGTAATAATGCTATGGTGTCCTCTTTGCATTCTTGCTGGGTGGGGGCTGCCAGCAGAATGTCGTCTACATAAAGTAAAATCTGACTTCCTTTCGGTGGGATAAATCCCGCCAGGTTGCTTGCCATTTCCTGTGCAAATATTGTTGGACTTTTACAACATCCCTGTGGTAATCTCGTATATGTATACCGTTTCCCCTGAAATGTAAATGCAAACCAATATTGGCTGTCAGGGTGTATCGGTATTGAGAAAAATGCATTACTAATATCTACCACAGAAAAATACTTTTGCTGAGGCTTTAAATCATTGAGTAAGGTGTGTGGGTCTGGCACTGTTGGTGCCCTGGGTATAACTACATTATTTACAGCTTGTAAATCTTGGACCATACGCCATTCCCCGTTTGCTTTCCTGACAGGAAATAAGGGTGTATTACAAGGTGAATCAGGAGATTTTATTAAGACTCCTTCCTTAAGTAAGGCTGCTATTATAGGTTTGATTCCTATCTCTGCATCCTTTCTCAAAGGATACTGTCTTTTCTGGTTTCTAAATGCTGACTTTGGCGTAATAGTAACTGGTCCTGCTGTTCGTATAAGTCCTACATCTGATTTCCCTGTTGACCAGAGAGTCTCTGGTATGTTCCGCAAGGCTTTTTCCTCTTCCTCCAATAAGAGTAATACTCAGCTATTCTCACTAGCCTGTGAGTGCACAGCTGGGTGTGTCTGTGTTATCCAATTCAACTTCTGTTTCTGTACTCCTTGTTCGGAGAGTTCTAATTCTGTCTGCTTTTCCCACCTTGTGACTTTTTCACCTAAGTCTGCCCATTTCAAATTTCTATTCTTAGTTAAGCTAACATGTGGCAATCGAATAGATTTGTAAAGTGCTAAAAATTCCTGGGGCAATGAACAGCTTACTACACTGTTTCCTTCTGTGTCCCAGTACAAGTTTCATAACACTAGTCTGTTCGCGTGGTTCTGAAACAATTCCTGCTCATAATCTTTATCAGGTTCTGGTCTATTACAGTAATATAGCGTACAATGCAACAAATGCTGTTTGTCAATGTCGAGGGAGGGGGACTTACTGATGGCTACGTTCATCAGTTCTTCGGTTACTGCCTCTGGACCAGTAGTAGCAAAGTCCTGGCTGTACCAATAATATGTCTCACCCTCTGGTCGCACTACAAAAGTATCCATTTGTCGCTGTGCTTCCATACCCTGCATGGTTGGAACTACGGCTATGCCATATATCTGCATTAAGTCTCTACACAAAAGGTTTACTGGGCATTTTGCAGAAACTACAATTTTACTTCTCTGGGTCATTCCTGAAACGGGGTCTGTTATCGCTATGTCATGGGAGAGTGGCTCCCGATACAGCTGTCCATTAGCTGCCTTCACTAGTATATAATCTGGTGATTCTGAATCTTCCGGTAATTTGGAAGGGTGTATCAGGGTCCGTGAAGCCCCTGAGTCACACAAAAATTTGACTTCCCTCCCCTCTACCAGAAGCGTCACTTCCAGTTTTGTATCTGCTAAGTAAAGCTCTAGGCTCAATAAGGCTAAGTCCAAAATTTCACTTTCTTCAATGTCTGCAAATTCATGTACATCCTCTACCCCTTCTGTCACATCCTCTACCCTTGCTATCACATTTGTGCTTGTCAGATTGTTTATTTCCCTGGGTATTTTTCTTACCCATTCTTCCAGTTTGTACTACAAATACTTCTGACCCATCTTCTGCCGAAAATACTTGAGTTTTCTTTTTCTTTTTACTATTAAAATGTCTCTCTGCATGTCTAGCATGTTCAAGTAATGGCTGCAGTCTACTCGTACGATGATCTACCATGTGCTTCGTAATAAAGCTGCTAATGGGAGTTATACTACCCTTCAAGAATGCATTCTTTAACTGTTGTTCATATGGGGAATCCTGTGTCTGGTTTTCTGGTATCTGCATTCCGCAGTGGTTATTAAAATACTCTAATAATCTAGCATAATATCTATCAACTGTTTCACCTTCTTGTTGAATGCACTGATTAATGCAAGTCCAATCAGCCCTTGGCTTCCACTTTTCAGAGATTCAGTCTGTCAGACCTTTCACTCTGCCATCCAGTTCTGCATTAGTATGTGGGAGTGGTCTAAACTGTGCATCACGAGGATTCCAGTCGCCACTGCTCATGTGCCAGTCTGGACCTACAATTTGTCTAACTACTTTTTCTACTTCTTCTCCATTCAAATGGTAACTTAATCTCATACCCTGTAAGTCTTCTAAAAATTTTTGAAAATTCACTTTCGGATGGGGAATTCCCTCCGTGGCTTTCTGGATATCTTCCGGTGTCCACGGTCTATAAACTAAAAGAGTCGGATCCTGTCCTGCCTGAGGATTTGGTACTTCTATGAGTGGACATATCTCTTCCTCACTCATAGCTTGTGATTTTCTATTTATTTCACATAATTCAATCTCCCTTCTCAAGTTGCGTGTTCGAGACCTTGTCTCGATAGGATCCCTGACAAATGGTTTTGATGCTGTAGAAACAACTGGATATAGCGGAGGTGGATCAGCTTGTCCACTCGCTTCATATTCTGGTAAGGGAAGTGGAGGGGGTGAAGGAGGGGCCGTCGCTATTACCAAGTTATTATCTTCTTTGTCTAAAAACATTGTTTTTGAATTCTTTATCTTTTGTTCTCTGCGATATGCTTCCTCAAGCCACCTATGCGCCTGAGAGACTCCTAATTGTCGTTGTTTTTTTAATTGACCTTTTGCATCTGTTTTAGTTGCCTGACAAGTTTAATAAGTGCGGGTTTATCTAAATTACCATCGAATTTATACTTATCCACCCATTTTGTATAATACTTAATATTGTCGGCACGCTGTAATTGCATATACTTTGCGTCTTCAGTTAGGGGCAGGTCTCAGGAACTTTTCGTACACTGATTTCCCATTGTTGCCTTAGCTAAGCTGTAAATTGTTACGTAACCCTTTTTATCACGTGGTACCACAGTTCTATACCTTTTCACAGTTTATCTAGAATAACTGCCTACCTATTCTGTTTCCCTGATCTATGACAAAACAGTAACCCCTTTTTCTGTCCCTGATCTGCACATGCAAATCTTCCTGACAAAAAACAGTTCTGTAATTAGTCCCTGATCTTAAAACAGAAATAAGGTAATTCCTCCTTACCTGACCCTCCGTGAGTTGATCCACCGGATCATTGACTCGTCCTCCAATCCCAGATCAGAAACAGTGGCTGGCCTCTTTCAAACAATTCAGTCGGAGGTCTTTCAAAACAGAAGAGCCGATTTGGCCTCTTCTCCGTACGGATGCATGCCATCGGGCCCAATTCTGACCTAGGCCTAGAGCGAGAGGTACTATCCAGCTCGAAGGACCAAACTGTCAAAGGAAAAATATACTTTAAAAATGATCAAAACATGGTAGGTTCAGGTTAAGGCACTTTAATCTTGCAGCAAGGAGACAAAAACGTGCTAATACAGAGTTTGTCTAACCAGAAACAGGAAATACTTTCAATTTTCTACATTCTCTAACTAGTCATGGCCTACCAAGCTGACGTAACAGATTACCACCTTTCTCATCATCATCTGTTGACCATCATTCCCATGAATTTCTGCTGATTTATCAATTTTTATGTGAAGCTTCCTGAGGAAAACAACATGGCCTTGATTACTCCCAGTTAGATACATGTTATGTTACCATTCAAGGTACTATGGCTAATTCAAGCACAATGCTAGCAGTTCATTTCTCTAATAATCCTTAGTCTACTTTATCTCTAAGTTACTGCAGCTGCACATGTTCTCATGCTTCAAACAGAGCTGATTGTCTAAAATCATTACATTTACAGAATATAGTATTGTTCATTCATTCATTCCTGACCTAGCAGATAAGCACCTATTTCTCAAGTACATTTCCAAAAGGCATAAACATGAATACTGCTGTGCTAGCAGTTACTAGGTCAGAGGGCAACTTGCAAGTTTCAGAAAGCATACTGCAGTTTTCAAAAAGCATCTTTTTCAGTCTCATATGAAACTCAATTTATATATAACACAGTGCATGAAAAATAGAATGAAAAGTGTATTAAATCATTTGATTATTAATTAGCATTAAGCATGCACACATTAATACATATTTTTCTAACACACACACACACACACACACACACATATATATATATATATATATATATATATATATATATATATATATATTTTTTTTCCTTGTAACATGCGAACAAATCTAGCATGTAGTTGAAAAATACCTTAGCAAGATAAGAAAGCTTCTGTTCACAGAAATCCAAATTAATAGCAATCGTCTTTAGTTTTCTCCACATACACAACTCTCTTCACCTTCAAGTTCCCTAACTACATGATTACTTTTTTATAATGTAGATTCAGTCCTGTAAATTCATTAGAATTGCTGAATTTCAAACTTTGACTTCTTGTAGCAAGTGTAAACATAGTGTAGGCAATACCTCCATGTTTGTTGCTAATGGATTGTAACTAGTAGAGAGAAGGAAGACAACAGCAACTCAGACTACCTTACCTGCAGTGGGTGTGCCACCCAGGATATACTTATAAAGTGCAGAAGTAACTATAGCAAGCTTTTAAATGGAAGTGAACAGTACAGCACACATTTCTCATTTTTGTTCACTGATAGCCAAACTCTCTTGCCTTTGCTGAAAACTGTTTGTATTTTGCTGCCATGTAGTTTTATCATACATTTTAATGACAATGATGCAAAATGCCCTATAGACTGCATGGCTGAGGATACAGCACAGATAATAGAAGAATGAACACAATACAAAGAAGACAGAGCTGCACTGGTGCAAAATATTCATAACTGCTTATGTCATTACTCAGTGCACTAAATATGTAAGCAACACGTACAAACAAGTGAGCATGTACAAGTGTGTATGTCTTCTTAATGCTGTGGAGGAAATGGGACTTGTTTGTAATGATTTGCATTCCTGCTGCAAAGTTGTTTCTGTGGCAAAGAAAGATAAGACACCCCCAATGTGTTTTGTAGTTTCATTTGTCTGACAGTTCAAATCCAGATTTCTGTAAAACTCTGTAAGGTGTGTTGAAAAGTATTTGAGCTGTTTCTGTTTCCTTTTTTAATTTTGTTATTTATTCTTTTTTTAAATAATTAGTATTTGTGTAATGTGCAGCTTAGTGCAAATATGGTGAAATGGTGAAATAATTTAAAAACGATGGAAGTTGCTTCAGTGATAAAGACAGCATAAATGAAATCTTTGAATCAGAGTTTAAGTGTAGCACATCTGTTAAACAAGATGAATCGCAGCACATGGTATATGCAGATCAAGGCTCAAGTCCCACATTTATCTTTTAATTATGAAAACGAATAAACCCTTTTTACATTAATAATCCATGTTGAGCTTTGCTAATTTTGTTAGTGCTTTGCTCACCTCCATGCAAACATGGTGTAATGGCCCAGACAACAAGCAGATATTGTCAGTTTCATAACAGATATGTTGTTGCATGTTTTGCTGCCCATTGCACAAACACTCTAAGCAGTGTTGTGCAGTGGTCAACAAGCTTTCACAACACCTGCAGGTCTAGAACACCTGCAGACAAATGGCAGACACTTGTCAATTTTTAAAAAAAGATACATTGTTGCAGCTTTTGCTGCAGATCATGCAACCACGGTCAGGAATCTTCCCCAACAGATGCAGGTTTAGAACACCTGAAGAAAACAAGCCAACACTTGTCAGTTTCAAAATGGATACATTCTATCAAGTGTGGTTTGCCTCTGTGCAAATACAGTAAGTGGTACTGCACTGTGGTCAGCACACATATATATATATATATATAGTAATGAATGTGAATATATACAGCTGCTGGCTAGTTGTTCCTGTGGCAGCAGGTGTAATTTAAGGGCTACAATACAGATGGCCTGGGTTCTCATGCAGCAAAGTCTAAAGTTTTATCACTGCTGTTCTAATTTACTTTATAAAAAAATTAACATCAGAAACATAATTACATATAGAAAAAACTATCTATAGCAGGTGCATTGAGCATACACAGGATATCAGATATATATTAAATGTGTAACTGTGGGTATTAGTAGAATTATGGATCTACAATTAAACATGTATTTTTTGATCTTTCAGGTCACACACATGCATGGTTAAACACGCACCTCTTTAATGTATATGTATAACTAATGAACAGGTCTGACAAACAAGGTCTCAGATGCAATGAGCACCCTGTACAGTAATGACTGTAAAAAAATGCACTTGTAGCCCAACCTTCACTGTGGCAACTGGTGTAAGTTAATAATCACAATACAGGTGAGTCAGGGTTCTAGTCTAGCATGCTTGCAATTTTATTAATGCTTGCCCACTCAATGTTAAAAATAAAGAACAATCTAAACATACTTATAAGTAACAATAACTATGTATAGCACTGGAGCTCATATGAATTATATGGGTGACTGAGGGTGTACTGACAGTTATGTTTCTGTAATTAAAATATTCTTTCCTGCCCTTGGATGGACTTCATATTTCAGTGATAGTCATAAACACATGAAATTATATACCAGGGCCTTGTCAGGTCACACACATACATGGTTAACCCCTCACTCTGTCATGGGTTTATATAATTAATGATCATGTCTGGTAAGCACTTCTGTGACAAGGATGAAAAACACTTGTGTGGAAGACTATGTTTCATCTATTTTACATAGGTTTGAATCCCACATTGTACAGATTACTTTTATCAGTGTGTAAAGCCACACAAAAAATGTGTCAGGTCATAAAATGTATACACCCAATACATGTCAGCAACGTTTAAGCAACTAACAGGTGCAGCAGCCACCATCCCATAAACTAATGGCAACTGTCACATTACCCTTCCTATTTAATATGCTGCCTTCCTGTCTGTTTAGCACAGCTGTGCTCCACTTAGCATCACACAAATGTGGTTGGCATGGTTGTTTGGGTTTGCATACTAGCTGTAAAACCTGATAACATGAATTGGTGGGAAAACAGTCTAATGATTGCTCTTTGACTTGTATGGACATGGCAGGAGCTAGAAGGGAAGATTCCCATTTTAGGGCTCAAAAATTGGGTGTAGAGGAGACCCGGATATTCATTGGATTCCTTGTAAAGCTCCACAGCCATAGACTGCTGCAGGAGGACTATACCAGGTCTTTATATAAATCAGAGGTTTGTAATAGTTGGGCCAAGGCTGTCTCCAGTGCAACTGGCATTCCATACACTGAACAGTAAGGCAGGCACCACTATAATGACCTGAAAAGGTGCAAGAAGGAACAACCAAACTAGTGGATGGATGAGTTTAGGACTGCTGATATCTCACTACTGTGTAAGTATACAGATTAAGATACTTTAAATTATATTGAAAGCTGGATATAGCCAAGACTGGTATGTATAATGTTCTTCTCTTTTTCTACACTTTTTCTTTTACAGCCACCCATGAGATTGAAGCAAACATGGGATGCCCATTCTGAGCATTTGGAAAGACTTAAAGAAGCAAGGAGTATGTATGCAGCGCAACATAATATTATTTTATCTAAAGTATCGGTGTTATATACATTATTAGCAAATTAAGCATGCTTCAGTCTGTAGGTCAAGCCAACTGTAGGAGTCAATTGTAATACTGTATTCACATGTTGTGGGTTCAAATCCCACAGATAAAAAATATATTGTAAAATAATTTAAAAATATTACATAATAATTTCAACAAAATTGGCATACATCCCATGCTGTTAACTTAATCTGAATTATTTGAGCAAGCAAAACGTATGTGAAATGTATGCATATTGTAAGGGTTACTGGGAACAATTCTCAGTCATAGCTTGTAGTTGTTAAAAAGTATATTTAATGTAAAATTATTTGCATCATAGCAATGTACTGTATGTCACATATGATGGTACTAATTATCTTCTTTTTTTTTGTCTTTTACCCTACCCCTTATCTCTCATATTTATTTTTTATATGTGTGGTCACAACATTCTGATGTCATCAATTTCTGACAACTCACAAAATGATTTACAGCACAGAGAGGAAGGCCAACCAGTGCAGCTCAGCCAGCCACCTCTCCAACTTCTGCCACACTGATGCTCAGAACATCTGGGACCCAACCTGGTAGTACTGCCTCTGCAGCCCCTGCACTACGTGAGCCATCCACATCTGGTAGCATTATCCTAGCAGCTGTTGCAGTGATATCCTACGGGAGTATTGCCAGGGGTGGTGATTTTGTCACCCCACCAGGAGATGCCAGGCATCGTATGTGAGGTCTTGGAAAGTACCATTGGTCCTTGCCTCAGCCAGATGAAGAGGATGCTGTAAAATCAAAAATGTCAAACATTCCAACAGCAAGCTGAGTAAGGGGATGGTGATGAGGGTCTATATCACGAAATTGAACTTAGAAAATGTCGAACACCATAAGTTCGAACATGGAAGATCGAATTCTGATAACATCGAAACTTCAAAACCGCAAATTTTTTCCCAGGGAAAAAATTTGCTGTTCCAAAAAACACACACATAACACAATCACACCAAACACCTTCAAAACCTACAGTAAACCTAACATACATCACTATCTATGCACTATCCTTAACCCAGCCCAAACACCTTCAAAACTTACAGTAAACCTAACATACATCACTATCTATGCACTATCCTTAACCCAGCCCTAACCCTAAAATCCGTCACTATCGCACACTTACCTGACTCGCACCCTAACCCTAAAGTCCATTACTATCGCACACTAACATGACCCGTGCCCTAACCCTAAAGTCTGTCACTACTGCACACTTACCTGACCCTAACCCTAAAGTCCGTCACTACTCATTCATACACTTACCTTCACTGGGTCCAAAAATGCCGAAGCCGCAGAAACGGCCAACCGAATTCTTTCCCGCGGCTTCGACATTCTCAACTTTCAGACTACCTAGCTCGTCCTTCCGTTATTCGGTGTTCTTAAGATTTGATTTTGCGATAGGAACCAAGTGATGACAGTTCTGAGGGTGAGGACTAGATTCTCACTGTCCCCATGCTTGATGGGCATGGGCATCCAATGTCCCCTCCCTATTCCTAATCATGGTGTCCCCCAACCTTTTGTGTCCCTCACCATCCACATCTGTTGTCTTGTTTGCCCTGTTTGTCTGCATCAGCTTCCTCATCTATCCTACTTACCTGACTCTGAACTATCTGTGTCCTTTACCCAGCATTCCACTCTTAATGAAGTAAAAACACAAAGATAGGCACTTGCCACAAAAAAAAAATATATATATATATATATATATATATATATATATATATATATATGTGTGTGTGTGTGTGTGTGTGTATCATCCTATATATAGCTGTCCATTTCCTAAATGTGTCTTCTTGACACACTTGATTCAGTCTAATTGGCTTTACAACATTACTGCGTTGTTGTCCCCCATCTTTGTTGAGGTGACAGTCCAGATTCATCCAATATTCTATTCATGTTCATTGCATACTGCTGAACAAGTGGATCGCTATGGTTATTTCTTAATTTTCACCTGCACATTCCTATATTGCTTCCCCCTTGTTTTTCCACCTTCTTGCCCCCATGTCACCACTTTTCTATCTACTCCATTTTCACACTTTTATTCTCGTCAAAAACAGAATCACTCATCACACACTTAAATAATAAATCCCCAATGGAGCCCTTCACTTTTTGTCCTCTGTGTTTGTGCTGAGTTTGGCATCACTGACCAAAGCTGAGTGACGGTGAATGGGTCATCATGTCTTATGGCATTATGTAGTTACCTCCATGCAATGCTGCTTAAACTTGCTATAATAAAGTAACACACAGTTACACACAATTAAAGTAGAGTAAAGGCACTAATATTAAAAATTGCATATAATATTTATTTAGACTGACAAATGTCCAAATATGCAAATCCACATGTGTACTGTTGACAGGAATCAAATGAGTACTGTTTGTTTTTATATAGTACTTCATTGTAGTCATTCCCTCTCTCATTTCCAGTAGCTCACATGTAACTATTTACTTACATCATGAATACCTATGTAAAAAATTCAATAGAGCTGGATTTGAACCCTGTATCATTTCTGCTCAAAATAAGAGTTTACTGCTATTACATCTGCTGCCACTGAGACAGGCAGGCAGCAGGCACTTTTCTTTCACTCATTACTGTTCAAAGTGCTGACTGCTGTACCTTTCTGCTTAGCATGTTTGCATGGAGGAAAGCGAACCAATAGAACACTCAGAGGTTTCTCAGTGAAGCAGAGACCCGCATTTGCTCTTCACTTAACAGCACGCAAATGGGGAAAGCAGTTTAAATAATTTGATAATGTTAAATAATTTATGACACAACATTTCTGATATGAACTAGTTATGAACACCATAGTATCGGTTAACTGTGTCTACCATAGGCAGTATGAATAAATACTTCTCAGCAGGATTCTTTAAATGTGTATCTTGCATGTGCAAACACTTTCCCATCGATCGCACAAATGAGCTGCTCAGCAGTGCTCTTTGGAAAGTGCTTATTAGCATGTACTACTTACGTTTACTGCCCAGTTAGTCTCATCCCATTATGATCCATGTAAAACACAACCAAAAGGTAGGCAACTTTTACTGACTTAACACATATTTGCACTGTCATGCGTAACCTGTACTCGTGTACTTGAAGCTTGGTATGTCAGTACTAGTTCCCAAATGTCAATTACACTACAGAAATAAATAGCAAAACTGCTTTGTTAAATACCATGTACACCTTTATAATGACAGCAGACATTCAGATTTTCTTATACATGTATTAATGTGGACAGCAATTCTTCACAAAT
This sequence comes from Protopterus annectens, assembly GCF_019279795.1. Lineage (NCBI taxonomy): Eukaryota > Metazoa > Chordata > Ceratodontiformes > Protopteridae > Protopterus > Protopterus annectens. The sequence goes on along the minus strand of NC_056731.1, from coordinate 126,287,342 downwards.
ATGAACACATTCACATACACAGTAGCATCCAGGCTGATCACAAAAAATGTGTGTGCCTGTATATGACAATAAGTATATAATGTGTTGCTCATCTTCTGTATTCAAATAAGATGATGAGGCTTGGGTGTTCGTTTAAGATGTTTATTAACACACAAACACATCAGGATGGATTATTGGAACATAAAACTTAAACTGATTAACTGACTGCTACACGCATACATGCTTTCATTCTGGCTGCTTACACAAAATGGCACTCTGCTTGCACGTGCTCAGTACTTATATGCATGTGCCCACGAGTTACAGTGGCTTTAAAGGGACAACACACACATTCTACGATCTATATCCTCCCTCTTTGACTATTTTGTCATGCAAATGAAAAATGACAATCAGATACACATGCAAATTATATAAACATATAAACAATAACAACCATATTCAGATTGCCACGCATCTAGGATTAGGTTTTGAGATATGACCTGTCCTCATTACATAATAATCAGTATTGGGTTTAGCAACAGGGACAGTCACTGAGGAATGCTCTTCATCAGGAACTTCAGGGATACTTTCAGGAACAGGAACAGAAGATGAATTGGTTCTCTGGAACAGGAACATCTGATAGCATACTCTGAGAATTACAGTCTCCATTACAGACAAGATGTTGTAACACTGGCTCAGGCACCAGCAATAAATGTGTCCAATTCTGCCTAAATTCCATTCCTTGTGACTCAATGAAGTACGATCTCAGTTCCTGACATAGATGTTTTACAGTCCTATTCGATCAAAACCTCTTGCTGTCTGCATCCTCACTGTCTCTATTTTTAATGGCTTGAGATGTTTGCTGGTTTTATCATAATGGAATTTCTGTGATAAACACTTTTTCCTGAGTTGAGCGTGTACTGCTTTGTTGTTTTCAACACTTGGAATCAACAAATTCTTACTGATTGGTAGTATAGTTCTCAGAGGCAAGAGGGCAGAGTGTGAGAGGGGCACTTAGTGATCTAAAAAGGGCAATTTTTTAAAACTATTTACTACCACAGCATAGGTTCACTTGGAGGACATTTTAAGCTTAGCCAGTTTCCCTTTTGGTGCTTGAATTAACATTCCGTGATTGGTCTTAAATATCCCATGGCTGATAATTATATATTAGCCCTAGTGAGAATAAATGTGATCATACTATAAATAATCTGAGGGGACTCATGTAAGGGATGCAGCATTTAGGAACTGCCTCTAACAATTAGTGGCATGAGGCGGAATCCTGGAGTACATTTTCTATTACCCATCCTTAGATCCAAGTTGCATTTGAATGTAGACAGGGATGAACTCTGTTTTATTTGAATGGATAATCTGTGCTGGAACAGTGGTAGCCTCTGTGATATTATATCCATCTCTCCACAACATTCAGTTTAGATACCTGGACTGAGTATTTCTGATGTCATTTGACTTGCTGATGTTCAGTAGGTCCATCTGTATTAGGTCAGAGGATGTCTTGCATGTCAGACATGTCACCTCTAAGCACTCTGTAGGAGTGGTCCATGCAAGACCTATTGTTTAGGACTTGCATCCCTTTAGTAAGGTATCTCTGTGGGTGTTCCAATTGTGGCATGGGTCTGGATAGATACATGCCAAAGTAGGCATTATAAAAATGATTGACCTAATGAGGGCATTGTAAAGGAGGACAATAACATCTCTAGATCTAGTCAAAATCAATTTGTTTATAAGCTGTGCAATATAGAAAGACTTTCTTATGACTCTGGCCACATGCTGGTCAAAGGTTAGGTCACTGTGCACACAAGTTCCCAAATGCCAAACAACTGGATCAGTTCTCAGGGGGCATTTCCAATTTGGCAGTTCCCTAGAGTAGATGACTTCCCAAAGGATATGATAATGTATTTCTTAGAGTTTAGTTTCAATTCATGATACTGTCACCAGCATCATGCATTCCTGCATGATGGCTAAGTCATTTGTGGATTCAATACCTCTCCTAGCTTGCAGTCATCTCAGACTTAGTTGACCAAAGCCCTTTGGTATTTCCTTATACTTTTGAGATGTATATGCCAAACAGAAAAAGCCTCAGCACCAAACCCTGACAGACTCCATTGGTGACTGGTCTCTTCCCCTATTTTGATCTCCTGCATCCTGTCAGCAAGCATACATGTATGCATTCTTTGAATCGCCTTCCTGATTGTATGAACCTGATTGTATTAAATTATATTCCTTGTATAATACAGCACCACTTGTTAGAATGTGTTTTAAATTTGTGACTTGGAATAGTCTTCTAGTAAGCAATGAAACAAAATGTATGACCCAATAATGACAAAACTGATCATTTCAGAAATTTTCAACCATAAAAGGACACTCAAACTTCTGTCATTACAATCCACCAATATCAGTAAATATGCAAAATCCCTGCTGAAGTTAAGTCATCTAAATAATTCCACATTAAATGGATCTGCAACTAATGAAGAGGTTGCTGCTAGAAAACTTTATATTTCATTGTTTTATCTACAAATAAAGTGCCTGCTGCCCTAAAACAATAAATTGGCTATGCTAAATTAAAACAAATGATAAACTAGTAATTTTGCAATGGGAAATGGAAGGCAAACTGATAACAGAAACATAGTTACTAGGTAACTCCTTCAAAGGAGGACATTCATAGGACTGCAGCATCCACTCCCTTTAAAGTACAACACAGTACAGTATCAGTGATCCATATGCATACTGTATGAGTAGAAGCCACAACCTTCTGCATCAAAAGCAAATACACTACCTGTTGTGCTACGAACAGTGCAAGCCGCTTGACCTAAGAAGCACTAAACTTCTCTTCCCCTAAAGCTCTGAGCTCTTTGTAAAATCCACTTGACACTCAACTAAATCTCTCAACATCGCAGCACAATAAATCTGTAAAAAAGCCAAAATTTATTTGGGGGGGGGGCAAAGGCCCAAAACTAGGGACACATTTTAAATATTGCTTGTATAATCTTAGAAATTTGCAAAAATAAAGTGTTTTGTATTACCATGTGTTTCTTGAAAGATAGGAAGACTGAAACTTAAAGGGCTATCATTATTTAGTGAATTCAGTTCTCACTGATTTGCCAGAAAACCACAAATTTTAAGAGGAACGGACCAAAACTATGAGTCAAATATTCTGTGAAAATCTGGACAGTTGAGAGCTATAGACTCAACTCCATGAATAACATGGGTAGAGAATTCAGGCTTTTGTTTGAGTCTGAGTAACACTAACCACCAGGTATACCTAACTGGGGCATTTTACACACACACACACACACACACACACACACACACACACACACACACACACACACACACACAGGAGCAGCATTACTCCTGCAAATAAAAGAACAAAACTCTCCTTACCAGCATGACTCTGGCTGTGGCAGTACCAACAGAACAGTGTCAGTATAACTCCTGTAACACAGAGCAATAAGAGAACAAGAACAGCTAGTGTAGTTAGTTTAACTTCCATGCGCGAATCCATGTTAGCGTGAAAACTCCACTTCATTAAATTTTTCCAACAGGTCTTGCAGCTGTAAAAGTGGGGGGGGGGGGCTCCCCCTGACTTTATGGTACGGCACCCATGATAGTTTTTGTTGGTCTCAAAATTAATCTCTGAGCAGGTGAACCAAGTAAATTGTCTCATGGAATGTTTCTGACATTAAGCAAATTGAGAAAAATATCAGTATTGTCTTTTTTGGATTTCTCCAACTGTTTCACACTTTGAACTGCACGTTCAGCTAAGCCATTAGACTGTGGATACTCAGGACAACTAGTAACGTGAACAAAGTCCTATGTCTCAGCAAATCTTTTGAACTGCTGACTTGTAAACTGTGCACCATTGTCAAAAACAACTTTGTGTGGACTATCATGTACATAAAAATGTCTCTTCAATTTTGTAATGACCACTGGTAGCTAAATTAGGAAGTAGATCAATCCTGAACCAATTTGAATAAGAGTCTGCTAATACCCAATAATGTTGACCATTCCATTTGAAAATATCTGTAGGTACTGTCAACCAAGGAATCAGGTTTATATGAAGTGGTTCTTTTTTTGATGCAGTTTAGTACTATAACAAATTGAACAAGCTGAGATTTCCTTATCAATAGCTCTTGACATAGAAGGCCAAAATACTAGTCTTCTTGCCCTTCTTTTGGTAGAATCAGTTCCTGGGTAACCTTGATGCAAGATATTAATATACTCTTGTTGCAAGGATTTTGGAATTAGCACTTTTGGACCTTTCATGATGACTCCATCTTCCATCAAAATCTTGTCTCTATAAGGAAAATACTGCAGCATATCTAGTGGTAAAAAAGATTGTTTTGCTGGCCATCTATGACTGATAAAATGGTTTAGCTTCTGTTGAACTGGATCTGAAGCTGTGTGATTTTTAAGCTCATCAAGATGCATAAAAGAAGAAATTCTCACTTTCATGACTTCAAAATCAGCTTTCTCATTGTCACTTGTTAGTCTGGGCAATCTGGATAGAGTATCAGCAAGATAAAGAAGTTTGCATTTTGCGTAAACAATATTGAAATTGTACTTTTGCAATTTTGACATCATGCGTTGCAATCTAGCTGCAGCTGTGAGCATTGGCTTTCTGAAAATAGTAACCAGAGGTTGGTGATCAGGCTCAATCTGAATAGGTCGACCATAAATATAATCATTGAACTTTGAACATGTAAACACTATTGCCAAAAGCTCTTTTTTAATTTGCGCATACTGCATCTCAGTTGGAGTTTGAGTTCTAGAGGCATAGTCTACTAACCTGCCCTGTTGAAGAACGACTGCACCAAGACCACATTTTAAAGCATCACAGGAAAGAGTTACATGTTTGTGAACATAATATCTCAAAGTGGGTGGACTGGCAAGTTTCTGTTTCAGGACATCAAATGCTCTTTGGTGTTGTTCCAACCAGGACCAAGTTACATTTTTGCATGTCAGCTCTCGTAGCGATGCTGAAAAGTTCACTTAAATCAGGAATGAACTTGCCTAAACAGTTGATCGTGCCAAGAAAGTGTTGTAAAGAGGTGGCATTGTCTGGAGATTGCATCTCAAGAATTGCGGCTTGCTTGGACAGATCTTGTCATAAGCCTGAATCGGTAAACAAATGACCCACATAAGTAACTTCTTTCAGCCTGAATTTACATTTCTGAGGATTCAGTTTGATTCACTTCACAAGTACAATTTAGAACTTTCCTAAGTTTTATATCATGTTCGACTTAACCATTGCCTCCTACAAGAATATCATCTACTATAACAGCACATGGATAACCAGAAAAATTTGTTCCATCATACATCAGAAGACTTCACTGGCAGAATTTATTCTAAATGGCATTCTGAAAAATCTGTACCTTCCAAATGGTATACTGAAAGTTGTTAGCAAGGAAAATTTTTGATTGATATAAATATAAATGCATACTGATTACATAAGCACATACGTCTTCTTTCATCTACATGATGTGATATACACAAAAATATCATGTTTTGATTAAATTGCAACCTTGTGCAATTGTATTGATATTCACAAGGATTATTGAGGTGGTCACCAGCACCATTGTATGAGTATCAGCATTTGTTTCAGTAACTGTTCTGCATTAGCCACAGCCAACTCATTTGTAATGTGTCTTTATATGGGATCAGGCTGCTCAAATACAGCTTTCCATTGAAAAGCATATAGGCATATGTTGCACAGTTGATGTAATTACATGACACTGCTAGACTTGTATGACTGTGTGAACAGTACCACTGTGTGGCACTTGATGCATAACCAAGGGTGTATTTGGAGGTGTTGCCGCAATTCATTTATTTAAATAAATGTGAAATGTTAAGGAGAATATACAACTAAATGCAGTTTGTGTATGCCACCAACAATACTCAACTGGAAAAAATAGACAATCTGCTAGCTGACGGTTTGTATCACATTTCAGCCACCTGTCATCAGTGGCCTTCAGACAAAGTATACATGCCAACATTACTCTATTTATCTTCTCAGAAGAGCAGCTCATCTGTGCACTCTCTATGGCTAATAACTTGGAATCAATGGTCCCTAACAACATCACAGATTGCCTATAGCCTGACTTAAAACCTGGCGTAGTAAATACACTTAGATCCCTAAATAAACACAGCTGCCAGACAGCCTATGTTCTTGTAGAAGGGGGTAAAGCAGCAGTCATCAGTCTGAACAGGAGGGAACACCACATGATGCATGGGCTTATAGACGCATAATCCTGACTCTCCTCATTTGTCAGGTAAACAAATGAGTCATCATGGACCTCATCAAAAAGGAAATATGTAATCTCCCAACTGTATACCAAATCCATGTTTGATTTATTAAGGCTACATCATGCATGTTACATTTGTATGATGTCTTCAAGGTCACCAGGGGCATGCACAAGGAAAGCAATAGCCTGCAAAACTTGAACTGGCCAAGGCATTTGACAGAAATCCACTCTCAGGTATTATAACGAAACTGCCTCAAGAGGGCATAAACACCTATGTCACAAAGTGGCTAGAGAAATGGATCACATACGGGACACTTTATGTCAAAGTGTGTGAAGTCACTTCTATCTAGATACAAGTGACCAGGTCCATACCTCAGGATTCTGTACTAGGCCCATTCCTGCTCATTATTTCAATCTCAGGGGCCAAGACAAACTTAAGTATCCTGTGCCTAACCAGGTTTGTGGATGAGTGCAAATTGTGGACAGTCATTAAATCCAATATATGTACTGGTATAATGCAGATAGTATTAACACACAAAGGATTGCTGCCAGAATCCTGGAGACACAGTAGATGAACACAATTTCACATGGGGATTATTTCCTTTATGAAAGCAAATACACAAACTATTTACAATATTGACTGCACATGCTTATGAGCAGACCAAGTGTTATGTGACTTGTGTACTCAGGTAGATAGTACACAGATCTTCCACTAGCATGTGCTCACAGTGGTGGCTAATCCCTGAGCATGTGCAGGACATAGATATCAAAGGGCATTATATTCTCATTGTTCTCAGCCCTCATCACAACAACAATTGAGTAAAATACACTCTTTTGCAGGTAACTCTGAACACATCTTCCAGGGATGATTTGCTTAAGTGTATCACTTTTGCCACAATGAGCTACCAAACATTTTTTTGGCTATACCTATATATTCTTTTTCTTGCATAGCCAATAGGAGGTGGCACTTCTTTCAAGGTGTTATACAAGATGCATGTGTGATACGTGTTCCTGTGATGCACCTAGTAAATACATATCTCATTGACCAAATTGATGCCATGGGTTACAGTTGTGCAAGTGTGGATTGTGACACATATACGCCATGCAAAACTGTCAACTAGCCAGGATTGATCATAATTTAAACTACAGGTGCGAGTGTCTCTTAACACCTCTGAATGGTGTCAGTTATTGAGGAAGGTGTGCTTGATTCTCTTTATGGATTACTGACATATCATTGCAGTTGTACAAATGTGTTCATGCAGAACATGTATATCAACTCACAATCACATATTTTATGACAGTGACACAGATTAATGGTGGTATTATTCTGATATTGTCCATGATTCTGCCTGCTTGTGTGTACTGTTGTCCATGAGCCTGGTGTGATGTGTCCACATTGGTTGAGACCTTCGCTGAAATTATATTCATAGTCAAGCAACTAATTTTGCACATCTTCACAATATGCATACATTCCCTAGTGTATATACTGTCCTTGATAAATGTCCACTCCAGTGATCATGTCAGGATGCTTATATCACAACCAGTCATCTCCCCTTATATGTGACCTTGTGTGACACATGATATACACTAACTGTGTGATGTTATGACTACACCCACACAGGAGGTGTAAACAGCAGTAACATGTACATATGTGATTACTGTTCACGCTACAATTGCTTTGTCCTTGTGGTGTACATACATTGACATGCCCTTATCTGCTGTATATTACCATCTTTCACTTGTCCTCTTCCCCTGTCTTCATTCCTATAATTCATACATGTGGCCCTTTTCAATGCACACACTTCTCCAGAATAAATTATTTGGAATGCAGTCTATGTACCCTTGCTGATCACCACCAAAACTTTATTTCAGTATGTCTAAAACAGGTTTGTGCAGTAATCTGCACTGACTACACTTTCCTATAATGTGTTAGAACTTTATGCACTGTCTTATATTAAAGCCTGGTAGTCACTGTGCCTGTCCATGCAATCCCACAGAACAAGTTTGTCCTTAGGTAAACATATCTGCATGTCTGCAGGTATTTGTGCTGCTTTACACAGTTTTCTGGCCAGCAGCACTGTTGTTGGCCATGAAACCACACTTAGGTTTGTGTACGTGCGATGAGAGGCATGCATATGCAATTAGGATTGCTGCTCATTGAACAAACACCTAAACATAGTGTAGGCGTTGCGCTAAGACTACACAGAGTTTATTGAATCCTCGGGTATATCTAGTCTACTGAAGGAGTTTGTGAACTTAGACTGGCCTCAGAAATCAGAGATGGCCTCAGAAATCAGAGATAATTGTAAATCTTTATTTGGTTAAACTAGAAAACTAAGAAACAATCCCCTACATTGCTCTGAACTTATTCATAGTGATGATTCTCATTCTGATCCAATAGACATTGTCAGTATCCTTCCAAACAAATTTAATGCCAATTTCAACCACTCAAGTACTAACCAAATCTCTGAAATACCCAGATCCCTTCTTCCTCAATTATCTCATGGATCATTTACTGAGGGTGAACAAAAATACTTCTTGTATGGATCTGACAATATACCTGGTTGCTTAATTAATAGTGTAAAACATGTTCCTGCATAATCTTTCCTTAAACTGTTTAACATAAATTCAGCTGCTATTTTCAGCCCTGATGAGTAGTATACCGCAGTGGTGATGCCCCTGCATAATTCTGACCTTACAACTTAGACAGGTACAACTGAACTAACAGACTTACAAGCCTCATCTGTAAAGTCATGACATTTATTGCAACTGACGTCATTCACTATAAAAAAAATGATGTGACCACTCAACAGTTTCAGTTTTTGAATGAGAGAGCCTATCTATTGAATCTGGAAAACTTTTCTAAAAGGGTTATGGAGACTGTAGACTGTGGCTATGCAGTTTACATGATGTATCTTGACTTAGTCTAGTCTTTCAACACCTCTCCCCATGATGACATCATGCAAAGGCCAAATGCTTTAAATATTGACCCATATGACGTAAGATGGCTAGCAAACTGACTGAAAGAGAGAAGAAACACCATGTAAGTTTCAGGCATCTCATCAGAAAGTATTAAAGTGACAAGTGGTGTCCTTCAGAGCTTAATTATAAAACTATTGCTTTTTGGCCTTGACTTTTCAGATCTCCAAGCAAAAGCCAAGACCTCTGACTACCAAAGTATGCAGATGACTGCAAATGTGGGCTGTTGGTGAGACACTTTCTGACACTCAGCCCCACCACCCCATAATGAACTCTCCCTAGTAAACTTGGTGTAATGAAAATGAGCTCAAACTAAATGCTAAAAAGTATTGTATCATCACTTTTGTTAGACCCCCCCCCCGGACCATGATAGTGTATAGTCAACACACCACTACAAACTGTGAACATAGTCTGGGACCTAGGAAGTTGGGTTGATGATTCCCTCTCTTTTGACCATCATGTAACAATGGTTGTCAGGGAATTCCTTTATTTAGCATAGCTGATTACCAAAGGAATGTCTTCAAGGGCTGTAGAGGTAACCATTCTATTAAGTACAGTGTCCCTTTTGAGGTATATCTCAGTAGGGGTTCACTTTATAAGCTCGAAATACTGAAATATCAAACTTCAGTATTTCACGCCCATAAAGTCGAATCCTATAAAGAACAAAACACCAGAAGCACGAAATTCAAAATCTCGCATTCCGGAGATTTTGAATTACCTTTTTTACTGTACAGAAACACACACCTTCCTCCCCACACACAAACACAAGCCCTTTCATACATAAAAGCAGGGGGGCAAGCCTCCCTTTACCCACCATGTGGGGGGCTGTGCCCCCAACACCCCCCTACTTATATATTCTAACTCTGAAGTCACACTACATACAAAAACACACAAAACACCACTTACAAGCTACGTTCTCCTCGCACACATACACCATAGTAACAAAACCCACTAACACACACCACAGCCCCTACCCAAAACCATTAACACATAAGCACTTACCTGAATCCGTTTTTTACAGGATTTGACTTTATGGGCACAAAATACTTTAATTTGATATTTCAGTATTTCAAGCTTCTAAAGTGAATCCCTCAGTAGACATATCAAAAAAATTTGAAAGACCCCAAAGGGTCCTAACCAAAAAGATCACAGGACAAAAGTTCCTGAGCTATCAGCACATGCGGAAAGCTCTGTCCCCTTATTCAATATCTTATAGGCTTTTGAGGTGAGATCTTTGTCTTGCATACTGAGTTATTAGATACATGGTTGTTCTAAATCTCTTGAAAAACTCAACACTAGAATATCGGACTTAAATCATCACCAAAAGATAACTAAAACATGGTGAACAGACAGGATCTGGATCTAGCACTTCCCAAACATCTGGAATAAATGTCCCTTGATATGTTAAATACTGAAACTCTTTGTCTTCCTCTAAATATAACCTAGGTGACCAAATGAGTATTCTCAAATGTACTCCTGAGTTAACTGGTATGGCCCTTGTAGCAAAAGGAGATGGAGCCTGAGAAATAGTACTGGAGAGGAGTAAATGTCATGATATTCAACGTCTCTGGAATATCTTTGAATTCATGAAAACGACCATTTAATATTAAGCAGCATTGGTCCTTCTAACAAATCAGTGAATGACTGACTGAGCTGAAAAATAAAAATGTTTTAAAATGTTTTAGAACAAAAGGTACTTGGTGAACACACAGTAGTAGAGTTCATCAAACAAACAGTCAAGATAAGGAAACTAAGAATGATGGGGCAAGATTTCAGGCCATCCTGTCTCCACAACCTTTAGCCTTATACTTTGAGATAACATTAATTTCAGTCAGTTGCATAATATGAGATCTCTGACATGAAGACAGTCTTATTTTCTTATGGTATCCAAGGACAAATGCTCTGGAATAGATAGTCTGCATCCCCACTAGCAGGTCTAATGTTCTGGACATAGTACTCACCAACATGGGGGGGGGGTCATGGTACTTCCCCCATGTGTGATGCCCTCCATGGTTAGGTCAGACCACAAATCAGTCTTTTGAGGTGACTACTGAAGCTGACATCCTCACAGGAACAAAAATTATAAAAAACTTTACCAAAGATAACTCCAGCCTACTAAGTGATAGTATAAAAAGCTTCATACTACCAGCAATCACATACATCAATGATCACTATGCAGAAGTGGATGCAAATACCCTGTACAAACACTTAAGTGACTGCACAAATTCTACTGTACCTGACTGGATCAAAGACAGGTCTTCCTGTAAAAACAAGCCACCATGGTGGATGTCAAGTGTAAACAGATTTTATAACAAGAGGAAGAAACTGTTGTCCAAAAGCAAGAGGGATACCACTCTGCAGAGGAAGAGTTCCCTCTCCTAAGCCTAAACAAGAAAATTAGAAGTCTTGTAAAGTTTTCTAAAGCAAATTATGAAACTAAAATGACATCCCTAGCCAAGGATAATCATAAGGCATTCTTTAACTACGTCTGAAGTCTAAAAGGGAATGCCCAGCTCTGTGCTGAACTGGTTGTAGATGGGGGTCACTACACATGAATATATCGCCAAGCTGCTAGCTCAGAGATTCAGTGCAAACTTCACCCCATATCTCCACCTACCATATCCCAAAGCATACCTGACACCAGCCCTTTGCGAGTATCTCTGGAGAACAGTTCATCACTGCACTCGCCAAGGCCAGAAAGACAGCCTCAGTGGGACCAGATTACATCCCAGGTGTTTACTAAACAATCTAAAACAAGACCTAGTGGACCCACTTAGCATTCTCTTTAGTCATAGCTTGAGAACTGGCTATGATCCTGCAGAATGAGACCAGCAACAGTAATTCCCCTGCATAAAGGAAGACCATCAACTGACCCTGGCACTACAGACCCCTAAGTCTATCCAGCTTCATCTGCAAGGCCATGGAAATAATTATCATGGACCTTATCAACAAGGACATCGGTAACCTCTGAATGCTGGACGCAACCCAGTTTAGCTTTGTTAATGGTAAATCATGTTTATTAAACGTGGTACACTTCTTTGAGAATTTCACTAAAGCCATTGATGAAGGTAAGTCAGTGCACACAGCCTATTTTGACCTTGCTAAGGCATTCCCCACTCTGGAATCATTGAGAAACTCTCCCAACCATTAACCTTTATGTTATTAGATGGGTAGCCAGTTGGCTCACCAAAAGAACACACTCTGTCAAAATTAGTGACTTCATCTCCATCAGTAGACATGTCACCAGCAGGGATGGTGTTAGCTTTTTGGAGGCCCCCAGCAAATGCCAAGTCCGAGGCTCCTGGACACTTCCAGTCTAGCTATCACCGTATCACTGTCACCCCTCCTAAGCAAGCTTTTAGTTCATGCTGCAAACTTTTAGGAGCAGTAAGCACAGACTGACCCATATCTGCTATGCTCTAACATTACAACAGGCCTATGTACTACACTATGTTGGTCCACCTCACAAAGGGACATTTAAAGTTACTGGCATTTAGTTGCAACAATGATACAACAATTCTATGTACAGGTCTGGACTTAGGTGAAATGGTGTCCTAAGTACTGTCTACGGTTTCAGGCCACCCTCACCCCCCCCCCCTACACACACACACAAATACAGAACCTCCAGTCTTCCCTACCTTGGGCTCCCCATACCATTCACATTATTTTTTTCTTCCTTTTCTCACAGTTTGTCTTACTCTTCAGATTTTTTCAAGAAATCCTAACTTTCTATATGCTCTGCAGTGCATTTTAAAGATTTTTTTTTTCTTTTTCACAACCTTTTTATCCAATGATGGCTTGAACAGAAATTATGATTAAGGAAAGAAATGCAGTATTGAACACACCTATCCTAACCATGTAAGCACAGTAATAATCATTATTTAGGAAATAACTAAATTAAGCCAGTGCTCCCAGAGGCCATAGAGGTTATAGATGCTCTGAGATGCATTTTTATAGCATTTTCCCCAACCTTTTAATCCAATGGTAGCCTAACCAAAGTCACGAGTAAGAAAAGAATTTCATTTTTTTTTTCTTTCAAGGAAGACATAAGTCATGCTCAAGGCTTATTGTTCAAAGCTGACAAAACAGTTCCTCATGATAAATTAACAAGCCAATTATTGTGCAGATACACAGGTCCTGTCTGGGAATACTGCCTGCATTCTTAACCTCCAAAAAAGACAGTCATTACCTATGTATCGCTCTGGTGTTAGATCGGGATGAAAGCATGTGTTAAAATTGCCACAGTCATGTATTTCAAGTGACTGCTGATATTCATATACATATCATGCCACATAACCACTCATCCCTAACCCCCAAAGACAGCTACCTATATACATGCCTGATGTGTGATTTTGAAGAAAATGAAAAAGTAATGATTACAGTAACGTAACATATTCTAATCTGTTGCCCACAGACAGTATACTGCCCTTACACAAGCAATATAACCTTCCATGTACACCTCTGATGTTCCTTTGAGAAAAGTGAAAGAAACAATGACCACACTGTTCTCAGCCAAAACGCAAACTATAATGACCCCCTGTGCATGTATCTAAGGTTTGACTCTGATGAAAATTGAAGTAATAACCCCCCCACACACACACACACACACACACACACACACACACACACATTGCCTACAGCAGCTTTCTGTACACACACATCTGAGCAGGGCTGGTTTTAGAATGTGTACTGTTGTGAGTAGAGCCCATTATCAGCTTTATCCTAACAGGACCATATCACAGCTCTGTTCAGGTTAAAGCATAATCAGAAAAACGTATACATTTTTTCTCCTCATTTTTCCCTAACCCTCAACAGCTTTTGTGGGGCCCCCACACAATCACGGATGATTAAAGAAGCCCCTGTGCATTCATTTATACAGTCTGGGGAGTGGGGGCCACCAGCCTCCTAGAAGATCTAAGTGTCTGAATGTTCTGTGATACATTTTATGCTTTACCTTTCAAATATAATTACTTGTTAGTCGCAGTTTTTACTGATACCCAGAAGAATAATGCATGTGTCTGGCATTATTGGGTGTGTGCACAGATAAAATACAATGATATTTTTTATACATGTACACACACACATACATGCACGCACACACATACCATAACAATAATAGTGTTGTACTTGATTCAGCAAATAGCAATAAGTTGTGCAACTTGGTACTGCCACATGAGCTCAGTGACTTTTGTTTAGCAATCGTCAAATAGCAGCTGGGGTAAGTCTCTTTTATTTACCTCATTGAGGAGTAATGCATACCTGTCACTGTCCCTGACTTCACAGACCTTCCCTGATTTTACTCATAATTTTGCTCTGTCCTTCATAAAAAGTTTGGTTTACTGGTAAACCATACAGGAATACAGACAGTCAATACATCTAGACATCAATCAGAGTTTTATATTTTGTATTGTCCAATAAAATGCATGTTGATGTAAAAAGTGTTATTATGTTATCTTTATAAGTGAATTAGAGTAATATTTAAAAAATATTCCTGATTTTGAGCCTTTTTTCTGCTATTATTTTTGGCATTGTGCTGAATTCTTCAGCAAAGACATTGAGAGTTATAGTATCTGGTGTTCTGCCAGTATTTATAAAACTCTCTGAAAGAGAAAAACATCCCCATAGATCAGAAGCATCAGATCTTTGTAAAATCCAAGATTTGCACTGAGCTCAGCCACTCTGAGCTTCTGGGCTGTCTAATGCTTACCTTCTCATTAGCTTTATCCTAACAGGGTCATATCACAGCCCTGTTCAGGTTAAAGAATGTAATCAGGAAATTAATCATTTTTTCTCCTCATTTTTCCCCAACCAGCAGCATCTTTTGTGCCCCCCACACACACAGTTAAAGATGATTAAGGGAATCCCCTGCACCCAGGGGTGTTGCAGGTACCTAAAGCTGGCTATGTTGTTAGTTTTAATGAAGAGAATGTTCATAAGCATGGTGTAATTAAGCCAGGAGCACTGTGTCAATGGTAAAATATTTAATGAAGTTTGTTGCTTGATAAAACACTGGTACTATAACCAGAGATATGTTTGATTTTTAAAGAAGATATATATAAGAGTTATTACCCACCTGGTTTAGTATACAAGATTGTTGTACTAGTTGTTGGTGGTTTGAGAGACATATTACAAAATATCTAGATAAGCTACCTGCTGTGGTTGATGGCCCCCCAGAAACATGGGGCCCCAGTGACCACAGGGTTTGCTGGTGCCTAAAGCGGACTATGGTCACCAGTGGAGTACCACAGGGCTATGTGCTGGGCTCCTTACTGTTTAGGATCTATTTCTCAGAAGTTCAGGCAAAGTAGACAGCCTCTGGCTCACCAAGTTTGATGATGATTGCAAACTGGGAACAATCCTTGAATCTCCCAAAGGGCTAAAACAAACAAATGATTGGTGCTAAAGCCATGGTCTAAAACTAAATGCAAAAAAGCATGATTACTACCTTAAGCAAAACCGAATTCCCTACAAATTACAATATTGACAGCACTCTCCTGAGTTCCAACCCAGTGATGCACAACTTGGAACACAGGTTGTTGGCAATCTGAACTTTGATCACCAAGTTTCCACAGTGGTAAGGAAAGCCTTCTGCATAGCACATCACATAAGCAAAGGCATAGCATCCAGGACAAGGAATGCTATAACTTCACTGTACTCGACCGTCATCAGATAACTAATAGAGTACAATGCACCTTTTTGCATGTAGCTCAACAGACAACTGCAGCAACTGGAGAGACCTCAGAGGTTTCTCTCTAAGAAAATACAGGGACTCCAAACCATGATATACATGGACAGACTGAAAGCCCTGCCGTTTGACTCTGTATGGTATAAGCTGCTGAGAGGCAATTTGGGCCTGGCCTATAGGCAATTTCCCACCCTTCCCTAATGGAAATCCTGCACATCCTCAAGTCAAGTGGCACAAAAGTTACTGACTCCAGGGATTTCATCCTAGACTGTGACATTAATAGAACATGCTGGAGAAACAGACATGTCTCCCAGAGACTGCCACTTCTCTGGAATAGACGTTCTATTCACATAAAACAGAGTTCCTCACTGACCCGATTCAAACATAACCCAGATAATTGTATGGGAAACTGCAAATTCACCCCTGGGGTGGAACTCATGTCTCTTATGGACAGGGGTAGCCAGTGTTGATTATAGACTCACTCTGTTCATATATTTGTTCTGCAAACTACCAAAAAAAACCTAAAAAACAAATGGGGATCCTTGTGATTAACATGGCTAAGCTTGTAAAGGCTCAAGGGCCGCTAGCCTAGTAACCTCCTATGAACCTATGACAAATTAATAGTTTATGTATTGCAGAGAACATAGGCAGTGTTAACTTAGCACATATTGACAAATCCACACTCCAACATAGTTAACCTTATCCCAGAGTTATAATCCCTCCTTATAATATCACACAGAAGTTTAATGCCCAAAAAACCTTCAGGGCCTTTATTTTTGATTTGTTTTTTGTTTTGTTTTGTTTTTTTTCACTTTGTTTCAGAAAATAATTTATCTCAGCCTGCATGACCCAGTCTAAACAAGACAGATTCTGTGTAGCTCTTACTGTTGTATCCCTATCTTAAGTTGAGAAGTGCTCTAAATTATAAAAGTGAGATTCTTTTCCAAACTGTTACAGGTTGGAAACATTTTTGTATAAATAATAAAGAACAAGGATGAGTAAAAGTGCAATCTCATTTGTGGTATTGTAGTATTGCATTTATCAATGTAACTATAACATTAAGCAGTGGAAAATACTACATGCTGCTGTCACTTGCCTTACTAGGTCCTTGACGTGGCAACTGCCAATTAAGGATGAATGAATAAAGCTGTTAAATGTTACACTAAATGAGTTAATGAATAGGGCTGGTGACATTTTAAGCACCGCAGTCTGAAGAATTAACAAAGCTCTGTTTTTTTTCCATCTTTTCTCTATTGATGAAAATATAAATGGAGAACATTTAGTTTTAAGCACAAAACATAGCAATTCAGGTAAAAAGACAATCCCCTGGATTCTCAAAAGTTTGCATGGAGTGCAAGATCAGTGCAGGAGCTCAAGCAGGCAATATGTCTGCTGTGTGATTCAGTAACAGCCTGCAGGGGCGTGCACAAGCGCTCCCGCACTAATCTTGCACGGACTAAGCCCTGGTAAGCAAATCACCCCATTTGCAGGAGACATCTATGCAAATGAGGTGATTTTGCAATCCAGGAAGCTTGCAACAGTCCATGCAGGACTAGTGCTATCTGCAGAAATGTACTCTGTTAGTAACTGAGTACATTTCTGCAAAATCCAAAACTGAGCTGTGGCAGCCCCAAATACAGGCTGCATATCATGTAGTAAGCATGCCAGTGGCCAAGTATAAGGCCATTGGCATTGCAAACAAAAAAAACCCACAAAAATCAACTTTTATTTTTTTTTAGCCAATCGCGGCTGTTTAAGCGTAGGGCAGCGGCGTGCAAATGGAACTAGGGGGAAAATAATAAAATAAACCTAAAATAAGCAGTCTAACTAAAATCAGTATTCTGCCATGCAAGTCAATGGCAGGCAGAAGAAAACCTGGCCAGTGAGTAGTGGGGGAGGCTCAGTGTGAGACATGTAATTATGCATTAGCAGGCAATCCTATGGAAATGAGGGGAAGGATAGTGAATCCCTGTTTCCCCAGAATGTGAGTCAGGTCCCAACAGTGTAAGAGTAGGACTAGCTTGGTGCAAGCCTAGAAGTTAGGTGACATCATGGGGGGCATGTTAGGCATACTGTAAGCAGATTGGAGCTAGGGGGTGTTTCTAAACCTGATTAGCACTCAATGCTTAAGCAGGTGTGCAAGCCACGCACCGGGTTTTACAGGAAGTAAAAAGAGGTTAAACCAGAAAATAGCAGCAGTGTGCACATTTGAGCACTCTGTTTGTGTGGCTCACACATGGGCTTAAACAGGAAGGCAATGGGAAGGGAAAACAGCAGTAGGAAGGTAATCAAGGAGAACTAGCTTAGCTGGCAGGTGAAATGTATCAGAATCAGTGAATTACACAGGCAGCAGACCAGCTCAGCCCAAAAAAACTACTATAAACTATGCAAAAACCTTCCCCTTTGGTTTTTCCCATACTCTACACCACTGGTGTAAACAAGCAGGGAACTTTTAACACTCAGTACAGAAAAATTATAGGGGCTGCAATAGCTATCATACAACAACTTGCAGAAGAGGCTGAGGGTAGTGAGGATATGAATGCTGTCCACCAACCCACAGTGAGGTGATGGAGAAGAGTGTACAGACCCAGGGTAACCTACCAGGGGCTACATGAGCTGGAGATAATGGAGAGCTATAGGTTGGACAGGGACCTCCTACAGAAAATTGTTGAGCTGTGCCGGCCATGCCTGACACACAGAACTAACAGAGGGGAACCCATCCCAGTGGATACCAAGGTATGTGTAGGCCTAAGAATACTAGCTACAGGTACCTTCCAAAGGCCAACAGGGGATATGATGGGGATTTCACAGGCATCATCATCGAGGATACTCCACCAGTTCCTGGATGCCATGTCAGCACATGTCTGTGAGCACTTATATTTCCCCAACACCCGTGAGGCATTGGCCAGCAATATGCAACTGTTCCACCAAATAGCAGAATACACTGAGGTAGTGGGTGCTATAGACTGCATGCACATATGCATCAAAGCACCACCCTGTGAGTGGGGAAGGGGCTGCATCAACCACAAGGACTTCCCCTCCATCAACTGCCAGGTTGTGTGCGATGCCCAGGGCATAATAATGAATGTGTGTGATGGCTGCCCTGGAAGCTATCACAATTCCCACATCTGGCATCTGATGCAGCTGTACCAGAGATTTGCCAATGGGAACATCCCTCACGGTAACCTAGTGGGGGATGCTGGATACACTGGAGCCGTGGCTGATGACACCCATCAGAAATGCACACACACCTGAACAAGAACTCCATAATGAGGCACACGCACAGACCAGAATTATAGTAGAGCATGTGTTTGGGATGCTCAAGTCACGGTTCTGGTGCCTGGACACATCTGGTGGAGCCTTGCAGTACTCACCAGCTACATGTATCCAAATTGTGCTTGTATGTGCCATGCTACACAATATGATCCTGTGGAAACAGCTGCAGCAGGAACAACATGGGGCAGTGCCACACAGCCCCCCACCATTGCCAAGACCTGCACAGGCACAGCGTGACTCGGAGGAGGAACATCCTGAGCCTGCCCCAGTAGGCAGAAGGAGGCATGCCCAGTATGCCCTGGCCTTGGCAAAGAGGCAACACATAGCACATACACTGACCCAGGAGGGACCCAGGGAATAACACCTCTCTCTGACTCTAACTTACAGTAAAAGGGATGCCAAACATTATACTACCTGTGCCTAACCATGTGTATGGAGTGTACTATGTGCATCCAACATAGGCAGCCCTACAGCATCACACTCAATATTGGGATACCCACAAGGTAAGTGACTCACACATGCCAGTCGGGGGGGGGGTCACATACTCAACAACAGTCACAGCCAACAGGACAGATGTAGACAAACACAAACAAAGGCGGTGCTATGGCCTCTGAATGAGGCCTATGGGTAACCTCCCCCCCAGGCCTGCACAAACAGACTACAGCAGGTTAGGCAGTGGGATGTCAGTTCTGAACGGTAGGAAGTCAGAAACTAATATGTAGGTAATTAAAAGCTAAGATCTGTAGTACACTGGTATGCCTCTAGTCAGCATGATAGGTAAGACAACTGACTGAAATGGAGTACCCAACTTACCAGAACATTCTTATCAAATGTGTACACGTGTCAGGTGCCCCCCCATCCTATGAAGAAATGTAGTCACAGTCAGGTGTGCCCCCCCCCAAGCCTGTGTAGAAATGTAGAAATAGTCAGGTGTGCCCCCCATCCTACGTAGAAATATAGTAACAGTCAGGTGTGCCCCCCCCCCACAATCTTGTGTAGAAATATTTAGGTGTGCCCCCCATCCTACGTAGAAATGCAGAAATGTAGAAATGCAGAAATGTAGTAACAGTCCATGCCAAATGATTGACGGATACCCTGCAGAGACAGCATGCTACCTGTAGGTGTACAACACGAAGGTCAGCACTGCAGTACAAATGACCTGGACTCGATCCACACATTCAGTAGAGATGGCCATACTGGGGCATGCCCACACACTTAGTGAAATGAAGGCAATATCAGTCAACAACATACTGAAAGGTCATACTGGGCATGCTCACACACTTAAGCACATGAAGGCCATGTCTGCAAACACCAGTGGACCAGACATATCTGGCAATCACAGATGTTAGTGCAGACACTTCTCAGTATGCACCACTCATGCTTTGCACACACAGTGGATAGGAATACAGGCATATATGTAAGGACAACACACTATAATAAGGCAAAGGTAGACATACATAGATGTGTGAAAGAGGGCGACTGTGACAAGGAGCCATTCAGGCCTGTCCCACCCAGCACACAGGTAAAGGGCCACAACCACACGAGGGTCAGATGTCACTCACTGTAGATACTGGCCACTGGTATTTGTCAGCATTACAGAGTATGTGGTGCACGTGCCAGCTATGGAACATGACTTTTCAAGGAAGTAGTCATCTAGCAGCTGTATACATGTACCTGTGAAATATGACCCAGGTTGTGCCCGCATGTGGCATGTCAACCCCTAGATGAATGGGTTATGGCCCATGCACACACACTGCCCTCCCCACAGCCCCACTATGACAAGCCTGCTGAGGTCATCCACTGTGAAATACATCTTTGGGAGAGCTGTAGCCCAATAATCTCCATGATACGTTCCATAACTGTGTACTGCTGTAGTGTGATAAACTAGTTTGGTAGGAGTTCTAACCTCAACCTTGCTGTTTGTGTTTGTGTCTTTCTGTGTAGAGTGCAATGTTTTTTAGGGAAGTCACACTCCCTGCAAATGAAATGCTCTACTTTGGTAAGGCCACTGGTGTCATCCACCTAGAAATACATCCCTGGGAAGGTTATACCTCAGTAATCTCCATAGTGTATGCCATAATTGTGTATTGCTGTAGTGTGATAAACTAGTGAGGTAGGAGTTTTAACCCCAACTTTGGCAAGTTTGTGTGTGTCTGTCTGACTCTATCGGTGCAGAAGGCAATGCTTTTTAGGGTTGGCACACCCCCTACAAATTAAATGCTCTGCTTTGGTAAGGCTGCTGATGTCATCCTCCTAGAAGTAAACCTGTGGGAAGGTGATTTAGAACTCTGGTATGGTTCTCTTCCCACCCATGGCAGTCCTGGATGTTTTGTGTGTGTTTCAATGTCTGTGTAGGGAGCAATGCATTAGAGGGTAGTCACACTTAGTACACTTCAAATGCCCTACTTTGCCAATCCTGCTGATGTCATTCATTGTGAAATACACCTTTGGGAAAAGAGTTATCCAGTAATACCTGTGGTGTGTTCTATAACAGCTCCATGCTGTAGTGTGATATAGACCTCTGTTAGGGGTTCTATACCCACACAAGTTAGCTGTGGATGCTTTGTGTGTGTTCCAATGTCTGTGTAGGGAGCAATGCGTTTTAGGCTAGTCACACTCAGTACATGTCAAATGCTCTACTTTGGCAATCCTGCTGATGTCAGCCAATGTGATATACACCATTGGGGAAAGAGTTGTCCAATAATCCCCGTGGTGTGGTACATATACAGATAGAGATACATATGCACATATATGTATACCACGCTGCCATGCCTGCCAGCAGTCCACTGCTGTTGCATCCCCCACACATACGGTGTCACTGGGGCCATATATGTATGGGCTTCACCTAAACAATACATGTGTGCCCATATGCACTCCAGAGGCAAGTGTATGTAACAGTGGTATATGGCCCTGTATTATTGAGTCTGGGGGGGAAGCACCATACATAACCTAGGCTGTTACAACATGTGGGGGTATCAGGGGTGAGCTGCCTTAAGGTATCTGGATGTACAGTACCATACATGTCACCTATCTTGACATTACTTACATAAAGTGGGTTTCTGCCGGCTTACTGCCTCCTGCCATACAGACTGTTCTGTTTGCCAGTGTGCCTGTGATGGTGTCAGTTATGCCTTGTTATGTAACAGTTACATCCCATTTGGTCAACTGAAGTCTTTACCACCTAGTGATTGTCTACAGAGTGTAAATAGAGGCTGCTGGACTATATACCTACATCACTTACTGTTGATTGTGTAGTATCCTGTGGCCCAGTCTGTATTCACTAATCTACGATTTGAAGGGCTTGGTCTGGACAGCAACAGTTCTGGACCTTTCCAGACTACTGTATTAGTATAACTGTTTCACAGTTGCTACAATACAAAGACAAGATGACCAGCTTTAATAATTGGCTCAAATACTGGTGTCATTCCAGGGGGATCCAATGTCTGCCTGCTTGGGATGACATGCTGGACAAGCCACGCTGCTTCGCAAGGGACGGCTTGCATCTGTCATCACTGGGCTTCCGGATATTGGCTAAGGCTCTTGCCTCCCCCATAGTGCCTTTTTTAGGCAAGGCTCAAAAGACAAACCCACCTCCTTAGAAAACAAAAATAGAAAAAAATTAAGGGTAATGCTGCTCAACGCCAGAAGTTTAAATCTCAAGATGCAGGCTCTCGAAGCACTCCTCAGTATGGAGGATATCGATGTCTGTGCAGTACTGAAACCTGGTTCAAGGCTCCTGAGAGCACCCCAGCGCTAACAGGCTATACATTGTATCATGCTTTTCGGCCCCAAAACTCGGGCCAAACCAAAAAGGGAGGGGGAGTGTCCATATTCATCAAGGACACCCACACCTCCAGGTTAGTGGCAACACATGAAGCATCAGAGACCATCCAGGTGCAACTAACTGTAGGCAAAACTGCTATACAACTGGTAGCATGTTACAGACCACCCTCCCAATCTTAGGAACCCCACTCAGCCTTCCTGAAGACATTGGAGGATATGAATGTCTCACCAAACACCATCATATTGGGAGACTTCAACTACCCTAACATAGACTGGGTGCATTATTCTAGCCCAAACACCCTAGCCCAAAGGTTCCTGGAATTCATAAACTCAAACACAATGGAACAGCTAGTTACCTCTCCCACAAGGGGAGATAATATACTAGACCTGATCATCACAAACATGGGGACAAAGTGCTCCACACCGGAAGTATACCCTTCACTAGTGAGATCTGACCACAAACTAATCACCCTGGATATACATATCCCACCTCCACCCCCAACACAAAAGACTATAGTGAAAAACTTCTCAAAAGCCGACTACACTTCTTAAAACTGAGATGGTATCCTTTAAGCCCACTGGGACAGTGGAAACCACATCCCACAAAGCAGAATCCTTCACAAATGCTTTCTACGGACATCTCCAAGAATGCATGGATCATGCATTCCCAAATAAAACCAAGACCCTCTCTACCAAGGGCAGGCGTCCTGTCTGGTGGACCCCAGCCATAAACAAATTGTATAACAAAAGAAGGAAGCTACTGCACGACAGAGCAAAATCCCATAAAGAGAATGATCAGCACTAGTAGAAAGCTACGTTCTCTCATAAAAACATCCAAGGCCAACTTTGAGAGAAAAATCGCTATGGACACTAAAGATAACCACAAGGCCTTCTTCAGCTATGTTAGAAACCTGGGCGGAAACCCTCAGATATGTTCAGATTTAGTTCACAATGACAAAAAATACACTGAACCCACAGATATTGCCAACATTCTGGCAGACAGGTTCAGTGCAAATTTCTCCCCTCCCCTCCCTCACCCCCAAAAGAAGAAATACTTATCCCAGCTGAATGCAACCTCCCTGTCATCTCAGATGTCCAGGTGAGAACCGCCCTCAGCAAAGCTAAAAACACAGCATCAATGGGACCTGACAGTATCCCGGGTTGCGTGCTACGTGAACTCCAAGAGGAGCTAAACCTGCACATAAAAATGCTATTTAACCTTAGCCTTACTACAGGATATGTACCTGAAAACTGGTATACAGCAACAGTAGTCCCACTCCACAAAGGAGGCACCTCTACTGACCCTGGTAACTACCGCCCCATAAGCTTAACCAGCCTGGTCTGCAAAGCTATGGAAAGAATCATTATGGAACTAATAAACAGAGACATTGGGGACTTACAGACACTTGATCCCACCCAGTTCGGCTTTGTAAAAGGCAGGTCCTGCTTTTTAAACCTGGTTGACTTTTTCGAAACAGTCACTAGAGCCATTGACGAGAGCAAAGCAGTCCATACAGCCTACCTGGACTTGGCTAAAGCTTTCGACACAATACCCCACTCTGGCATCATAGACAAGCTCAACAGCTTAAATGTAAATCCATATTCACAAGATGGGTGGCAAACTGGCTAAAAGATAGAACCCATAAAGTCAAAATCGCTGGAGCCATGTCAGACTCAAAGCCAGTGACAAGTGGTGTCCCACAGAGCTCTGTCCTGGGACCCCTCTTGTTCGGCATTTATTTTTCAGATGTGAAATCAAACATGGGAGGGTTGTGGCTGACAAAGTTCACAGATGACTGCAAACTAGGCGCCATAGTCGATATACCAGCTGACACACACATCCTACAGAAAGGCCTCACTGAAATGGACAACTGGTGTCAGAGTCATGGCCTTAAACTAAATGCCAAAAAATGTATAGTCATTCCCCTTTGGGAAAAACAAAGTGCCCACAAATTATCACATAGGTGGTAACCCACTGAGTATGGAAAAAATAATCAGAGACCTGGGGAACCAAGTCGATAGTGACCTCTCATTTGACACCCACGTTGCCAAAGTGGTTAGAAAGACTTTCTACCTTGCCCACCTTATCATGAAGGGATTCACATCCAGATCAAAGGAGGTCATTGCGCCCCTGTACTCCTCCATTATCAGGCCCATGATTGAGTACAATGCCCCATTTGGTATGTACCTCACCCGGCACTTGCAACAGCTAGAGAGACACCAAAAGTACCTCGCCAAGAGGATCAAGGGTCTCCAACATATGTCATATGCTGCCAGACTAAAGAAACTCCAACTCTATTCAGTAGCATACCGCCTACTCAGAGGTGATCTGCGCCTGACGTACAAGGCCATGTCCAATCAGGAATTGATGGACATGCTCCACCTCAAAAAATCCAAATCCATCAGAACCATGAGAGCTAAAGATTTGAACCTCAGCACATATATGAATAAGACATGCTGGAGGGACAGATTCATAACTCAGAGGCTTCCCATACTCTGGAACAGAATCCCAGTTCATGTTAGGCAGAGCCCCTCACTGACTCTCTTCAAGAGAAATCTTGACGAGTGGATGGGAGATCATAGGTTTACCCCAGGGGTCATCTATGTGTCACTACTAGACAGAGGCACAGTATTCTAAATCTATTCTGTACACTTTTGTACCATTACATGGGGTGGCGAAAGCCACATCACTATGGCTAGGCTTATAAATGCCCCAGGGCAGATAGCCTAGTACCAAACTATGAAACTATGAATTACTCTGTTGATATGGATGTCAGTGTCTGAACAGCTATATGACATGGCATGTAATTCAGTAATAGTACACAAATAAAGGTATTCCATTTCTGCAAACCTGTGTGTGGTGTTTATCCTATGACTTCTCTGTGGGTATATGTTGCAGGCAACAAATGTCATTTGTATGGGTGGGTCATCCAGTGTCCAGTTGTTATTAGGGTGTTAACTGTAGGCATAGTGGGTGTACCATATTGTGTGCACCTACTACATAAGTATCTTACTGTACATATCTCTGCATGTGTATGTGTAGCCACATGTATATCTCTATATATGTATATCTCTATATATGTGTGTATATATATATATATATATATATATATATATATATATATATATATGTGTGTGTATGTATATATATATATATATAATATATATATATATATATATATATATATATATATATATATATATATATATATATATGTGTGTGTGTGTGTGTATATATATATATATATATATATATATATATATATATATATATATATATATATATATATATATACCTATATATGTGTGTGTGTGTATGTGTGTGTGTGTATCTGTATCTGCATATATGTGACTGTGTATATGTATCCTGGGGATGTTGATAGCTTCCACATTTTACATATCCTATGTGAGCCAGACTGTACTGCATGCTATGTTATGAATACCAGCCTGACATCATACAGGTGGGATGCAGTACTGTTAACATCATGTGCCCATGTCATGTCACGTCCTGGATATGGGATCTGCAGCACTTGGTAGTGTATTGCAGGGCAGACGTGTTTGGCTGTGGGGGGGTATGCCAATTTGTACAAGACGTATATTGTTTGGGGCCTCTCAACCCCATTAATGGTGCATCTGGACACATGTTTCTGTTAATCTACCCTTGCTATCTACAGATGTATGGCTATATATACCTATATAGGTATATATATTTGCTTACATATTTATAACTATGTCTGTATATACCTACAGAAATATACATCTGTGTACATATATGTAACTTGCTGTGTATATGTAGAAATATAGGTGTTGACATATATATGTGTAGATATAGGCATTTGCATGTATATATGTTCATATATATTTATATAGATATATATATCTATATATATATCTATATATACATACATATATATATATATATATATATATATTATGTATATATATATATATATATATATGTGTTGTATCTGTTTAGATATTAATATATTATGCACACACATATATCTAGATGTTAATATACATTCTCTGTACTGTTTCATGACTGGTCTGGATGTTATGTTTCTGAAAACATCAGCTTTATTTATATTTGGCATGGCTTAGTGGTAAACCATGATGTGCAGGGTCCTGAGTTTGAGCCTTGAAGAGGCTGTTTATTTTTTTGCTGGGCAGAACACAGGCTGTTGGATACAGAGTGATTAAGGCACTTTAAAGCAGTTGTAAGCAAGTTTGCGAGGGTTTGCGCAGAGGTAACCACGGCTAACTTCTGGTTACAGTTTCTTACGCTCAGTTAGCTTTTAAATTGCTTAATCTGTGTAGGCATAGCTTACCCACATGCAAACAGGCTTAAACCTGCTTACTGCTTCTTAAAAGTGCTTATTCCCACTTACCCCTGTACTAATTTCTTTAAATGAAAAGAAACTGGGGTTGTTAGGAAAGTGGTGAAAAAAGGGGCACAAAGAGGGAAAGACAGTAGGGAAAATATCCAGGGATGTACGGGGAGGGTGTAGGGAAGATCCATAGCCACCCATTTCTTCTACAGCAACAGCTGCACATATGCACTGAATTTGGAGGTAGATTTGAACACTCAAACCCCTAGGTGGGGGTGAGGATAACAATAATTTGTTGTGATGCCAGTTAGACCGGATTACATGTGTCCAGTGGACACTTGTGCGAAATGGACAGCTATGTATGAGGCGTGACTTTTTTGTGGGAACAGATTGCCCTTTCTTTTTCAGGTGAGAGTGGGATGTTGGGGAGGGGTAGTAGGTATATTTGGGGAGGCAGGTTGGGTAGGTTAACAGACAAGACAAACAAGACACATACAGGGGTGGTATATGACACATGTGGGGGTAAACACCTTGGATGGGTAGGGGTGTCCCCAAATGGAAACAGTGGGACTGAGGTCCCCACCCATGGGCAATCACCACTGCACCTTTGCGGCCCCAAAGGTGGTGTGCTGGGGGCTGGGTAGGAGGGGAAGGCTCACCCTCTAATTCACCAGGCAGCCCTCAAGCTGGTGTAGCTGGTCTCAAATCTCCTTGTTGAGCTCGCTATGCACCACGACCCGGACCTGACGGCAGGTGACAGTTACCTCTCCGCCCCTGCTCCCAGTGGGGGCCGAGCCTCATACCCTGTGGCAGTTCCACCCGAAGGTGGTGCAGGGCCAGTGGAGGAGGAAGTCCCAGGCTGGGCCCCAGACGTTCTGGTGCCCAGTGCCATGGCCAGCTAAGGTGGGACAGGTGAGTCCACTGGGACTTGCCTTCCCATATGAGCTATGGTGTTGCAGTTGTAAGACAGATATCAGTTAATAATAGTCAACAGTATTCAGGATTAGTTATAACAGCATGCATAGGTATTCCCATTAACCAAAGACACCAGATTTACAACAGTTGCAGAGCATGCAGAACACATGCATATATGGGACAACGGTGGCCATTACAACAGCATGCAGGTGCCATTGATGGCAACAGGACACCAATATTGGAGTATTTTAACATGGCACATGCATAGAACCAAATGTAAATATTTATAATCCAATAGGACATATATCTCAACAAAAGTTTGGAGTGTACATGTATCCATTGAGGTGTGTATTAGGTTATTGTTGCACATATGGTGTGGGTGAGAGAGGTTAATTAACAACTATTATACAATGGAAACTCGGCAAAACTGATAAACGTGCAAGCTGATTGGCTAATCCGACCAGCGTGGACATTGTAAATCCAAAACAACTAACGAAAAAGTCTGCCCACTAAGGTGTCATGCAGCAACAATGGCAAAACATGTAAATGTAGAAAACACACCAAGCATCCCACAAGAAGCAACAAAACCATAGCATAGCACTAAACAAGTGTGCGATATCGTAGCTGAATTACCCAGGACTCAGAGTTGCTTCCTGATAAAGTAGTCCGTCCCTCAGCTCATGAAGTGCAATCTGCTTGCTAAAGCCAGATCCACCCTCCCTCAGGACTTCTACCTCTTTTTTTTAAACTGTATACGTAACATACGATGTACCAAAGCAGCTTTCTTTAACAATTTTCCGAAATGCCAATATAGAAAAACAAAACAAAAATGCAAGCACTGCACTTCTTGATCACACCCTCTAAACCTTTGTGCCTGAGCAGCTGCCTCTCTCATCACACCTGTGCTGTACTTCTGCTTCATGATAGGACTTAGAATAAATGGTACTTTTCTGTTATCAGGGAAACACCTAGAATTGTATTCTTAACCTTGTGTTTCCACTGGCACATAACAGAAAAGTACCATCCCAGCTTCCCTAACCTACCTCCAAAGCAACTAACAAAAAAGTCCTGCTAGAGAGCATATAGGGAAACCCAGAGTTTTTCAGCTACACCATAGAAGTTAGAAGGAAAACATTTCAATAAAAAGACAAATAATAAACATGAACTAAAACTGTGGACTATTTTATCTCAGACAAAGTGCAAGAATACAAACTAAAGCATACAAAAACCTAAATAACAGCCCTCGTGACCAAGCCACGCCAACTGTGGGTAAATCCAGCATTATCCACAGCCAGCCATGGGTTATTGCTATAATATGTCCATGTAGTTTTCACAACTATTTTAGTCACGGCAGTGATCTGTCCCTTACAAGTATTATTACACTACCCAATGTCCTTACTTTGTACAGAGGTATGTTTGTAGATTAGTATCTACATGTATTGTGTCCTCTCTATAGTCTACACCTTGTACCTGTTATAGCTGTTGAGGAAATCATTGTTTTGACAATTTCTACACATACTCCCAGATTCCATGCTTGTAGACAAGTATATGAGTCAACTGTGTTGTAACTGCAGTCTACACCTCCTACCTGTTATAGCTGTGGAGAAAATATTTGTTAACACTTCCTGACATATTCTACACATACTCCCAGATTCCATGCTTGTAGACAAGTATATGAGTGAACTGTGTTGTAACTACAGTCTACACCTCTTACCTGTTATAGCTGTGGAGAAAATCTTTGTAAACAGTACTGGACAATTCCTACACATACTCCTAGATTCCATGTTGATGTTATACACATATCTAACAATCTGTTATTGCACACACTCTGGTCACAGCTTGACAGGATGCAGGTGTTAATGTGACATATTTTGAGAATTGCTGTCATACACTTTGGGTGAGATGTTACTATGACAGGTTTGTTTTCATATACATTCGCTGACTTTGTACAGGTCTGAATATCAATTATATGTCAGTAAAAGCTGCCTACATTTATTGGCTCATCACTGATTTGTCAGGGAACAGGTTACCGGGCAGCAGATTTGGGCCATTAATCTGAACATTCTGGATAGGTCAGAACAGTTGAGGGGTATGACTATGCATATTATGCTTACTCCCTGAACATTCTGCCACAGTCTGTACAGTTCATGGTTATGATTATGCTTACAGCTTACTATTTGAACATTCTAGCAAATTCCATATAGTTGGGTCTAATTATGCATACAGTTTTCTATCTGAACATTCTCACAAACTCTGTACAGTTGTGGGGTATGATTATGCATATAATGTACTACCACTCCCAGGATTCAAACCCCTGCTGTGTGTGGTAAAAATATTGCAGTTGACATCACAGTACACTGTACTAGCAGGGAACTGATGTGAAGCATTCCAATGTTTTTTGTCTAAGTCTGTCTCTGTTGTACAATATGACTGACCTCTTGGGACTTCTAACATTGTTATACTAAACGTCCTACACATTTCATCTGCGTTCAACAGTGCGGGTAACACTGCTTAATACAACAGTACTATTTATAGACTGCAACACTACAACAACATATGAATGCAGAATGTACACAAGCACTCCAGGGGTTATACTTTTATTCACAAGTTATTACATCTTTATTTACACGCAACCTATATGACAGTTTCCTGCCATATTGTCTAGTTTATTCAGTACATCCCATACATAGTACATTTTTATACTGGTACATTTTTTAGAACTGTTATATTTATTTGTTATGACAGTACATGCAAGATTATTACTAATCTGTCTCATGATGCAACCCTTGCACCCTAGCAGCATGGGCTTGCTGGTTCGCAGCACACTCATTTGCAGCTGTCGGGGAAATACAGTGATATTTACCCATTACCTATCCATAGTATACACAAGCTAGGCAATCATTATCTACATAGTAGAATGAGTACTTAGTGCTGGGGCATTGGCCGTCTGCCTTGATTCTTGGATCCACTGCTCCAAGAGATCCCCCTCTGCCGCTTCAGGTCAGCATGGCGATGCCTGACCTGCACACCAGTCCGGGGGATGCCAGTAGTACTGGTGAGGTCATGGGCGAGATTGTCCCAGGCCTCCACTTTATACTGAGTGCCCTGGTACTGGCCCTGCAGTAGTTTCTGCTCATGGTGTTTTACCAGGAGCCATAACATGCATCTGGACTCCTGGGTGCCCCAGCGCTGCAGTCTAAATCGAGTGCCTTCCTCATCTCCAGCCATTCTGCCTACAGTAGGGAGCTGCAACCAGTTATGGGAAGTATTCGCGCCTGTGGGGATTAAATACACCAAATTTCCCACACTTTTCCGTGATTGGATGGTTTTGAAAAGGCTAAGCTATGGGCACACCTGCTTATCTAATGTTGGCATTGCTTACTGGGATATACCACTGGGCAGATTGAGTTAGCCAGCCTACACATTACTTACACCAACTAAGCTGAGCTATGCAATGCTTAGTGTTGCTTAATATTTAATTTGCATTATCTTTACATTTTGGCATTGATATATTATTTGTTACATGATATATATGTGTGTCTGGTATCTGTGATTCATGTGTACATACACTGTATGGGGTCCTGGGGACTTCAACACTTTATTGCAATAACACCTCACATCTGGCCTTACTGCTGTACTCCATTTCACATATTTATGTTATTTAGCAGGTTATACAATATCACACTGTACATGGATTCCTTTCACATGTTCAGTTTTATTTTCCTATGGTGAAGATTTGTTTGTTGAAACCTCAACCTTATGTATTGCTATGATGGCTTAGTGGTTAACTACTGTGATTGTAATGTACAGAGTCCTGGGTTCAAGGCTTCGAGAGGCTGTTTATTTTGTTGCTGGGCAGAACATGGGCCATTGGATACAGAGTGATTAAGGCACTTAAAAGCAGTTGTAAGTGGGTTTGCGCGGGTTTGCGCAGAGGTAAACACTGCTAACTTCCGGTTACAGTTTCTTATACTCAGTAAGCATCTAAATTGCTTAATCTGTGTAGGCAGTGCTTACCCCATGCAAACGTACTTAAACATGCTTACTAGTGCTTACATATGCTTACTACTGCTTATTTGTGTTTAGACCTGCTTACTAGTGCCTTATTAATTATGACACTGACACTTCACGTATGCATTTCCGGCAGTACTCCAGTTCATAAATATATGCTATTTAATGGGTTTTGCAACAACAATTTAGATTATAGCATGCTTTTCCATGTAAAATAAACTGTGGTGCAGTGGGACTTGAACCGGGGATGCCTGCTTGTAAGGCGAATGCTCTGCCCACTACACTATTGCTATGCTGCTTCATTTGCATATATCTTCCTTGTTATCCTCTTCAGCCATTTAAGCTGTATTAAACACTAGCTACGCAATGGGCACATTCACACACCTATGGTTAGCTTTAATTTGATATTTAAATAAAAAAATTAAGGCTTTCTTCATTTTATTTATGTATACTGTTGCTGTTGTACACAAGGGGGACTGTTGGTGGGGATATGCGGTCACCTGTGAGTGATCTCACTCATTTCATACCCCTTTTTGCTGTTCTTTATTGCGGGGGCATGTTTATTCTGAGAGCTCTGCTGTCAGACATGCCCCCTGCACTCGTATATGCTCCGTGTAAGCCTAGGAGTTCAGGCAGGGTGCCTGCCTCATTATTATGCATGCTATGCTGCCATTCTGCTCCTAAATGGCCGCCTCTGTGCAGGACTAAGCTAGTCTTGCACGGAGGAATAGTAAATCTGGGGGAATAATTCACTGCACTGTAACTATTTGAAGGAAAAAAATGTTATTGTGCTTAGATTATATCAAATTATAGATACTCAGAATTCTGGCAAGAGCACAAGCTGAAAAATGAAATCTTGCAAATTTAGCAGTGCTTATTGAGTAAAATAAGTTAAAATATAATGATAAAGATTTAGATTAGTTTTGATGCATGAGAAGTGTTCAGACTATTAAGACCTAATGAAAAATATGCACTTTCTATTTTCAAAAACGTAAAACCTGAACAGAAAACAGTGTCAAAAACACCATTAACGAAAAAAGCCAAACACTGCTTGCACCACAGTCTCAAACACAACTTTATTGTAGCTGAAAATAAAAAAAAACACATGGATTGAGTGCTTTCTTCCCTTATACAGGGATTTCATCAGAATCAAATGTCGACCATTGAATTCACTTTTATGTACTCCCCTCATTAATAATTAATATATCAAGGCTATAATAAAAAACATTGCTAATACCTTAAATACTTTCTAATGCCTAATTTAATAACTTAATAACTTTAATGTACAAAGACATGAATTTAAAAAAAAAAAAAACTCTAATCAATTACAGCCATGAATATTGAGTGTGGTTTCCTTTTAGAATAAGTAAAAGAATTTAATATAAGGGATGATGTAATTAATTAATTATTAATGAGGGGAGTACATAAAGGTGACTTCAATGGTTGACATTTGATTCTGATGAAATCCCTGTGTAAGGGAAGAAAGCACTCAATCAGTTTTTTTTTTGTTTTTATTTTCAGCTACAATAAAGTTGTGTTTGAGGTCGTGGTGCAAGCAGTGGTTGGCTTTTTTGTTATTTTTTTCTATTTTGTTGTGCTGTTCCTTTAACCATGATACATAAGAAGACATTACAGAAATGCATGCTTCAGTTCTGAAATATACTTTATGATAATTTAATACAGAATACATTACCTTATTGGCATATGCATAGATGTGCCCTGCTAGATTAGTAGAGTTTATGGACTTTTGCAGGATGAGGCCCTGGATGTGGAGACATTTCCTCCACCGATGCCATCATTGGAGGATGTTTTTAAGAAAGCTTGTAATTCTCCTCTGCTAAATAAGTCTCTGGCTCCTTTCAAAACAGACAGCTAGAGAAATTCTGTTCCTGACATCCTTGCATCCATGCTTGATGGACAGATGCATTCTCGTTCCCTTGAATGGGATGTTCCTGCATGCATTTCCACCCTTTCCTCTGATTAAACCACAGTCCATTAAAGTGAAAAAGAGGTCTGCTGCTACTGCTCTTCTTTAACTTTTTATTACATTTAAAATTAGACTAGTGCTTTTGTCCACAATAAAAAAAAATTTCAGTGAACTTCATCAGATCCAAGGTTCTTCTGAAGGTTCAGAAAAAAATACCTAAGATCATTGTGATGACCCCTTTTGGCCGGATTTGCTCACACAGTTTCAGGGGCAACTGGTGCACCCCAGTTTGGAGCAACTACAACCGACAACTTGGATAATTCAATCTTGTCTCCATTTAGGTACTTATTTCATGAGGATACACAAGTTTTAAAGGAGGCCAGAAAAATCTGCTGCTAGAAAATATTATGTTTACAAATGAATGAGTTTTCTAAGTGGTGCCTAAATGGAAAATAGAGGATTCCTTTAGGTTAATGCACCACCAGGTTGTGAAATATTTGTGTGAGCTACTTCAAGATGGCTTACTGTATGCACCCATTAAAGAGCATTTAGCAATCATCTCTGCTTGTATGCCAATCCTTTTTTGGGAATCCAAGAACTTTATATGTTGGTATCAATGCATAAATGACACTAAAGTTTTCGACTCTCAGTTTCTTATAAAACAGCATGATTTACTTCCTCAAAACTGATTAATTCTACAAAGTATCAAATTATTCTCAAGATTTATGCATAATACTTAAAAACTCATCTTATCAATAAACATCAAAGATGATAACGCTCATGTGTGAAACTTTACATAATAGCTTTAATACAAATAACATTATTTCAAAATTATATAACATGTTAATTGTTTATAAGACTAATATAAACCAAAGTTACTGGAACTTTATATTTAAAGGCTGTTCTTTCAGTTTCTCACATGATGAAAAACAAAAAATTCTGTTATCCATCAAGCATACTTCATGGTCTCGTTACTGGAGTATTTTTGCTTGGCAATATCTCCACAGGGCATTTCTGTCACCAGATAAGATAGTTAAATCAATAATAGCTCTAGTGCATCCTGCTGGAGATGTACAGAACATACTAAAGCTGATTGGGCATACATTGTTTATGATTGTCCTAAATTAAAGGGCTATTGGAACAGCATAGAAGATTTTCTCAAGGCATTATTCACTGATTCCTTCTTATTGTCTAAATCATTACTTCTTTTCAATGTGAATGAAGGTTATTTTTTGAATAAGAATAATTTGTATTTACTATGGTCAGTACTTGCTATCGCCAGAAAATGCAGCACTAGAAGATGGAAAACTAGCTGCCCACTCACTGAGGATTTCTTGTCTTCAGTGAAATACCTGGCAATTAAAGAAACTAAGATCAAAGAACTTAGAATCTATCCAAAGACATTTGTTAATAATCCTTGGACAAAAGTTTTAGCACTTATTGAGATTTTACAAATGGACCACAACCCTTTCTGAACTGATAATTATACTAAAGAACTTGGGTATTTTAACTATGATCTGCAGTTTTGCTTCAGGCCTATGTGTATATTGTAAATAGTTTTTACCTTGCTTGTCAATAATTTGTCTTAGAATGAGAATCTTGTCTGTCATTTGTTGTATTTTACTTTTTTTGGAAAACTTAAAATATTTTGGAAAATAAAAGTGGTCTCAGAATTCACTCTCAGTCAGTCTATAAATCTCCCTGTGTTCTTTCCACAATTTAAGAATAAGGGAGAGAAGTTACTTCATAACTTGGATGCCCATTTCGTAGCTCAGGTACTACCTTGACAAAAGAAAACCCTTTAGGAAGGCCAGAAAGCTTTTTATTTCCTATGCAGGGGCAAAAAAGGGTCAATCCATTATTAAGGAAACCATTGCATGTTGGTTGTCTTCTGGTATTGTTTTTTTGTTACACTCACTGTGGTAAATCTAAGCAAGTTAAAGGTCTATTCCATGAGGGTTTTTTTTTTCTCTTCTGTGGTGTACTAGAAAGGACTGGTCTCTAGAAGAATTAAAGAAGCAAGTTGGTCCCCTGCCCATACCTTTGTGAAGCACTACTTTGTGCAGTCCAGAAAAACTATACAAATTGACAAGCTAAAAAAAGCCATAAAGTTGATAGAGTGAACTACTGAGGGTAAGGAAGAAAATATTGTTTGTATTATGCAGGAAGTCCAACATTTCTAGACAGAAATATTCAAAAAGTTTATGAGAGAAATTAGAGAAAAGAAAAATACTTGCACAAGAAAAACTATTAAAAGCTTCAAATGCAAACTTTGTGTTCATTAATTCTACAGATTTGAGAAAAATATTATATATAGCAAGAAACTTTGGGCCATTTGGAAAAAGAAGTGACTGAGGAAGAGTGAAAATACAAACAACAAAACCTGGAGTTTTCGTCCTTAGCCCATAAAGCTGTCTACTTAATGGATTAGGTCATGGTTATAATTTGGCTCCCAGAAATCAACAAAGTTTAAAGACTTCTTATCTTCTTTATGTGGTTTAAAACTATATAGCTCATTAGATGAGGAGCTGAAAGCACAATTGGAAGTGGTCAAAACTTTCTCAGGTGATATAAGAATGCCATTTGGTCTTGATAAATGTGCAAAAATAACATTTAAAGCAGGAAAACTGCAGCACAAAGAAAACATCAGTCTGGGACAGGAATGTGATACAAAGGAACCTGAGCAGGGTGGAGTGCATAAATATTTTAGAATTGATGTTGGGTTGACAATAAAATATGAACAAATGCAAACAAAATTCTGTAAGGAATATTTTAGAAGACTAAAATTAACAGTGAAAACAGTCCTGACATCTAGGAACAAAGTTCAAGCTATAAACCAATTTGCTCTTCCTGTTCTAACTTACAGTTTTTGGATGATTAACTGGCCCCAAAAGGTATTGGATCATTTGGACAGGAAAACAAGAAAATTGCTTCAAGCATATCAAATGATAGCTAAAATCAGTTTATACCAAGATTATATATTTCTCATTCTGAAGGAGATATTGGCCTGCTAGAAACTGATTATATGTACAGATCTGCAACTGTAGGACTGCATACATATTTGCTGATCTCATAAGAGCCAAACATGGTAAAAGTTTTGAAAGATGAAAAGAACAAGTCTTCGATGACTTGCCTGCTTAGTTAAGCAGAAACATATTGGTGTCAAGTGGGAATGGAAACCAAACCAGAAGCAGACAATAATCACTCAACAACTGAATGTGCCAAAAAACAAAAAAAAAAGACTATAAGGAGAAGGAGCAGATGAGAAGGCAAGAAATGTGGAAAGGCATGAATATATTTGCAAGTACAGAAAACTTCTGGAACAGCCTCTCATTGATCAGAATCTGATGCAGGAATGGCTAAGGAGAAGTAAATCTAACCCAAAAGATGAAAGGCTAATATTAGCGGCCCAGGATAGTGGACTACATACCTGTTGGTTTGCAAAGTCCACTGAGCCTTTGGGAGAAACAGACAAATGCAGGATTTGTTAAAGAGAAATGGAGAGTCACATATTGTGTTACTGGTTGTAGTACACTAATGGCAGACAGCCTGTATGCTGTTGCATTGAGGATTGTGCAAACAATACAATATTGAAGAAGCCGAGAAGCATTGGAAACATCAACCACAAAGCAGTATAGAGAATGAGTTTTATATTGCATAGGATCACCCATTGCCAACAGTCAAAAATAGATGCAAGAAAAACAGATATAGTCCATGAAAAGGAGACAAAAGTAGCATTGAGCACTGAAATCGCTACACTCAGTGATTACAGTGCCTTACACACAGAGGGACACAAAGTCATAAAATTCCAGGATTTGCAAGCAGAAATGAGAGCAATGTGGAAGGAAGATACCCAGACAATTCCAACTGTAGCAGGAGCAACAGGTCAAATAAAAAAATAATTTACAGTTGTATTTAGATATGCTACCAATGCATGTAACTCCAGATGGATTCCAGGAGTCAGTTCTGGCCATGCTGCGGGTGCTGAGAAGAGCACTTTTGGCTAACATCAAAGACTGAAACAATACTAATTTCATGAATTTTAGTAATACCTTGACTTAGGAATGGAGTCCATTCCCACTGTGGTATTAGAAACCTGAAAGACTTGGCAAAATTAAACTGAGTGAAAAGGGAAAACACAGGTATAGGATGTGTTGAGGTGGAGGAAATGGAAGTACCTAAATAAAAGGTGACATATAACACCAGTATGCCATCTGAAGTATACCTGTACATGCAATAAAAGCAGACAACAATGGAATGTTGTATGAAGAAATTAAATGCTGTAGATAAGAGGATGTATGATGATGTGGTGAGCATATGGTTGGTGTATATCAACTAAGAATAGCAGGTCAAATGGAAGCATCAATAACAGTAAGATACAACATTAAAAATGTCACTATAGTACAAAAGAGAGGAGAGGGGCATATATGTACACTATGACACAACATTTAGGCAGTTTATCATATTATCATATCAGCTATACACCAAGAAAAAACCTCTGGTATCACATGTCATACATCACTAGCATTTATAGTAGGTCAGAACAGCAGTCACCATTACCAGAGGGTCAGGGTGACACAACAGAACACACAATAGGATAACTATCGGTTTTACACTAACTCAGTTGAGGATGCTCATGCTGACATTTCACACCATGACCCTGGCTGTC
Organism: Protopterus annectens; assembly: GCF_019279795.1. NCBI lineage: Eukaryota > Metazoa > Chordata > Ceratodontiformes > Protopteridae > Protopterus > Protopterus annectens. The sequence continues at coordinate 126,248,533 of NC_056731.1, read as the reverse complement.
CATGCCAGTTTGAGAAACATTGTGCCCATGGTGCTGTACCACTAAAATGGATGCAGTGATATTTCCTTTTTGGGACAGTGTGTGTCCAAGCAGAAGTGTACGTAGTATGTTGGGAAGTGACCACTGGGTTCTGAACATGGCAATCAGCAGTAAATGTGCATGCATGTTGCAGTACAGACTTTGATGGATGAGGGCGAAGTGTGGGTCTTGTGAGAAGTGGTCTGCTTCTTGGCTAGGGAGGTAATCTTCTCATAATTGTCAGGGCACATAATGCCCAGTTTGTATTATGACACTGCTCCAAGCTTTCAACAGAGTGTGCAAAAGGAGACTTCTAAGACGGCCGCTGGTAACTAGACATGCACTAACTGCTACTCCGATAATCGAAAAAAGAAATCTGCATCCCAGCCAGATCATCAAATGTTTTAAACACTGAATCTGGACATCTCTGCATCTGCCTCATCTAAAAAAAATACAAGAAAATTTTATAGTTTTATTCCAAAGCTGAAAAGTAAAGAATTATCATCTTACTCTCTGCATCAGCACCAAGACCAAAGACAGCAACCGCGTGGCTGGGCCCCTCTTGAAATAACCATGGCCTGAAAAGAAATAATCAAAAAAGAACTACAATAAACCAAAACTGTCTGATACACAAGATCTAAGTAAGGAGCAACTGGAGACACAAACTATTAAAACAAAACTATCTGCAATTGCATCTCCGGAAAACAATACTGTAAGCAAGAGTCAAAAAACTACTGAGGTCCAGCAAGAACCTACTAAACTATCTTTAAGATCGAAAAAATGAAACTACCTACTCAGTAGAGGACATCAAAACTGCCCTGCAACCACTACAAAATGACATCCGAGCTTTTTCAAAAAAACTAAACACAATCAGATCAAACACTTAACAAATTGCAGCGAAATTAAGCATCAACAAAGCCAAAGCAGAAGAAAACTCATGAACTACAACTAAAAATAATTGATCTCGAAGCACGAAGCTGCAGAGACAACATAATTATTAGAGGGGTACCTGAAACTTTTTAATATATCCAACTTAATGTAATAATAAAAGAGATTGTGGAAACAATTGTAGACAATAAAAGTATTGTCAAAGAAATGATTATTGAACATGCAATTAGATCACTCCGAAAAACCCAAGATTAAACTGTACCCAGACAAATATATGCAAAAATACTGAATGCTGCACACACCTCTGCGATCCTAATGGCTGCTAAACAGAAGAGAAACATAACTTGGAGGGGACATAAAATACATATCTCACAGGATCTCCCTCTTCCCATAAAACAAGGACGTCAAGCTCTATCACCTTTTTGCTCATATGTAATAAACAAGAAAATACGCTTCCAAATGTATTACCCTGCAAAACTTCTCTTCAGCTACAAATACCAAAAATACCAGATACAGAGCATTGATGAAGCAAAAACTGTCATTAAGAAAGCATTTAACAAACTGCCTGAAGCGAGATAATCAAGGTGGAATTAGAACTCCAATGCCGCAAACATAATCTCCAATATAACAATCTCTAATAAACAAAGCTCTTGTTAATGAGCAATCACACTCACCAAAAGCTCCAATGATTCACACACAATGCTTCTAATATGTTTAACACTGCAAGGATAGACATCAAAAATCTCAGCACAAATCATGAAATTCATCAAAATGACCCTTCAAAGAACTGTGTATCCTTTAATGACTAATACAACCAAACCGTTTATAAAGAAACCTCTTCCCCGAAGCAGATCTCCTAAAATGACTCTGCAGCAACGCACCCATTTAAAAAGAAGTTCCAAAGCACTTGAAAATATACTCGCATAATATAAAGATTGGAAAAGAAAAATAAAACTAGACAATAGAACAAAAATGACTCTGCAACAATCCTGCATCAATTTTTACCCTAAAAAGAGGTTAGATCGATAAATATATCCAAAACTTACTTTCTACACATGGGCCAAGTGCCATCTCAACGTTCGGAAGCCAGGAAGCATCATCTGTCCTAACCTCATCGGAGGTTGAAGGTTAAAGGGAACTCTTCCACAACTCTCGACCCACAAAGCATTACTGGGACATTGCAAAAGCGATTCTGTAGATAAAAAACAGCATTCCGAGTTCGGATCCAGGAAGCCTGAACCAAAAATAGTAAAAATCTTCGAGAAAAGACGTGAATAATCGAATACTCATATGCTAACAAGTAAGGCACAACAATAAATTGTGAATAGGCCATAAAAGGTACTGTTAGACTCCATAATCAACCTATTTAAAGTTATGATAGAAGTAACTTAACCAGACTGTACCTATGGATTGTTCTTGTTCAGTTAATAGAAACCTCTACCAAGCTCGACATGTATGAAATCCACCTAAGGAAAATATCTATCCTAAGCAACAAATGTTGACTGTTGCTCTATATGGGCTCTATCCACCACATGTAAGAGAAAAGAAGAATAGTAAACAGCTTGGATATAAGTAAAAACATAGGCTCCACAACTGTGATATATAGCATAAGTGCAAAAACTTTAAAGAAATAAGATTAACTTGACTTGCTGACAAAAAGAAAATGTTAAACTACTTTAGGACAAGCAGGCACCTCCTAATAGGTATAATCTACTTTTCTTCTTGACAGAAGGCTGAAAAATATCAAATGGCTACATCAAATGATACTTAACTCCCTTAATTGCTAATAAACATACTATTTTAAAGGGACAAAATCCGAGAAACCCTATTTTAGTTCATAACATAAGGCAACTCTAAAGAATGCTTACACCTATTGTTAAACAACTAAACACATCCAGCTACACGCTCCAGAGGTAATAACTTAGCATGGGAGTGAGGATTGTATGTCAGGAATGTCTAGCATTATTTGGAATGGTATGACTGATTTATTAGTTATCTACCCACATCTGAATTATTTTTTCTCATATAGATGCCATTCACACAACAAATTTAGTACTCAATACACAAACACACCAAGAGAGGGAGATAAGTGGATAGGCACTAGGGTAGGAGACGAAGCGTTGGATGCCACCTTACCAACAAACTCTCACTTTAACTTTTAGCATTTTATAAATACACATAAATTTAATGGCACTTTAATGTTACACGTACTCAAATTACACCCAACACAAGGAAAACATGTTTAGAATTGATTCATGGAATGTGAATGATCTACGTGAAAAAAGAAAACTTAACTTAGTCTTACATTTCCTGTACCAACGCAAATCTAATGTTATATTCTTACAGGAAACCCATCTGAACAATGACCAGTGAGTTAAAGTAAGATCAAGAAACTGGATTAAACAGATTATTTCAGCAGGGGGACAGTTCTGCCTCAAAAGGCACAGCCATAATAATTAAAGAATCCCCCCCGGGAGTTATAACCAATATTAAGTATGACATAAACGGTAGGTGGTGCCTTTTCACTAGCTCACACCCACAACAAAAAATAATATTCTCTTTTTTAATGTCTATGGTCTCTGCTCTAATCAGCAACTTTTTATCTATGAAATATATAATTTACTCATAAATTTTCCTGATCACTCTATTATTATTGGGGGCAATTGGAATTGTCTAACTGACCTGCTAAGAGATAGCTTTAACAAAAACAAAAGACAACCGGCTCAGATTACCTCTGCCTTAAATGACCTTTCACAAAACTTTAATCTTATTGACCCCTACTTAACTTTTGACCATGACAGATCAGTTAACAAATACACTTCCTTTTCAGCATCACACAAAGTCTGGTCTAGAATAGACTTTTTCCTATTTTCCTCCACTTTTTCCAAACAAATCCAAAATTATGAGCTTAACACAAGAGTAATTTCAGATCATTCTAGAGTCACACTAACAATTAACCCAATTTACCAAAATTCTCCATATTGTGGTTCTAATAATTGGTACCCAAATAATAATCTTCTAAACCAAAAGGAGGTGGTGGAAGAGATTGGGAACATAATAACCCAACTAGAACAAGACATATCTCAGGGCCAAATCCCATTAGATGTACAATGGGCAGCCACTAAGACTGTAATAAGAGGTATCCTAATCTAGAAAGCATCCCTATACAAAAAACAAGAACAAAAACAAACTCGCTCACTTGAAACTCAATACAGCAACATCGAACAACAACTCTAATCCCAATATTCACAAGAACTCGAGGAGAAACTATACGAAATTAAAAAAAAAAACTTTATTCACTACAACTACAAAAACAATCACTAAATGAATTAAAACTAAGAAGTAGTCAGAATGGGCCCAACTCCCTTCCAAAGCTCTAGCCAACACGATAAATATAAAGAGAAACCTTCAAAATATACCAGAAATATATTACAAGGAGAAAAATATGTACAACAACTCAGATATAAGCAACTCTTTCTGGGATATCTACAATAACATATACAACCCCACAAAACAACACCATATATCTAACATACAAGAAATTTCTTAAATAACTTACAATTTCCCCTGTAGACAATGGGCATTTTGGATCTTCCATCTGTATGATATGAATGCATGATACATACCTCCATTGCATATCTAAGCACCATCTTTGTTGTCCCTGGCATGTAACACAACCTAGGACATCAGCTTCACATGTCTCCTGACAAACTGTGGAGTTATGCTTATTTGGCCTTTTCACAACCACTTGTCATATTTGCTGCAGTTCTGCTGCTTGGCTTTGTGAATAGATGTTTTTCTGTTAAATGCGGGTTGGTGGTTCTACCCTGATCTCTGCTTTTGTAATCCTACCTGACCATTTGTGGTATAAGATCTGTCTTGCTGTTGAGTGGGCTACAATTGCACTGTGAACAACCTAATAAGAGGTGGTGTGTGCTGTTGGCTGTGTACAGCAGTTTTGACATTTCCCAGTTAGTGTTCCCTGTCACATGACTACAATCAGTCCTACTCTTTTTTGTATGACTGTTACACAGTTTGCAAAATCACAGCACTACTTTGTGCATTGGTGCTGTTTATTCTATTCCCTTGACCCATGCTGTGCAGTCCATTTGTGTGCCGTCTGTTTACCTTACTTGCAATTTTTGTATATTTCCTTTCTATATCTTATGGTGCACTATTTGTTATATGATTTACCTACTTTCCCCTCCTCCATTTGCCAAGACTTTTTCACTTTTTCTTTTCTGCATGAAACGAGAAAAGGAGTGCATTCCTAACAAAAAAAAAGTCATGCCCCTCTGACTCTCCCTCTGACCTTCCACTTTACTCATCCATCATGTGTGGCCCTCTTCTTAATCCTCAACCTCCATCTGCTTTTCTGTCACCCTTTTCCCTAGGGTGTGTGCATTTCTTGGTTTCCCCATACATATAGCCCACACCCTTCTTTTATAAGCTGCAGCTAGTGCTGACAATGTGGCCATGCATGCCACTTTCCTGAAAATAATAGTTTTATGTATTTTTTTGTTGATTGTGACAAATTCCACAAATATATACATATATCTGTAAAAATATTACATTTTTTCTGGTGCATTTTATGATAGTCTCCCCAGTATATTGTAGATGTTCCTACTATACTGGGAATATTATTGATGTTGCTTAATGTTCTACAATTCCTTTGTGACATATTGGGGACAAATACTATTGGTTTTGTGTACATGTCATACACATGCCTTGGCTTAATGAACATTTCTTGTTAGGCATGCAGTTTCAGATCATGTATACCATTGTGCAGACTACTGACTGCCTGATGTAGTTGCATTATGATGAGGTAGTATCCCCATAGTAACACACTTTGGCATATTACTTGGTTTCCTGCAAAACTTGTGCTCAAGTCAGCTTACTTCGCCGACGTTTGCAAATCTTTTGGAATCATACTTCTGAACTGTTCCAATTTTTGCTTCATATTTTTGCTCCGTTCCTCATAAGATCTGAGGTTTTCTGGAAAATCAATGAGGATTACAGTCACTAAATAATGACATAAGTTTGTGTTTCAGACTTTAAACCCTCCAGAAAATGCATGCTAATGCAAAATGTGTTATCCTATGGACTTTTTTTTAAGTTTATAGGAGCAATATTTAAAAATTGTCCCTACTTTTGAACCTTTGTTCCCCCATTATTTTCGGCTTTCTCCACACTTTTTGTGCTTAGAGGTTGAGATGTATGTTTGGAATCCAACCTACAGTTTAAAAAAGAAAAGAAATATTGTTACATTTAAATCAATAATACATATGGACAATAGACCTAACTACATAGCAAGGTATGAACGTGTGCAGACAGCTGCTAGAAACACTGATATGGCAACAAAGATCTTATTCTGAATTATAAACAGTGCACCTGCAATGCAGTCTCATAAAATGTACTTAGTCCAACTTTGCATGTTTGTTGCAAGATGAACTATAAAAAAATCACATCATTAACTAAGACCCAATTCAGCTTACCTTTTAGAGAGCAGATTTAACATACAAGCTTATTACGTTGTTTGGATTATATCAAGTTTGAACTCGTATTGTACGTTGTACTTTACAAGATGGATACTTGAGTAAACAGAAAGTAACAATTTTACTACATCGGAATCTATTATTTTTTTACTCTCACCATCTCTGTTGATACTTTGATGAACAGCTCCAGTGCATTAAGTAAAACCTCAGATATTAAACTCTTTGTAGTCTAGGTATTTGGGCAGAATATCAGAGCTGTTCTGTTATTAATAATACGTGAATTAAATTAATTTTGTTATACTCAGATTAGATTTAAACAAACACATTATATAGCCTGGATAAGTCTGACTGCTATTTTTGTTTTAATCCAAAAACACTTAACATTTTGAGAAATGATGGAAAAGTTGTTAATGCTTAATAACCATTGTTTAATGTTGATATCTGTAACTCATATCATAAGTTTTAGACTTTAGCATACTGAGCATTTACTGTGACCTAGAAAATTCCTCGAGGCTCTTTTAGGCAAATAATTGTTTTTTAGAACATAATGTAATATTTCATTTGAATAATGATCACAGAAGCCATCATAGCCATCAGCTTTCCAAGATTCAATATTCAATATTGATTTATTTATAAGTGAGGTGAGCAAAAGCCTTCTTGGAAAAAGCAGGTAGAAATAGAAACACAAGTGAAATTCAAGTTTTTAAACAGAATTTGCAGTTCTGTTATTATGTAGTTTAGAATGACTTCCTTCTCATTCAAATTATATGCACAAAGAATCTCTCAAAGTTTTCTGTTTCCAGCACTTTATGTTTTCTGACAATAGATATTATATTGCTTAGCCTACTCTTAAGTTCTGTGTAATATTCTTTTGTTCTTATCATTCCAGGTTACTCTTTATATGTCTATCAAGCCTGATAATGTCTGCCATACAGTAGTTTACAGAGAGTAATCCGGTTGAAGCTTGGGGTATGTTTCTTATACGGAAAAGAAGACGAGAGCAAATTGTCCTCATTTTTCCATCTTCCTCTATAGCTTTATGAAGTATGGATTTCAAAGCATTTTTAAAACAGTGCTCTAACTTGGCTATATGGGGGGGGGGGGGCTATGTTAGAATGTCAACAATCTGGAATGTCAGCATTCATAACATCAAGGCAAGAAGAAAGAAATGGCACAATATCGAAGTGCTGTAACATCGAAGCTTAAAGATCGCATAATGTTAAGTGGGTGATTGTGTGAGGTCATAGTACAACTGGGCTTGTGGTTTGTGTGTGTGTGTGTGTGTGTGTGTATATGTGTGTGTGTGTGTGTGTGTGTGTGTGTGTGTGTGTGTGTGTGTATATATATATATATATATATATATATATATATATAAAATAAAATGAAGGGTATGTGGGTGCCCCCCCCTGCAAACAAGTGTTTATTTGATTATGTAAGTTTCAGTGTTACAGTGTTTTCAATACTGTGCCAATTCAGTCTTCCGGGCTTTCTGGGCTCAGTGATGTCAATTTTGACATCCTGACTTGACACTCTAATAAAGACCCATGCGAGGGTGATATGCAGAGATTCACAGATGTTTCATCTTTAAAAAACAACAGTAGTGTTCAAGATTTACTCTAGACATGAAAAGGATATATAGTCTTTAAGCATTTATCTTGCACTTCACCCTAGAAAATATCCAAAAAATCAAATATAGATGCTACAATGTTCTTTAAAAATCTAATAAAATACACAGTTCTCCTCAATCAACTTGATTTTTTTTATTTTTTAGCAGTTTCATTCTGCAATGAGAATGTCCATAGAAAATAAAGAAGCCAAGATAATCCTCACCTTAAATATTATCACAAAACCCCTAACAAGGCAGTATCACAACTACAAAGCCCATCAATCAATCAATGCAGCAAGTAATCATACCACTTTTTAAGCAAAGCTGGTAAAGATAAGCACTCATTAATGCCAGGAAAAACATCACTGGACAGAAAAATCTGCCAGTATAACTCTTTAAGTAACAATAACGTCTTCCAGTCAACCACCCATACATCTTTAGGATTTTTTTCTAAAATGAAAAACACCAACTTCTTGAAGTTTTGACCCATTTCCTGTACAAATTCTGCTGTAATACTTGCAAATATGCTTTTTCAACATACGTTCAGTTTTGTTGATATGGAAACGTGCAACTAATGCAGAGAGCAATATATACAATCCCTTGTCTGTTTCAGTTATGCTTACAATGACAATCTGACACACATGGATGACCTGAAACCACAATGTTATGACCCTCCCATACGAATCAGCACTGACTGCAGCTTCCACGTAGAATGTCAAAAAAGTGAATTAATAGCATCCGTATGAATGTACGAATACTGGTGCAATGTTCAAAAATGTATTTCTTCAAAATATGTTCCTACTTTCACTCACAAAAGCAAAAACATCTTACACCACCTTAACCAGATAAACCAAACATGCATGCCAAGATCCAACCTTGTTCATAAAAAGTCGCATCTTTAAACATAATCCTCGAAAGTTTGATAGGTTAGCCTTATATTAAAGGATTCTTAGGACTTTCTGGATAAATTAAGGGATGTTCCTTTCAATGAGCATAACCTATTGGTCACTAGGGCTAGTAAAGTTTTGTTTTCAGTCATACCTCAGTTGAAGGTTCTAGAATAGTTAAGGGACATGATCAAATATTTTACTAATTTGTCAACTACTGCCATAAGAAATATTTGTATTTCATTGGACTTGGTGTTGATCAACAATTTCATTTGAAGGCAATTTTTGAACAGGTTTCAGGAGTAGTAATAGAACCAGCATACAGTACTTTATTTGACAATATTGTTTTATGTTACTGGGAAAATCAACATATTAGCAATGTTTATAAACCTTTTTTTGAAGTTGTATGTACACTTTTTGGACTATATTTATATTATTTGTCTGGTGGTACTGATGCATTGGAACATTTTTTTAATCATATTTAAACTACTACTAATTTTTGAGCTTACTTTAAATACCACTATGGAATCTATATCTTTTTTGGACATTCATGTTATTAAGAATTTTGATTTGTCCTGTTTTTCTTCCAATAAATTCAGTAAGCCCACTTATTCCAACCAATTTGTCAATTTTAATAGCTCCCATAATTACTGCCAAAAGAGAGGTATAGTCAAGGACAGTGTATCAAACTTCCTAGGATTATTTCTGTAAGATGTGACATTTTGAACAAGGATGGATCTTGGCATCCATGTTTTCAGACAAGGTTTATCCAGATAAATTTGTACAAGATGTTTTAGCTTTTGTTACAGAAAGGAGGAATGGTTTGTATGCCACCATTTTAAAGACACCTATTGATAGGGGTCTTTTGAATAGCAGTACATCTTTACCTTGTTGTACCATGGTACTCAGCCTCTCCACAGGCGACATACCCATAGAGTGGCGCACAGCAATGGTTATTCCACTCCACAAAGGTCGAGCCACAACAGACCCCAGAAACTTTCGCCCTTTAAGCCTGACAAGCTTGTTCTGCAAGGCTATGGAGTGCATCATCATGGAACTCATTAAGAGAGACACTGGGAACCTCCAAACACTGGACCCTACCCAGTTTGGCTTTGTTAAGGGCAGATTATGCCTCCTAAACCTGGTGGACTTCTTTGAGACAGTTACCAAGGCTCTAGACAAGGGAAATGTGGTACACACAGCCTACCTAGACCTCGCTAAGGCCTTTGACAACATTCCCCATTCTGGTATTATAGACAAGCTCACCAGCCTGAACATAAACCCCTACATCACAAGATGGGTTGCCAACTGGCTCATGGACAGAACCCACATGGTGAGAGTTGCAAGAGCTAGGTCTGACTCTAAACCGGTTACAAGTAGCGTTCCCTAGGGCTCATTCCTAGGACCCCTCCTGTTTGGCATATACTTCTCAGAGGTACAGGCAAGCACAGGAGGACTATGGCTGACCATGTTCGCAGACGACTGCAAACTAGGGGCTATAATTGACTCTCCGGCTGACACAGACATCCTCCAAAAGGGTCTCACTGAGACGGATACCTGGTGTCAAAATCATGGCCTCAAGCTAAATGCCAAAAAGTGCATAGTCATCCCCTTTAGAAAAAACAAATACCCACAAACTACCACATAGGTGGTAGTCCCCTAAATACGGAAGACATAATAAGGGATCAGGGGACCCAAGTAGATAGGTAATCTCACCTTTGATAATCACATTGCCAAAGTGGTTAGAAAATCCTTCTACATAGCCCACCTAATCACAAAAGGGTTCGCATCCAGATCAAAAGAGGAAATTGTGCCCCTCTACTCATCACTCATCAGACCCATCATAGAGTACAATGCCCCATTTGGGATGTACCTTACAAGACACCTGCAACAGCTGGAAAGACCACAGAAGTACCTCACCAAGAGGATCACTGGCCTCAAACAGATGCCCTACGCAGCTCGACTGAAGAAATTCCAGTTGTACTCGGTTGCATACCACCTACTCAGAGGTGATCTCTGCCTAACATACAAGGCCATGTCCAACCCAGAATTGGTGGACATGCTCTACCTAAGGAAAACTTTATCCCCTCGAGCCACACACTCTAGGGATCTAAACCTCACCACAACAATAAATAGAACGTGCTGGAGGGATAGATTCCTGTCCCAGAGACTTCCCATGCTTTGGGACAAGATCCCAATCTACATTAGACAGAGCTCCTTGCTAACACTCTTCAAAAGAAACCTTGATAAGTGTATGGGAAACAGAAAGTTTACCTCGGGGATCACTTCAGTGGCTCTGCTGCACAGAGGTACAGGGAACTAATCTAAGGGGGTGGCGAAAGCCAACACATTCTGGCTAGGCTTATAAATACCTTTGGGTAGATAGCCTAGTACCAACCTATGAATCTATGAACCTACTACATCATTCTTTGGATACCTCTGTGTTACATAATATTATATAATCTAATTGGTGCACATTATATAGCTTATGCTCTGATATTACTGAGATGGATCAGGACCTGCATTCTAACTATAATACTTTACATAATATGGGCACTTATTTTGAATTTGTTGATATTCAACAGGATAAATATGGTACTATATCCAAATATGGAAACTGTAGTCAGTGCAAATTCATATGTGAGGGGCCAAATATTGCAGTTTCTAGTTATCCACAAATGTTAGCTCATCGCTGTAGCTATAATTACAACATGCAAGGGGTTGTATGTATGTATATACATATATATATATATATATATATAGATAGATAGATATAGATATATATATATATATATATATATATATATATATATATATATATACACATTGCTTATACTGGCCAAACTGAATTGTAACAGTGTTTATACAGAAAATGTTCCCAGGGATTCAAGAAGCTCGGCACAAGCACGGTTTTAGCCTTGCGCTGAGTGTCCTCATTACAGATGGTGCAGCAGCGTCACATGAATATTTATGAGGGCGTGCTGCCGCACACTCGACAGGCACAGGAAACATATGCAAGTGCAGGGGGCATGTTTAAGTGCTCTATGGAGGCGGAAACATGCCCCCACAGTTGCACAACCTACTATGCTTACTATTAGAGCCCGCCTTTAATAGTAAGCAATTAATTCAGTGTCCGTGGATACTGAAATGTATGCTAAGCATACAAGAGTGTCCACAAACACTGAAATAAAATCATAGTAGTAAACACACAAGCACGTAGTGGAATGTTGAGCCCCATCCTTAGAAGTTTCACAATTAGATTCCCCGTGTCCCTATTTTACATTTGTATTGCTTCAGTATCGAAAGTGCAAGCAAAGTGCAGCTTGTTTGGGCGTTGCTGCCCCTGCTTAGTGTAGCTGACACATCCAAATCATCCAAATAGAGAAAAACATGCAGAATTAGCATTAACGTCAATAGTGTAGTGGTTAGAGCATCCACCTAATGAACAGGCATGCATAGTTCGAGCCCAGCAATTGCACATATAATTTTTCATGTGGAATGCCGTTTTGCTGTATAACCTACATATTAACATGTAAATGTGAACTGGAGTACCGCATGAAATGTTTAACTAATGTCATGCAGTCAAAGTGGTAGTGTCATAATGAATAAGGCACTAGTAAGCAGGTGTAAGCACAAATAAGCAGTAGTAAACATATATAAGTACCAGTAAGCAAGTCTGAGTGCACTTGTGTGGGTGTAAGAGTGCCCAGCATAGGAAATATATATAATTATGTAGATGTATGTGCATGTGTATGTCCAGATATATAAAATATATCTATATATATATATATATATATATAAATATATATATATATATATATGAAGAATGAACATTGTAACAATAAAGCATACAAAAAGAATGAGAAGGGAATGAACAGCAACTCCAGTATTATTTAGTGCTGTCAGTGTATGTCACACCAAGCTGGGCAGGGGTGAGCAGAGCACTGCTACACACACCACAGGCAGGATACTACCAGTGGGAGTAACATTGCCGATCTGCTATGTCTACTTTACAAACAATCACAGGGTAATCCCTGGTGGGACTACCCAAAAATTGCTAGGATGGTTGGCCCTCCAACCATTGCACAATCAAGGGCAGGTATATTCAAGGACTAAGTGGTGGGAGAGCCTGATAATACATGGGTTGGTACAACATATGTGTAGGGCTCCCTAACGCTGGGGAGAGGGAAATGTGTGGAGGTGTGTCATGGCTGTGATAGTAACCAGAAAATGGATGGTTTGCATGTATGTTGAACTCGGGTGGGGTGGAGGAACTATGGGTATGAAATTATGGATCCAGGCATGTCAGGGTTGGATGGCCTGGTTCTAATTGCACTGCCTCGTGGAGTTCAGCAAGTTCATTATAAGTATATAGGCATATACACGTGCATACATCTATATGTAGAAGTACATTCCCTGTAACACATTCATTCCTTTTGCTGACATAACTAACATGAAAGACCCCTACAAATCTCGACAGTAGATAGAATAATAGGTTGTGCATAAGAGGGAAGGGACAAAACTACTAAAACGCAGAAGTATCAGTGATGTTCTGAAAAAATGAAATGTGAAGACTTTCGCACACATGGAATCATTCCTGTGATCTGCCTGCTACGGCAATGCCAATCACTAAACCAGTCCTATTTGTAAAATAATTTCACCGAATTCGTACATTATTAGTTCTCATGTGTAACGTGTGCGTTACCACATAGTCATACCTATTAATTTATTGTAGTGTCATGTTAATGGGAGTAATGATGTAATGAAGTATAGAGTCCAATCTTGAAATAAAGACATGTGTGTCCCAGGTGGGACAACCCAAAAATTGTAAATAGTGTCCTATTGGTCACTCATTTCACCAATATTTGTGGACTAAAAGTTTTGGGTGTCTGAGGATATGTGGAGTGAGTCAACCCATAGGATGGGTCTACAGGAGTAGGGACTGGCAATGTGTAGTGGTGAGGATACACCATGTATCCAGCTGGAGAATGGATGACTGCTGTGTTAGTGTAGTGTTGGGGTTAGTGTTTGGGGAACTAGGAGTCATGGGTATATGGGTATATATGCAAATGAAGCCAAACAGCAATAGTGTAGTGCTTAGGGCATCCACTTAATGAACAGACATTCCCGTTCCGCAGCACATACCGTTTTCCATTGGCAATCTGTATATGAAAATATTTCGACATCTGTCTGCTGTATAACCTGCATAATAACAATTAAAAGTGAACTGGAGCGAAGTGTCAGTGTCATAATGAATAAGGCAGTAGTAAGCATGTTTAAGCATAAATAAGCACCGGTAAGCAAGTTTAAGTGCGTTTGCATGGAGGTATGCATTGCCCTACAGACATAATATATATCTATATCTATATCTATATATATATACATATATATATATATATATATATATATATATATATATATATATATATATATATATATATATATATATATAGACATATATATATATATATATATATATATATATATATATATATATATATATGTGTGTGTGTGTGTGTGCGCGCGTAGATATACACAGATATACAGCTATGATAGGAAACAGCACACAAGAATGATATATGTTCACAGGCTATGCCAATGGAAGTGATGGGCCCAAGCAAGAAACATGTAACATGTAGCATGACCCCTCCCCAGCCGGACAGAGGAAACATACACACAAACCCGCAAACAATGTAAATAGGCCACTGCTCCCCAGACCACAGGCAGGATACTACCAGAGGGGGTTCACAGTGCACCCATGAAATCTAATCTTGGAACACAGACAGGAGCGCCCCTTGCGGGACACCCCAAAAATTGACATATAACCAAAGGAAGGGGATACGCCGACCATTTTGGCTGGGGTGTGTACATACCCAGAATACAAGGGTGGGAAAGCCTGATGACCCATGGGTCGAGACAATGTATGACATGGGTCCCATGAAGTGGAGAGTGGGCAGTGTGTAGTGGTGTGTTCAGACCTGACCAGCACCCAGAGTAAGGATGGGTGCTGTAGAGGAGGTGCGGGTGGGAGAACTATGGGTAGCTAATTATGGGTCTAGGTGTGCAGGTGTTGGCTGATGTGGGTCTATATGGACAGCCCCAGGGATATAAGCAAAAGTGTTCACTGGGCAGAGGCATCGCCCAATGAGCAGCCACACCCACTATGAGTCCCACTGCAGCACAGTGTAATCTACATAGCAAGGAACAGAACAACCAGTTGTAGATGTATATATGTAGAGGTATGTGGGTGTATATCTATGCATAGCTACATGGAGATATACCTCTCCCTCTCCGTAGTACAAATGTATACATACAGAGACAAAATACATATACATACCCACATATAGATATATACATATGCAGACACCCATACACCCATATGTCGTTAGATATATATAGACAGCAATATATAAATATATACATGTATGCATACATATACAGATATATCTGTATATAGTAATGTATATATATATATATATATATATATATATGTATATGATTCCCTATCAGAAGCCTGAAACACTATAAGCTTGAAAATCAAAATCCTGAAACCAAAAGCCTGAAAACCCAAAATCCTGAAACTCAAAATCCTGAAAACACAAAATGGACATACTGACGTCATTGTGGCTTTGCTATTGTTAGCCCTGTGGTGTTAGGTCATGCGTTGGGTTCAGGTAAGTGTGCAGTTAGTTTTATGTTAGGGTTAGGGGCGGTTTAAGTGAGTTAGGGTTAGGGCGCAGGTTAGGCATGTATGCAGTAGTGACAAAAATTAGGGTTAGGGGCGGTTTAAGTGAGTTAGGGTCAGGGTGCGGGTCAGGTGAGTGTGCGATAGTGACGGACCTTAGGGTTAGGGTTAGGGTCAGGGTCAGTCGGTAGATATTAGTGTCTTTATATTGACATATTAGCATTATTTGTGTTTTCAGGATTTTGAGTTTCAGGATTTTGGGTTTTCGGGATTTTGAGTTTTCAGGCTTTTGGTTTCAGGATTTTGATTTTCAAGCTTATAGTGTTTCAGGCTTCTGATAGGGATCTATATATATATATATATATATATATATATATATATATATATATATATACATATATACGTGTGTAAATATACACATTTATATAGCTAGGATATGATACAGCAGTTATGTATTACATATGTTCACAGGCCATGCATATGGGGGTGAGAGGTCCAATCAACAAATGTGTAACATGTTGCATCAACCCACCCCCCACCTCCAGCTAGACCGGTGAAACATACAGACACACAATAAAAGTAAACACACCACTGCTTCCCAGACCACAGGCAGGATACTACCAGTGGGAGTGACCTGCCAGGTCTACTCCTGAAACAAAGACATCAATGTCCTTTGTGGGACACCCCAAAAATTACTGATCATTCAGTCAGTTCCTGTCATGAGTCATCAAACCAGGCTGTAGACGTACATGGACCAGTAGGTTGTGCAAGCCTGATAACCCATGGGTCGACACAATGTATGACATGGGTCCTGACACGTGGAGAGTGGGCAGTGTGTAGTGGTGTGGTTAGACTCCACCTGCACCCAGAGTAAGTATGAGTGCTGTAGAGGAGGGGCAGGTGGGGGAACTATGGGTATGCAATTATGGGCTTAGGAGTGCAGGTGTTGGCTGGAGCAGTTGTATTAAAACCACCCCAGGGATGTAAGTAATATTCCGAAATGGGCAGAGCTTACGCCCATATCGCTCAACCCCTAAGAGCAAATCCACTGGACAGGACATAAACCATTGTGGGAACAAATAGGGACCATACCTCTCAACCGTCCCTGATTTTGACTCAAATTTTCACTCTGTCCCTCTTAATCCTTCCTAAAACTAGTGATTTTTGGAGGAAAGGTGGTGAGTTACACTTAATGAATAATGACAATAATTAAGAGTTATAAACATCTTTTACTTCAGAAAATGTGTATTAATTCACATGTTCTGATTCTGTCAATGTTTCAAGTTAATAGCACTAATGATGATGAATTTGTATTTGTGTTAATAGCACTAATATTTTAACTCATTCCCTCCAGTAGAGCTCTTTTGAGTGTGTACCTTTAACTCCTAGTGGGCGTGGCTTCAACATTTAAAAATTTGAAATTATCACCTTACATTTTTAACAAATACCCATTGACATAGGTCATATATCAATACAATTGTGTTTGCTACCATGTATGCTTCAAGATAAAATTTTCCGATACCTTGTATGTAACATGGTTTTGGAATTATTAATGCAAATATGAACAGGCAATATTTGACGCCTAGAGGAGCAGTAGGGTGTAACTGCAGAAACGCCTGGAGACGTCACTCGGCTGTAATGAAATGTCCCTGATTGTCCCTGAGTTTTTTCTTCACTTGTCCCTGATTCAGTTGAAATTTGTCCCCACTTGCTTGAGAGGTCTGATAGGGACAGAAAGCACAAATTCCACTTACAACCTGAGAAAGCTGATAGAATAATAGGTATGCATTAGCATGACTCGGCTGAAGGATGTGGGGTCCTAAACCCATTTACTTGTCTGCATTTAATGGTGTAATTTCCCAGGTATTTGCCAGACAGGTGCAGATTGTAAGAGGAACACACCAATAGTATGAAGCAAACTCTGGACAGGCCACGGATTCCATACAGTCGACTGGCATGTTTATGCCTAATGGGCAGCCATTCCCCGATATGGGTCCGACCGCAGCACAGTCCAGTTTAAATGGCTAAGTACGGTATGACCATATGTGTCTTTGCATAACCCACTACACAGCACCTATGAACACGTGGTCGCAACACCCCACTGTAGGCATGTAAGCCGACGTAATAGGCATCAAAAGGTATTATTGTAGTCCTCACCCCCACCCAGGGGTGTGAGTGTCAGATGCAAACACCAAATGCAGTGCATTTGCAAGTGCAGGAGCAAGTGGCTGTAAGCCTGTTTTGGTGAGTATCACACTGGTGAAGCAATGCAGAGGCTGAGTGTAAGAAACTGTAACCGGAGGTTAGCATTGTTTAGGTCTGTGCAAACCCGTGCACAACTGCAAGTGCCTTAATTACTCTGTACCCAACAGCTCATGTTCTGGCCAACAACAAAATAACCAGCCTCTGCAAGGCTAGAACTCAGGACCATGTATATCACAGTCAGAGTAGTAAACCACTACGCCATGATAGAAATACATATAAAGGAGGTATCAGCAAATTGATCCTCACAACAAGGAAATCAAATCAAATATGTGAACTGAATCTATGTAAATTTTAATGTGCTATAACCTGCCACAGACCATAAATATGTGAGTTGGAGTACTGCAGTAAACATAGAGTTGAGGTGTCACTGTAATAATGATATGAAGTCCCCAGGACCCCATACAGTGTATGTACACATGAATGACAGATACCAGACATATATATAACCTGTAATGAATAAGACATCATTGACAAAAGGCAAATAAAATGCTAGATAACCAATAAGCAATGCTAACCGCAGCACAGCCCAGCTATGTATTTGTAACAATGTGTAAGGAAGCCAATACAATATTCCCACAAGTACACCTCTTTAAGCAGTGCCAACCTGAAGTAAGCAGGTGTGCCCATAGCTTAGCCTTTTTGAAACCGGCCAATTACTTAAATGTGCGGGAATCCAGCCCTACTTAAACCAAAGAGGTGCGAATACGGCTCATAACTAGTTGTAGCATCCCCCTGAGGGCAGAATGGCTGGAGTGGGAGAAGGCACTCACTTTAGAGCGCAGCGCTGGGGGATCCAGGAGTCCAAATTCATGGTATGGCTCCTGGTAAAGCATCATGACAGGAGACTATTACAGGGCCAGTACCAGGGCTCACAGTACAAAATGGAGGCTTGGGACAGTATCTCCTGTGACCTCACTAGCACCACAGGTATCCCCGGACTGGTGAGCAAGTCAGGCACCATCATGCAGACCTGAAGCGACAGAGGGGAGATGTCCTGGAACAGTGGATCCAGGAAGCAAGGCAGATGCAGAATGCCCCGGAACTGAGTAAGTACTCCTTCCACTATGTAGTTATTAATTGCCTAGCTTTTGTATACTATAGATAGGTATGTCTAAATATCACTGTACTTCTCTGACAGCTGCAGATGAGCATGCTGTGAACCAGCAAGCCTATGAGGCTAGGCTGCAAAGGATGTGATGCGAGACAGGTTAGTAAATAGCCTGCATGTACTGTCATAACAAATAAATGTAAGAGCCTCAGAAAGTGTTGTACCAGTATACAGAATTGTGTAATATGCTGCGAATAAAGGTGTAAACCCTGCATTGCTTCTGTTTACTCTGCAGTCATATGTTGTTGTACTGCTGCAGTTATTAAATAATACTGTTGTAGTAAGCAGTGTTACCCACATTGTGGTATGCAGACAAAATGTATACGAAGTGCTGTATAACAATGTCGGAAGTGCAAACAGGTCAGTCATATTAGACTAAATACATTGGAAAGCCTCACAACAATTGCCTGATAGCATAGTGTATAGTGATCTAAACTGTAATGCTTTTGTCACACACAGCAGGGCTTTGGATCCCAGGAGCACCAGTGAGTTGTATGCACACAGTTTGTTAGAATGTTCAGTGAGAAAGCCGTATGAATATATACACTTAACAACTGTACAGATTATGTAGAATGCTCAAATAGAAAGTGGTATGCATATTCATACCCCTCAACTGCTCCAATCTGCCCGGTATGTCCTGATAAATGGCCCACATCACCTGCCTTTTGCCCTGTTCCCCTGAAAATTAGTGTGATGATCCAAGAAATGTAGGCAGCTGTAAATGACATATAACTGATAGTCAGACTTCTACATAGTCAGAGAATGTACATGCAAACATACCCATCATCCCAGCACCTCACCCAAAGTGTATGACAGCAGTCAGCAGTCTCAAAACATTTTGCATTAACACCTGCATCTTGTTAAGCCTGTACGTAAGACACAGGTCCTGTACATACTAATCTACAAACATACCATTGTACAATATAATGCCATTGGATAGTGTAATAATACATGTAATGGACAGACCACTGCAGTGACTACAAATGTTGTGAAAACTACAAGGATTTATTAGTTGTTAATTGAACTCTCTCTCTCTCACCCCTTCCATATGTGCATCGATAACCGATTTTACACAACTCATTTGGTATGTCGACACTCCTAACCTTTGTTGGGACATATGTCCTATTGGTTTATAAATATTCACATCTGTTTCTATGCATGTGCCATGTTAAAATACTCCCATATATCTGTCCTGTTGCCATCAATGAAACCTGCATGTTGTTGTAATTGCCACTGTTTATCCATATATGCATGTGTCCTGCCTGTTCTGCAACTATGTTATATCTGGTGCCCTGGGTAATGGGAATACCTATGCATGATGTTATAACTAATCATGAATGCTGTTGACTATTACTAACTCATATCTGCCTTAAACATGCAACAACATAGCTCGTATGGGAAGGCCAGTCCCAGCGGACCCACCTGTCCCAACTCAGCTGGCCATGGCACCGGGCACCAGCACATCTGGGGCCCAGCCTGGGACCTCCTCATCTGTTGGCCCTACACCACCTTCAGGTGGAACTGCTGCAGGGAATGGGGCTCGGCCCCCCTGGGAGCGGGAGCAGACAGGAACCTGTCACCCGTGGTACGGTACGGGCAGTGGTGCATAGGGAGCTCGACAAGGAGATTCGAGACTGCCTATGCCAGCTTGAGGACCGAGTGGTGCAACTAGAGGGTGAGCCTGCCCCTCCTACACAGTCCCCAGCACAGTCACCTTCTGGGCTGTGAAGGTGCAGTGGTGTCTGCCCATGGGTGGGGACCTCAGTCCTACTGTATCCATTTGTGGGCTCATGGGCTTGCGACTTCCAAACACCTCTCCCCATCCAAGGTGTTTCCCCCCACATGTGTCATATACTGCCCCTGTATGCATCTTGTTTGTCTTGTCAGTCATCCTACCCAACCTATCCTCCCTGATCATACCTACTCTCCTTCCCCAACATCCCACTCTCACCTAAAATAAAAGAAAAGAAGGGCAATCTGTTCCCGCAAAAAAAGCACGCCCCATACATAGCTGTCCATTTCGCACACGTGTCCACTGGACACATGTAAATGTTTCTAATTGGCATCACAACATACTATTGTTGTCCTTACCCCTCTCTCAGGGTTGTGAGTGTCCAAATGTACCACCGAATTTATTGCATATGCACAGCCGTTGCTGTAGAAGAAATGGACAGCTATGGACCTTCCCTACACCCTTCCTGCACATCCCTAGCTACCTTGCCTACTGTCTTTCCCTCTTTGTGCCCCTTTTTCAACACTTTCCTATCACTCCTTTTTCCTTTTCTTTTAAAGAAATTATCATGGGGGTAAGCGAGAGTAGGCACTTTTAAGCAGCAGTGAGCGGGTTACAGCCTGTTTGCGCAGGGTTAAGCACTGCCTACACAGGTTAAGCAATCAAGAAGGTAACTGAGTGTAAGGACCTGTAACCAAAAGTAACTTACCATCGCGCACACCTGCTCACAACTGCTTAAAAATGCCTTAATCAGTCCGTATCCAATGGCCCTTTTTCTGCCTAGCAACAAAATAAACAGCCTCTGCAAGGCTCAAAACTAAGACCCTGCACACCACAGCCAATGTGATTTACCCCTAAGCCATGGCAGATATAAAGACATTGGATGTTATCACAAACTTATCATCCAGCTCAGTCATTCAACAGTATAGGAAATGTATTCCATCATGTAGATGTTTGTGTGTGTGTGTTTATGTCCAGATATAGATACATATATATATATATATATATATATATATATATATATATATATATATATATACATATAGATATATAGATATATCAAGAACATACCATGTGACGACAAAGCATTAAAAAAGAATGAAAAGGGAAACATGAGCAACTCCTATATTATGTAGTGGTGTTGTCCTATGTAATATCAAGACTCCCTCAGGCAGACAAGCGTCATGCAAACATTTGTACATTGCCCGAATACATTACTTTGTGCATTTAATTTACATTAACAAAACAGTTCCTGTCCAATCATTATGTGAGAACAGTACTCTTGCAAGGTGCTTTGTGCGACATCATCATCATTAAAAATGTTAAATGGGGTAACCATAGTGGGACCGGTAGTGTTGTGTGTACAATGGGGTCGTCTGCATCACATGTACCTTGAACCTTTAGGAGTCATGTGCATACCATGATCGTGTGCCTGAGAGAGGGGTGAGGGCAATAGTAGTATGTTGTGATGCAAATTAAAAAGGTTACATGTGTCCAGTGGGCACATGTTTGAAATGGACAGCTATGTATGGGGAAAAAGTTGTTCTGGGAACAGATTGGCCTTTTGTTTCTGTTTTCGTAAGTTGAGAGTGGGATTTTGGGGAAGGAGAGTAGGTATGCTTGTGGAGAATAGGTTGGGTAGGATGACAGACAACACAGCATACAGGGGCGGTATATGATACATGTGGGGGGATACACCTTGGATGGGGAGGGGTGTTCGGCAGTCACAAGACCATGAGCCCCCAAATGGCAACAGTGGGATGGAGGTCCCCACCCATGGCCAGCCACCACTGCACCTTCACAGCCGCAAAGGTGGCTGTGCTAGGGGCTGTCTAGGAGGGGCAAGCTCACACTCTAAATGTGACACTCTGCCCTTGAGGTGGCGTAGCTGGTCTTGAAACCCCTTATTGAGCCCCCTATGCACCACATCCTGGACTGTACAATGGCTGACAAGTTCCTGCCTGGACTTGCTCTCAGGGGGGACAAGCCCTATCCTCAGTGGTGGTTCCATCAGAAGGTGGTGCAGAGCCAACAGAGGTGGAGGTCCAAGGCTGAGCCCCAGACGTGCTGGTGCCCAGTGCCATGGCCAGCTGAAGTGGGACAGGTGGTTCCGCCGAGACCACCAATCCTATACAGCCTATGATGTTGCAGTTTTAACACAGATATGGCTTAGTAATAGTCAACAGCATTCAGGATTACTTATAACAGCATGCATAGATATGACCATCAACCCAACACAACAGATGTCATACATTTGCAGAGGGAGCACAACACATGCATATATACTGGATGACATCTGTACAAAGCGTAGATGACTTGTGACTGCAGCTATGAACAGTGACCCATTATTAGCATGTCACTGTGATAACCTCAGACAGTGACTGTCATGCCACTGTTTCATGTGATGTATGTCCAATCAGGGATGTAATGGCAGTAACTCTCATCACTATCACCATGTACTGACTGCAATCCTCACACTATGCTTCTGCAGTTCACAGATGTGTGTTCTGTGAGTAACACAAGAAACAAATGGTTCCACAAACTGACCAGTCCACAGATGCCCCTAGAGATGGGGGTTTCCTCACAAAACAGAGCACTGTCTTGTCAGTTATTAAAACATGCAGACTAGCCATTACCACACACAACCTGTTAAATTGGCAGTAGTCTCAATGAAGCATAGCTACACTTAGATGCTGTAGTCATTTCTGGCACATCACCCTCCTGTCTTTAGGTTATTTTCCACTGTGTATGTTGTTTGAGGATATCCAGATATCAGTTGTTGATTTATTTTTTTCTTTGTGGAATCATCTGTGATGCTGTTTACCAAACAACAGATCCGGTTTCCACTCACAGCGACTGTCATGGGCAAACACCGACATGATGTTCCTAGATATTGTACTGTGTTTCCATGCAATTGGCTATGGGAATGTCACTACAGCTTTTCCACATGCAATCAGCTAGAGGAGGACTGTAATAGGTGCATACACCATCACCTGATCATGACCATCAGTTACGAAACACAAGCTGCTGCTGAGCAGGTATACATCTCCACAATCAGCCAGAGAGTGTGTGGGAGGGACAGACAGAGACAAAGTACATCAGAGAAGGGCAGGGAGACTAAAACATAAGCATAATCTGTCACACACCTACCAGTACAGGGGTTCAAACCCCTTATTGACTAGTCATTATTATTACAAGTGCATGCAGTTACTTCATGTGCCACATAGCTGACATTTTGGTGTGCTGTAAGAACATATATGTGTGCTGGTGAGTGACATCTGCAACAAAGATATAGTAGACATACATTAGGTGTAGCACACATGGCTGTCCACATGAACAGATGTCATTGTCAACACAACCACACTCTCTAAGGGACTCAGACACATTGGCATACTTTGGCAGGCTCACAAATACACTTTCTAACTACTTAGTTTGCCACACTGCAGTAATGCACAGGTATTACATGCACCACATGGGATATCCTGAGGTTCTATGGGCTAAGGCATGTGAACATGTCTGACATCAGTCAGTATGCCAATGGGAGCTATACTGGGTGTGACTGTGGTTGGAAACATCATACCCCACATGCAGACACAAGGTGCCAGCACTGGCATGCATGTGTGCATTGCTTCATGGGTGTGTAGTGGTTGGCTGTGCAAGATGGCTGTACAAGTCTGGGTGAGGGGTAATCCATGGCATCAGGCCACCTGACAGTAGTCTGCAGTGTGGTTTAGGGGTGTAGTATCTGCAATGTCCCACACAGATGGGTATTGTATGAACTGTCCTGTCATCCTGGTTACCATTGTGTGTGGCCATTGCTTTGCAATGCATGCCATGTCTGTGTTTGATAGTCCTTGGCATGGACATTGCCTGGGATGTGCATGTCCCACAATAATGTACAGTGACATGTTTAAGTGTACCTGGTTTGCCTGGCTCATGTTGTGTACACTGAATGTTATCATCAGATGGGCCAATACTGGCCTGGTGTGGCAGGACCTGCTAATACACAGCAGGTTGACCCTGCACCTGCATTGATAGATGGAGTAGCCCAGTAATCTCCATATTACCTGGTGTCAGTGGCATCTGCCCATACAGGGCATGTGTGTAAGGCTTTATATGTCCTTTGTGGATCACATTTGATGGCACCACATATGTTGCAGGCATCCAGTGGGGAACATAGTGAAGGTGCATTGTCCACAATTATGTGCCTATTGTACTATTGGACAGGGTGCCATGTCCTCTGTGGCCCACTGCAATCACACCATGCCTGCTATCTGTCAACAATGTGCAGGGTACTAGCAACATAGCGGGATATTCTAGGCAAGTGTGTTTGTGTATGATACATGGGTTCAGACCGTATTCTGGGTAATAGTAGAGTTGCTTACTTTGTTCACCAGGCCTTTTGCCAGATGTAGGGGTATGGCTTGCCAACCCAGTCTCTTGGCTGATTGAAATCTGTAAACCTCGTAAGGTGGACATTATGACATATAATATGGCCACCATATAGGAAAACTACAAAACCCGCTCCTCGACATGTCCAGTGGTTAGACACTCACAGCCATCTCTACACACGCTATGACTGTCAAACACACGTAAACCTGACATATTTTGGAATAGAACTCCTACCTAACTAGTTTATCACACTACAGCATTATGCAGTTATAGCATGTGCTATGGAGATTACTGGGCTACTCCATCCCCAATGATGTATTTCACAAGGAATGACATCAGCAGGTTTACCAAAGTAGGGCATTTCAGATTTCCTGCAAGTGAGCAGCCTTAAATGCATTGCTCACAAAACAGATAGTGAGACACACACTACATGTCCACAACTGACAGGTGTGAGTATAGAACCCATGACCAAGATCTATATCACACTACTGCATGGAGATGTTATAGGATGCACCACGGGGATTACTAGGGAACTTGTTCCCCAGAGGTGTATTTTACAAGGTATGACATCAGCAGGAGTACCAAAGTAGGGCATTGTAAATGTCCTGCAAGTGAGTAGGGTATAATGCATTGCTCCCTATACAGACATTAAAATACACAGAAAACATACATAACTGCTGATTGTGGATGGATCCCTACCACAGTTCTAAACCACACTCCAGCGGTATGCAGTTACAGGACATAATACAGAGATTACTGGGTTACAGCAGTTCCAGAGGTGTATTTCTAGGTGGGTGACATCAGCAGGATTGCTAAAGGTGAGTATGTGAATTGTACGGAGTGTGCATATTCTAGAAAGCATTGTTTATTTTTCAGGCAGACAGACAAACACAGTGGGCATGATGGGGATTAGAACACCTACCAAACTAGTTTATCACACTACAGCATTATGCAGTTACAGGATGCACTACAGAGATTACTGGGTTACAACACTTCCAGAGGTGCATTACTAGGTGGGTGACATCAGCAGGATTGCCAAAGGTGAGTATGTCAAATGTACGGAGTGTGCGTATTCTAAAAAGCATTGTTTCCTTTTCAAGCAGACAGACACACACACACAGTTGGCATCTCTGGGGTTAGAGTACCTACCAAACTAGTTTATTACACTACAGCATTATGCAATTACAAGACACGCTGTAGAAATTGCTGGGTTACAGCAGTCCAAGAGGTGTATTTCTAGGTGGGTGACATCAGCAGGATTGCCAAAGGTGAGTATGTGAATCGTAAGGAGTGTGCGTACTCTAAAGAGCATTACTCCTTTCTCAGGCAGACAGACACACATACAGTTGGCATGTCTGGGATTAGAACACCTACTATACTATTTTATCACACTACAGCATCACACAGTTACAGGACGTGCTACAGAGATTACTAGATTACAGCAGTCACAGATGTGTATTTCTAGGTGGGTGACATCAGTAGTACTGCCAAAGAAGGGCATTTCAAGTGTACTGAGAGTTGTACATGTCTTGTACCTGTGTGTGCCCGCTGCTTACTGTGACGAAAACATATTTGCACATGCTTAAAAGTGTCTTATTCAGTCCTATATGACATTACCAACAAGCCTTGCAGGTCTTGAATGCTGGACCATGCAGACTGAGGTCACTAGACTTACCACTAAACCATCTGGGTTGTATACATGTTTCATGTTTTTATAATACACATCTTATTACAGGTATTCCACAGTACTGAAAACAAATGGGACAGTCATGTTGTGTACATACGTAGAGTACCCTTGAATGTACTGTACTCTGTGAAACAACATAGACAAGTCTACATCTGTACAACTGTCATAACTAAATACATATATGCACCTACGGGATGTGTATACACACACACACACACACACACACATATATATATATATATATATATATATATATATATATATATATATATACATATACATACGCAGATACACAGACACAGCTATAGCCATATATATATATATATATATATATATATATATATATATATATATATATATACATACATATGTCTGAACACCCTTTGTGACACAGAAGGGTTCCAAAGGAACTGATGTGTACACAAAACAGAGGTATCTCTTGTTTTATAACATTTAAATCTTAATCAGTTCACCAGAGAAGGGAAGGTTGTTGTGTATGTGGAGTTTGGGGTGGGGAATGATGGCTAAGGAAGTATACCCTGGGGATTGTTGAGTTTGGGTGGGGGAATGATGGGTATGGACATATACCCCTGTGACCACTTCTGTGTCACTGCTCGACAGTGGCACAGAAAAATAACATACCCAACTGTAGACGTTCTTGACTGTCTATTCTTTTCTGTTCCTAACTATGTAATAATTTGTAGACTCCACTCACCACAAATGACTACTATGGTGTGCAGCATGTTAAAAGATATAACAGATGTGTATGCCTGGCTACAGGGTAGTCACACACACACACACAAACACACACACACTTGCCAGTATTGTGCATACACGTCTTGCCTATGTAAAGGTAACTAGTAGAATAGTATGCAGGTGGGGTATGTGCCACAGAACCCATACAATTACACTTACTCTGATTCTGCTTCTGAGCTGGATGACATCACAGGACTGATTACTTGCAGTGGGGTGAGGGGAAAGGGTGGTTTAGCAGATGACAAGGATAAAGGCCAGTGCAAAAGGTGGTTTCTCTTTGGAAAGTAGCAAAACCCACTCTCATGACAGGATGCAGACACTTTTACACACACACAACTGCACTCAGCCATTTGCTGACACATACACACACACAGCTGCCAGTGGTGGGATCAAAACTCTTGCCTATCTACAGATCACTATTACAGTCCTACACAGTTACGAGATGCACCACAGAAATTAAACATTTCAAGGCAGTCAGAATCTCCTTCTAAGATTGAGGACAACAACAGGGATACTGACAGTTAAGATGTACACAGCTGTAAACCTATGTGTTTAAAGTAGGAGTCCATTACAACCTTTATGCACAAACAAGACACATCATCTGCAGGTAATTCATAGGTAGGCCTGAAAGGTATGGTTGTAGCACAACAAGCCCTGAACTGGAGTATGCCCATCTGTGGAATGGACAACTACTATCACTATACAGGGTTACAGTGGTCATGCTCATACACATAGAATCACAGGACTTGTTTGGATGCATTGACTCCAATTACACAAGGTGACAGTGGGCATGCTCATACACTTAGTAGTATAGGGCCGTTTGGGATGCACTATGACTACATCTACACAAGGTTATACTGGGCATGCTCATACACTTAGAAACAAAGGACTTGTTTGGATGCACTGACTCAAATTACACAAGGAGGCAGTGGGTACGCTCATACACTCAGTAGCACAGGGCTGTTTGGGATGCACTCTGATTCTAACCACGGAAGGCCACAGTGTGCATGCTCATACACTTACATGTACAGAGCATGTTGTAATGGACTCCTATTGTAAACACACAGGTTTACAGCTATGTACATCTTAACTGTCAGTATATATGCACATCATACAGGTTTACTACCAGATACCTGTATGTGGCCCGTAAATGATATATCTGTGTCTGTGCTGTGTGATACACATGCATACATGTACATGAAGTACTGAGATATATATGTGAAGTATACAAAATCATGCATGTGTGGAAGTGACAGACAATAGGTTAACTGGGACACACAGGTGGATGCTAACTACAGCATGTGTCACACACATTGCTTCCCTGAAAGGCACACATTGATAGCAGGTTGTGGACAGTGGCATTATACTTGAAACAGTGACATGTGCAAGCATAATATGTGAGCCCCATTGTCTATTGGTACTGAGGTGCAGGTGTCAGGATGACCTATCCCGGCTGTGTTAGTAGTTGTCATTATTAGCAGGACCGCTACACTAAGTATATCTGACATTGGTCATATACACAATGTCTGATGGTGTCCGTCACCTTAGATGTAGCATTTGATACCAAGCACATTACTGCCACTCAGTGATGCCATGGTATGAGTGGCAACTGCTTGACCAAATTAATGAGCCAATGTCCTGCTGTAGTTATGAGGTTGTCCAGTGTGTCATTCCAGGATGTCATGACTGAAAGACAAGCCTTTGTCACAGAGCACATGCATCCATGATTCAAGGGAGTGTGGATAATACCTAAGTCGCATTTACCCATATAGTGGCATTCCAAGGCAAAAGTCCTAAACACAGAAGTAACACCCTGACACCTACAAGACAATTGCATTGGATGCTTATGCTAACCAGTGCTAGATATGTAGCTTTCGTAATCCATTTGCACAATGTAGAACCTACAATGCAGAATACTGACATCTGTGCAGTGAGGAACACCTGGCTGAAGGCTCTGTAGTGCACAATTGCACTACCGCCATATAACTCTGATCCAGACATGTGGGCCATAACAGTGGTACAGACCATTCCAGGTGGTGGTGTCCACATATTCATAAAAGCTACTCATAAGTAAGGACCACTACTCCAACATAAGTCATCACAGATGAGTCAGGTACAGGTGACATTGGCAAATGCTGCATTCTAGGGTGTATCCTCATACATCCACCACCATATCCTCAGACTACAAACACACACATCCATACATGTTGTAAGACATAGTATGGTAGAACACCAAATAACCGTCGATTGGTGGATTGTACCTAGCCCTACAGCAACTGTGCAAAGTACCCATGTATTGACACAGTTGCATAATGTGTTATGCAATGCAGTTATACCACTGTTTGTAACCAGGTCAGTTGTGCAAATACCAGGGTCCCTCGGATGTTGACAGCATTAACACAGTCAACTGTTGCTGTACACCAGTAAACAACACCTTCATGGTTGGATATGACCTAAATGTTCCTGCCCTGGATATGTACATCCCACACTCATACAACATAAATGAAAATACCGTAGCTGCTGTTGTCCTTTCTACATACAGGTGGCTACATTCATTACACACATGCACATGGAAGATAGGTCCATGGCTGCTGAATGTTAACAGTACATAAGGTTTGATATCTATGTTGACAGAGGTAATATTCCCTCTCTACTGGTCACCCATGACACCTATCATATCATACAACAACCCTTGTGGCATGTATGTCATTAGACATGTTCACCTAATACAATGCCTACAAACATACCCATATAACAGGATCATAGGACCTACACACATGGCCTGTACTGACAGACTCAGGGAAATACAGCTATGGTCTGTATGTTCCTGAGTAGTTACAAGTGATATGTCCATGACATGTACATCCATGTGTGCCCACAGCTCCTACATATACCTCATGTCAACAATTGCAAGTCAAGCATGTTGTGTGCTATCTGGACATTAACTTTATTACCACAATAGCCAGAACGTGCTGGGTGAGATGTTTACAAGCCACAGACCTCGCACATGCTTGAATGAGTGTAATGCCTTGCTCAAAAAGAGCACATTGCTGGAACACTTCCAGTAATCATGAAGAGTGTGTGTGGTAAATATGAAGTGCTCACTGTTGACCGTTATAGTGCCCTAGCTTCACCGTGGAAATGTCAAGTAACAGTTTGGTGAAACATGACATGGAATGTTGCTGTGTGTGTGTGTCTTACTGATATGTGCTGTTGGCATGAATGTACACTTGGCTACTCAGTGAAGGTGCTTGTGTGTCCTACCAGTACATGAATACAACATCCATTATGGTGTAATGCTCTTCTAGGTTTCGCACATGGTGTGGGGAAGGTGTGGAACGTATCCTCTTGACCTGCTAGTCCACTTACTGATGGAGACTGCATATGTGTACATATGCTGATGTGTGTTTAGATTCCATGCGTGTGCAGTGTCTAATGTTTGAAGGTGACTGTTGTCTTAGTACATGATGCTGTTGCAATGCAGCTTCAGCATTGCCAACTGTATATGGTGATATGCTCAAAGTACAGTAAGCGGTACTTTAGGTATGGACAGATGTTTGGACATGACTACTAAGTGGTGGGGCTACTTTGCAGATGATTGATTACTGAGAACAGCTCACAGGTGTGTTACAACCATTCCTACAATAACCTGTGTAACGGCTAAGCTATGATTCTGTTAATTGAAGTGGAAAACACACAACATAGAATGTAGTAAGGGTGACACTGAAGGCAAACCTCTTGACACCTGTAACGGTAACACCTCCCCTGTGCATATATTGTGCATATATCAGCACAGTTGGCAAAGGAAAGAGTTAGTACATCGTGTACCACGTGCGATAGTGCTGTAACTCTGTAATACCTATCATGAGATAGGCATGTATGTGTGTGTGTGTGTGTGTGTCCATATATGTCACGTATGGTGGGGAATACATCCCAAATCTTTTTCACTCTCCTGAACATTAAGGCAGACATCAGTACAGAGTGAAGTGTAGAAAGAAAGGCATAGGCAGTTGGTTGAATCTCACACATGTCAAGTGTCTGTATGTGTGTGACATAGGTGTATATCTTTGCTAATGCCACAGTGTGTGTGTGTGTGTGTGTGTGTGTGTGTGTGTGTGTGTGTGTGTGTGTGTGTGTGTGTGTGTGTGTGTATGGCTGTCCGATCCCTGGAGTGAGGCTGTAGTTTTCCATAGTGAAATGTTAAGGCCCCCTCCCCCCATCCACACAATGCAATCTAGTATCCCTGTTGTTGTCATCAATCTTAGAGGGGCATTCTAACTGCCTTTAAACATGTACACCCTGGGGTGAGGATTGTTGTTACATAGCCTACTGATGAACCCCCCTACCCAGATTCCCTCACTGCAATCTAGTATCCCTGTTGATGTCCTTGATCTTAGGCCATTCTGACTACCTGTATATGTGTAATCTCTGTGGCGCGTCTTGTAATTGTGTAGTACTATAATGATGATTTGCACATAGGCAAGGGTTCTCATCCCAACACTGGCAAGTGTGTGTGTGTGTGTGTGTGTGTGTGTGTGTGTGTGTGTGTGTGTGTGTGTGTGTGTGTGTGTGTGTGTCAGAGTGTGTGTTACTGTCTGTGAATCCCTGAGTGTGTGGGTGTGTTACTGTGTCTATGAATCCCCGAGTGTGTGGGTGTGTTACTGTGTCTGTGAATCCCTGGGTGTGTCTGTGTTTGCATCCTGTCATTAGAGCGGGTATTACTGCTTCCCAATGAGAAGCCACTTTTTCCACTGGCTTTTACCCTTGTCATCTGCTATACCACTCCTTTACCTCCTCACTGCTCCAGGTAACTATACCTGTGATGTCACCCACTATGGATGTGACGGCTCTGAACACAGTAGCTTACTACACAGCTATCATGCTCTTGGATCATTAGATCAGTAAACATAATTGAAGCCTGGGAGATTAAAACTGTGATGTGGAAGCTACAAAGTGCATGCAGGTATTGTCATACAGACCTGTGAGTAGTCAACATTTACATATGGGACACTAACCGCAAATACTGACATCCCCCGGCGCATGCAATTACACCTGAAAGAGGAAGGCAGAACATGAAGATCAACATGATGTTACTGTTACACATGATACATACTGTCAAACGTACCAGATGCATTCTAAAACTGTAATACATGGTATGTCTGTTGCCTGTCAAACACTACTCAACAATATTAATCTACAATTGTCTACCTAGTATGTTCACCCTGTGCATCAGACCATATGAGCATGTCCCTGCACTGATGGTGTGGATGACAGGGATGTGGCACAGGCATCATCATATGCACAGGGGGACAATGTTTGCCAGAGGCCTAGGCTGCACCATTGGATGACATTATGTGTGTGGGTTAGGGCCTTTGATATCATTGGGTGTGTGTGGATGTTATGCGTGTGTGTGTTGAGGTGCCCTACATTTGTTTTCTGTTGTGTTTGTGTATGTATGCACACAGGTCTGGCATGTGGCTGGCCTACACTGGGGTATTATTGACAGCTGCAGACTGTATCGGGCAGGTTTCACAGTTCACGGTGTCCTGCCACAGCCATGTGACCTGCGCTTGCAGGGGTTGCACGGGCACTACCAGGCAGAGGTTCAGATTGGGTACTGTCTGATGACACATGTCCACTGGAACTGTGTCTGTGTTGGGACCATCACCACATGCATGTGGCCTGCTGTGTCTTGGTGTGGACAGCACAGCACGAGCTGCACTGCTGCTGATACTGCCACTACGGGAGCGGGCATGTGAAGTAGCATGTTCACGTAGACCTTCAACAGGTGATGTAGCTGGCCTATGTCCATGTGTCCGATGCCTCACTCCCACTAGATGTTCCAGCACAGACATTCCACACTCAAGGATTGACATGCCATGGTCAAGGACTCCCACCATGTCACCCAATTGTCTATCCAAAACATCTGTAAGATGATGGTGAGCATTTTGCAATTGCCTGGATGTTACCAGTTAAAGAACAGACAGCAGCCCTCTGAAGCCTCAGACCTTCTCTGTTGTGCCATTCAGCATGTGCCTGTGCCTCCATTACAGCCTGAAACATGCGTCTGGTGACACCAGCTGATGTGCTTTGTCTTGCATGGGCATGTTGACCAGTGGTCCTCCTAAGAGCAGCACTGGGCACATGCCTGTGTGGGGACATCACCAGTCAGGTGACTGGGATCGTGGTGTGCAGGCACACCTTCCATAGTCTCCACACTTCCCTGTTCCATGCTACCATCTGCCAACTGTCCTTCCTCTATGGCCACTGGTGATGGGGTATGTGTAGGCAGGAGAACTGTGTGCGGGGATGAGGGGGATACAGGTAAAATGCAACCAATGGCACAGATTTAGCCCCTGACATCCCTGCCTGTGCCTCAATCATACTTTCGTTATCACTGCTAGAGTCTGTGGGGACACTAACATCAAGTGGACCACAGGAGGGCAATGCACCTACATCAACACCTGTGAGGGGCAGACAAGAACTATACATTACCAGTTATACAGCATAGCACACACAGACACACAGACACAGACAGACACACAGACACAGAGACACACAGACACACACACACACACACACACACACACACACACACACACACACACACATACACACACACACACACACACACACACACACACACACACACACACACACACACACACACACACACACACACATGCTTTGGCACCCAACGGCATGCAACATGCATGTGATATGGCAGATGACATTCAGCTTAGACAATTATAGTGGTAGTTATCATACATCCCTGAGTTGCACACAACAGCATGCATGTGTTATAGCAGAAGGCATGCACCTTACACAATTATAGTAGCAGTTAGCATAAATCCCTGTGTTGCACCATTTGTGTTAGTAGCTTATGCCTCATACCTGCAACACAATGCATGCACTATGCACCGTTGCACTGCACTGCCATGTTTTGTGCAGCATACTCCACATGTTAACAGACCATCACTGACCTTTGTACATCTGCTACTGATGCTCTGTGTTGGCCACTGCCCCTATGTGTGAGGAGGACATGTGCAGAAGAGTCTATTGACTGAATACTATGTTTGCCTGAGCCCTAGCTTGCATACCTCCCCCAAAGCAGTGCATGTCTGTTCAACATTATTCTGCCTACCCCTGAGCTGTGTCTACAGACAATTTGCATGTGGCTGTACGCACATGTTTGACATGGCTGTCCCTACTTTGTAATGGTGCCACAGACCAGCACAGGTTAACAGTACACCAGCCTGATGTGTGGCATATGACCTTGCCAATCACATGTAGTATGACATGTTTTCTGCTGACGTGTTGAATGACATGCATACATGTGTACCACAATGGTGTCCTTTCAAATATACCGTAAGATAATGGTATCCCAATGCAGTGGAGTGTTATACTAACATGGACTTTCAGCTGACGCAATGTTGTCAGTCCACCCTTCAAATATGCAGTGACATACTGCATATTGAGCTGATGTGCATAGCTATTGCAGGGCATCATGTGGCTTCACTTTTACTATACAGTGTAAGTTACAGACACAGTTCATAGCCATGACTGTGTTCAGATACAATACATATCTAATGTGGAATGTGACTCACGTCACTGAGGTGTATACACACTACACCCTAATGTGGAATGTGTGACACAGGTCACTGTAGGGTATACAGATGACACCCCTGCACATTTGCAACCATATTACTGATCCAAAATAAATGAACAGGTGTAAAAAAAACAATAAACAAAAAAATACACCAGTCCAAAAAGATGCAGTTAGGCAAAGAAGGCTTTAATCCCAATAAAATTAATGCCAACAAAATGGTTATCAGCCGTTTTTGTCACAAAATAATCATAGACTTCATCAGAAAAAACATACATAAAACCACTGTGTTTAAGTACAATTTAAAAACCAAAAAGAACCAATCACTACCATGTTTTAATAATTCAATTAACTTACATAATAAATTTTAAATAATAAAATTTAAAGTAAACATTCCATTTTGTTAAAAGCCTGCTTGAACCATATATCCCCCTCTCAAAATTGTATGTCTACTAAAAAAAATTTCCTAAAAATATATATATTTATTTTCTAAATAAGCACATACTAAAAAGTCAAAACTTGGCTGCCCTAAGTTTTAAAAGTGAAGATAAACTGATATTGTCATTAAGCCTCGGTGGTCTCCTGGAGTCCAGGGTAACCTGCCAAAATAGCTCCCTGTACTCGAGTCTAGCCTCCCATGGACCACACCTTTTGTCCACGGGTACCTGCTCGACCACAAAGAATATAAAACTAGCCCCATTGCAAACTAATGTATGCTTGTAAAGTACATTCCGCTCATTCATGATCCTAACATCATAAAGGTGTTCGTATGCACATCTTTTCAACTTCCTCTCCATTTTTCCAAGATAAAATGCCTGACAAATTTTACAAGTAGCAACGTAGACAACCCCAGAAGCATTACAATTTGAATACTGCACCACCAGTTAAAGAATTCTGAAAAGGTAGTTGAGCAACAACTAAGGGTAGCATATTTAAAACATAACAGTTTTCCAAATCTCAACAAAGAAAAACATTCAAGTATTGAACACCTTTCTAATGATAGGAATATTCATGTGATGAAGCTGGACAAGGGTGTGGGGGGGGTTGTCATTATGGACTGAATTAATTATGAGGCCAAAGTGATGGACCTATTAGGGGACACCAATACCTATTTACCAGCTTCAAGAAATGAAATCAATATAGCTTATCAAAGTATTGATCTGGAGCTGCAGGATTTACTATTTGAGGGGCTTATAGATCTCGAGGTGTATAGGTATTTGGTTAATTCTAGCCCCAAAATACCCAGTATTTTTGGGATCCCTAAGGTCCATAAGGATAATGTTGACCCCCCACTTTGTCCAATTGTCTCAGCTGAGGGCTCTAAAACTGCCCCTCTGGTGAAATATGTGGACAACGAGCTTAAAAAATTATGGGGGACAGAAAATGAGCTGCTCAAAGACTCCTGGGACTTTTTGAGGAATATTGACCCAAGTCTTAACACAGACAACCTTATTTTTGTCATCACAGATATCAAGAATCTCTTTTCTGTTATACCCCATGATGTTGTTAGAATGGTTAGAACAATCACCAGTAGAAAAAGGGGTCAATAACAACCAACTTCAAACCTTGTTGAGGTTGATTGAGGTTGTTTTGAGGAACAACTTTTTGTATTTTGATGGGAAATTCTTCCAGCAGGTCACAGGAGTAGCCATGGGGGCTCATTGTGCCCCCACCTATGCAAACATCATACTATCCTGGTGGGAAAGAAACTATGTATTTGTTTCACAATTTAAGGGATGTTGGTCCTTGTATAAGAGGTTTTTGGATGACATCTGCTTGTTTTGGAACAACACTGAGGATAGGTTAAGGGAGTTCCTAAAATTTCATGGCACTACCACCACTTTTTGACTTTCACTCATAAGGTGTTCTATGACAATATGGAATTTTTGGATGTAGTCATTCAAAAAGTTGATCATAGTTTCTGCTCAAAGGTGTTTGGAAAGGACACATTTTCCAACTCCTATTTGCATTTTTCCAGTGCTCATCCCTTACACCAGAAGTTAGGAATAGTTAAAGGGCAATTCATTAGA
This sequence comes from Protopterus annectens, assembly GCF_019279795.1. NCBI lineage: Eukaryota > Metazoa > Chordata > Ceratodontiformes > Protopteridae > Protopterus > Protopterus annectens. The sequence goes on along the minus strand of NC_056731.1, from coordinate 126,211,378 downwards.
GTTAGTTGCCTGACTTCCATTGATGAGGACTTTGAAAAAGAATGTGACACACTGGAAGGTTACTTTTTGGATAGAGGATATCCCATCCACATAGTGAAAAAATATATGTAGGAGGTTACACAGAAAAGGGGTGAGCTCTATTTTCCCTTATTAGGGAGGGGCCCCCTTCTGATGAGTGACTTGAGGACTAGGCCTGAAGAAGCGGTCAACATCAACAGAATTTTTTCTATGGAATTTGGTGGTGATGCCCCCCACTTGAGTCAGTTGAGTCAAAGTGAATGAGGGAAGATTATGGAATTTACAGATATGGATGTTATCAAGCATGAACCCTTGTGCTTTGTGTATAGAAAGAACAACCAATATAATATAGGTTCCAACCACCGTAAGAAAATTGGTACATATGGTTGTGGTACATGTACACAATGTGCCTTTATGGCAAACTGTGAAAAGATTTTCCTCACTAGTAGAGGGAGGGATATCCAAAACAATATCTATTCAAACTGTAATACTTCTGGGGTTGTCTACATTGCTACTTGTAAAATTTGTCAGGCATTTTATCTTGGAAAAACGGAGAGGAAGTTGAAAAGACATGTGTACGAACACCTTTATGATGCTAGGACCATGAATGAGTGGAATGCACTTTACAAGCATACATTAGTTTGCAATGGGGCTAGTTTTATATTATTTGTGGTCGAGCAGGTACCCATGGACAAAAGGGGTGGTCCATGGGAGGTTAGACTCCAGTACAAGGAGCTATTTTGGCAGGTTATCCTGGACTCCGGGAGACCACCAGGGCTTAATGACAACATCAGTTTATCTTCACTTTTACAACTCAGGGCAGCCAAGTTGTGACTTTTTAGTATGTGCTTATTTAGAAAATAAATATATATTTTTAGGAAATTGTTTTTAGTAAACATACAATTTTGAGAGGGGGATACATGGTTCAAGCAGGCTTTTAACAAAATGGAATGTTTACTTTAAATTTTATTATTTAAATTTTATTATGTAAGTTAATTGAATTATTAAAATATTGTAGTGATTGGTTCTTTTTGGTTTTTAAATTGCACTTAAACACAATGGTTTTATGTATGGTTTTATTTGATGAAGTCTATGATTATTTTGTGATGAAAATGGCTGTTAACCATTTTGTTGGTGTTAATTTTATTGGTATTAAAGCCTTCTTTACCTAACTGAACCATATTACTGATGCCTGGCAACTATGCCCTGCCATGGCTAACTTAACAGTACTCCATGTCCCACATACCATCTGTGTACCTCACACACATGAGGAGCAAGCATGACAGTGATGTCTGACACCAGCAGGGTGAATGTACTGTATCTCTGGCCTGATGTAGTTGTATGTGTAGTTTGTGCAACACATGTATGTATTTGGATGCTGTAGTCCCCGTGGACTATGATGTTTGCAGATGACATTGTGATCTGTAGTGAGAGTAGGGAACAGGTGGAGGAGACCCTGGAGAGGTGGAGATATGCTCTAGAGAGAAGAGGAATGAAGGTCAGCAGGACTAAGACAGAATATATGTGTGTGAATGAGAAGGAGGATAGAAGAATGGTGAGGATGCAGGGAGTAGAGGTTGCGAAGGTGGATGAGTTTAAGTACTTGGGATCAACAGTACAAAGTAATGGTGAGTGTGGAAGAGAGGTGAAGAAGAGAGTACAGGCAGGATGGAGTGGGTGGAGAAGAGTGTCAGGAGTGATTTGTGACAGACGAGTACCAGTAAGAGTGAAAGGGAAGGTCTACAAGAGGGTAATGAGACCAGCTATGTTATATGGGTTGGAGACAGTGGCATTGACAAAAAGGCAGGAGTCAGAGCTTGACGTGGCAGAGTTGAAGATGTTAAGATTTGCACTGGGTGTGATGAGGATGGACAGGATTAGGAATAAGTATATTAGAGGGTCAGCCCAGGTTGGAAGGTTTGGAGACAAAGCCAGAGAGGCAATATTACATTGGTTTGGACATGTGTGGAGGAGGGATGCAGAGTATATTGGGAAAAAGATGCTAAGGATGAAGCCAGGTAACAGGAAAAGAGGGAGGCCTAGGATAAGGTATATGGATGTAGTGAGAGAGGACATGCAGGTGGTTGGTGTGGCAGAGCAAGATGCAGAGGACAGGAAGAAATGGAAACAGTTGATCTGCGGTGGCAACCCCTAACGTAAGCAGCTGAAAGAAGAAGAAGAAGAAGATAGGTGAATGCTTTCATGTCATGACACACTCAAGATGTTCATGACATGTTATCTGGTGGTTTGATGTCATGCCTACACAAGCTGTGCACATGCCTGTATGATCTTTAGTGTTTCACATCTGCAATATCACCATTACACAAAGGCCATAGTTGTATTGTGTCGAGCCAATGTACAACAGGGTATACACACATGTACATCACTTCTACTGTGTGTGTTGCTTCATGTCTCTGGCCATCCTCCATGGCCATGTGTACACATGTTTTGCCCAATGGTTGTGATGGGCATCTATTTCACATGTCAGTGTTATCCCATATAACATACACCCATAGATGTCATATGCTCCACTGAGGACAGGGTTATGCAGACAAAGGGTGGTATGTTTGGGTTGTTAGATATCATGTTTTGCAGGATAGTTGAACAGTGTTGCAGTCAGCCCACTAAATGTCATGGACATGTCAGATAGCACATTACATTGTGTGACATTCATAGCAAGGGTATAATCCACAAGGGTGAATCGTGAGGGCTGGTCATACTCCAGCTCCAAAACATTTAGAGTGTGTGCAGACATATGCTCTCTGTATAGTACTGTTTGTATTCCCCACATGTATAATGCTGATCTGTAGTACATGTCCCTACAGTGAACCACATCTCCACCATTGTATTCACAGTTGTCCACACATCTGGCAATGACAGTTTGTAAGGTTTAGTGTAGGTGTTTCATATAGTCTTCAATTATTCCACATGAGCAACCACTGTGATGCATTGCAAGTCTGACCAGTGTATATTAACAGGACCACCATATGTTATGTATATGTGTGTTAAATGGCCACATGGCAGATAGCATGCAATTAATATGATCTGTACATTATCAAGCCTGGTAAATAATAACAATCTCACCTGCAACAGGCTGCTGTTGCTGCAAAACACCAGAGGTACCTAAATAGGAGTGGCACAGCAGTAAGATCATTATCCACACCTGTGTGATAGCTACAGGGTGCAATGTCCATGTTAGCACATAAGCCAGTGCAATACACTATACTATGGAGTATGCACATCTGTGTATACATAGAGTAGCAGACTATAGTATGTGGCATGTGTGCATACATGCCTTGCATATGATGTTACATTACATATATGAAATATAGTTGTGTTATATGTGCAGTAGTGACTTATCAGGCAACTCCAGGCTCAGTGGTTGAGAGACACCCACCGCCACAATACCAACTAAAGCTTGTGTATGGAGGTCTGCAGGTGTCCCCAGGTTGGCCAGTAGCTCCTCGGTACGTTTGCTGAAGAAACGGACTGCACACAATAGGAGAGCTGGAAAACTCAGGTTTAATACTCCAAATACGATACAAAATATTAAAAAATCCAAATAATGGTAAGCGCTTTCGGCAGGTTAAAATAACCCGCCTTCATCAGACAACCACGAGATTACGAAAAAATCTCTTATACTATGCAATTAAAAAGAATGAACCTATCAAGTTACAGTGCATCACTAAATTAGAAAGAGAATCCATGACAACCTAAAAAGGCATAACTCCCAATTAAGGAATACAGCATGAGAATTACAAATGAGTGAATAAACAATCATTAAAAAGGTTAAAAAATATTATAGTTAACAAATGCAGATACATCAACATATCAGTTGTGTCAGAACTTGTCGATTAACTAATACAGCTCTAAAATTACGCTACGCCGTAAAGAAAATGTAGATGCCACTATAATAAACACCTAACAGGGTGAGTCTTACACGTTAAAAACAATACTAACAATACCTCTGCTAGAGTACATCGGCTTAGATAAGTAGCTTGAATCACAAGTAAGTATTACTTAAATTAAAAATGGCAAGGATACGCGTCTTAATAAATAAGTACCCTGGTCAAAACAGAATTAAAGATATGCAGTAGTACAGGATCAGACATACTTATTAAAAGGGCTGAAAGACAATCAGCCGCAACCGTTATGAACAACAATTATATTGACTAGCTGACATACCCAATACCAGTCTATACATAAATCGAAAATAAAAATAAAAATAAAACAGAACTGACTGGTATTGGCATCAAGTGATTGTTGTAGACAGTAGTTCAACCAAACCTCTTCAAAACTGTTCCATATACAAATAATAGCAATGAAAAAGGGGGAGACATTAAAATTATCAAATGCCAAAGTCTGTAATCATAACAAATGTAGTGATAAAATATTTTACTACTAACTCCACCCAAAACCCATGAGCAACTTAGACCCAAACATTCGGGTCTTCTAGTTTAAAACTATCTACATTATGAAAAAGTTTTAAATAATATATAATATGCCCCTGGGAACTACAAGGGCTAGCTACTTGCCCCAGTTGCATATAAAAAATCATACATAATTAAGCCGTGTTAAAACTTGTACAAGTTAAATCAATTCTGTATTGTAACAAGTGATGGCATAATAGCTTGGGTATAAGAATGGGTCATAAAATCTACCTATTATAGGAAAGCCATTTTAAAACACATTTAATAGATAGTACTTCATTAATACCAGGAAAAATGTGAGCCCTAGTCCTAATCTGCCATAGCAATTCATCAATTTCCAAACGAATTTGCCATGGTCCACCCCTTAAATCCATCTCTCTCTGTTGTAATACAAAGAAATGGAATGCATGGCCTGTAAACTCTAGGCAATGTTCTCCTCCTCGGTACGTTTGAGTGGGGGGCTGGGTAAATGGCCCCCCACCTGTTGCAACTTGTTGCCTGGCAATTGCATTAGCAAGCTGTTTCGCCCATCTTATGAGGTCGGTGCAGTGTCGGCGCACCTGCTGATAAGTGTGATTGTGGCCACCAATATCATTTACCCTCCTGCAGAGTTCCTCCCACTGGGCATCCTGCTGCTGTGCATCCTGTGGCACATGGCTGAAGAGTGTTACATGGTTGTCAAGGAGGTATGGGATGAGGACCTCATCTTTCAAGCAGGTGAATGGTGGCAGCCTGGCATGTGGCATATCTGGAAGACATAATGATGGAGACAGGTCACAGTAACTCACAGAGAAGTACAGAAGTACAGCTGAACATACATGTGTATCATATTTATTACAATTACAAATATGTCTTTGCAAATCTACATGACACTAACACTACTGACATGTTTAACTCACACACATTTGACACTTACTGGTGATTTGATGTTATCACCATATATGTGTGTGTGTCAAGTGATGACATTGCTCATACTCCATGTAGATGTTGCCTTGATGTGGACATATCTGTTTGCCTGTACTGGTGTCTTTACCTATCAGCACATGCCTGGATGTGTTCACATTAATGCAATAGACCTTAATGCTGTGTATATGTCACATATATAGTCATACACAGCCTTAAGAGTCATGACCTATGACCCTGCAGACTTGCTCACAGAAAGTTTTACATGTATGTGTTTTGCCATATACATCTATATGACACTGTACAGCTGTTTAGCATACTGCCATGTATTACCTGTGTTGCACATGTGAAACACATGGGACAATGGCTAGCATGATGGTATTTGCAGGGTTGGATATCAGCTATAGCATGTATGGTCATAGTGAACTGGTAGGCTATATTCCCTGGGCCATTTATGAGCCTAGGCTGAAAGGTTATCTAGCTATAGCCAACAGACAGGTAAGTTTCAGTGGCCAGTTCAAGCAGTGCCACAGAACTGATCCACAGGGTTACTGATATATCTGCCTCGTGGTCATCACATCATGTCACAAAGAGGGGCAATGGGAAGCTTTGCTGGACAGGGATGCATAGTATGGCAGGAGTATGTTAAGTGTATGGGACAGAGATCTGTCAGGTATGTTGTGATCCTTGTACTAGAAAGGTGGATGTCCATGAAGTATGGTTTATTTGAAATCAGGATGTGTAAGTGTATCATGTCCAACATCTCTGGGTTGGACATAGCTTTATTCAGGGTAGGCATCATGCTACATAGTGGAGCTAGGGATTGGGAAGTCCAGTGTAGGCCATCTGAACATGGCCAATAACCCTTAAAGGAAATATGTGATCTATTATGGGTCACTTGAGTGTTGAGTATGGCTGAACAATGATCTCTATATTCATGGATGGCACCCTGTCATGATTAGGGGTGCCACTTACGATGACCTGACTGGTGTGGTGAAGTAACTATCAAAGGAATGACTACTGTCCAGCTGCATCCCATACACACACAGTTTCCATTATGTTGACCACTGCCTGGGTGGTAGTTCATGGGTACAGGGTTTTTAACATATGCAATGCAATACTTAGCTGTCGGATTGTGGCCATACATCACACACCACACATCTGACCCACAAAGGCCCTTCTGTATGTTGACCACAGCACACATTGAGTCAACTATTGCGCCTAGTTCATAGTGATTTGCAAACATCAATAGGCAGATGCCTTCTGTGTTAGTCTGTGTGGTATAGATAACAAAGAGGGGGAGTACCAGGAATGAACCCTGTATTACTGTAGTTGGCACTGGTTTGATGTGTGTGTATTAGTCATATACCTTCTGTAGTGTTGGTTCTGCCAGAAGTCCAGTTGCCAACCACTCCTGTGACATAAGAATATACACCTAGTTTATTGAGTGTAGCTGGAACACAGTATGGGTGATGGTGTCCTAAGACCTGGCAAGGTCATGATATGTTGTGTGAATCAACCTTACTGTCATCTACATCTGTACTGACTACATCAAATAAATTTATCACGGTTCATGGCCTTACAGACCAGACTCAGCAGGGTAGTAGTGCACTAATTCCCATTATCAGTGGTGTCTCCCCCTTTGTGGGGTGTGATAACTGTTGCTGTGCACCATTCAGTGTGTACACAGCCTGACATGAAGCTATGACTGAACATGATGTGTATGTGGAGAGCAAATTGTTCTGACATTTGTGTAGGATACACCCTGGGATGTTGACAGGTCCCATGAAAGCTGTATGTATAGCTTTAGAGAGTGCAGCTTGTACCTGCATAGTTGTTATTACAGGGGCTCTGTAGTGTACATGGATATATAAATATGTGTACCTGTTGGGGGGTGGGAGTGAGTTTAAGTTCTCCAAGACCCTATCTGGATGAACAGGTGCTATTTCTGTAGGTGCAGTACTTCCCAAGCCATAGTGCTGTGAAGCACGGCAGGTCTTGTTGTTGCCATTACGATTCATGACACAGCTATAGAATGCTCTGTGGCTGGCCACATAATATGTGGCTGATTAGTTTCACAGTAGCTTTATGTGGTTTTATATGGTGTACCTGCATCTTACTGAGGCTGACCAGGGATCACCTCCACTCATGTATGTTCACTCTTGCAACAGTTACTGCCTTCTGTGGTACAGTTTAGTTTGCCTTCTTGTTTGTGTTTGGTTGAATCTTGGTTCTGTTTCAATGGCACAATCACTGCACTCATGTGAGTGCTTAAAGTTAATTTGTATAGGATTCAGCATTTGCACATGCATTGTCCATCTGCATGGGTGCCATGACAGTCACCACTTCGCTCTTAAGAAGCATAACATTGGCTTTGGAGACTGACTATTTGAGGCATACTGTTAGCCCTGTTTGTGTGACTATGGTGATCTAGGTCATTGGGGTTGATGAAATTCAACATGCATTGACCACAGGTGTTGCTACATGAGGAGTCTTCCCAGTTCATAATGGAATAGTTGAGAGTAGCCAATATTATGGTTTTCTGTCTCAAACCTAATATTCCCCATTACAGCACAATATGACAGTTGGGAATTCTGAGGCATGGTGAGTCATCTGTCGCAAGGTGCAATTTGGATTCCACTTTGGCACAAAGGTAGTTGCTCAGCATAATGCATCTGAAGTTATGCAAGTGCAACTAGCGTGGGGGTGTACATATCCTTCAGGAATATTATCACACCTGTGGCCCATGTGTTCCAATAAAGGATAATGGGCAAGAGGTGAGGTATGTGTTATAACATGGTCATGCAGGTGTGCTCTCTGGTGCATTGAACCATATCTCAGTCACTGCACATATATGTTCTCCATGTTAAGTATTGACATAAGTGAGTCCATATTGAGTTTCTGAAATGTATCACTGAGTAGCGAGACCCACGGTTTATTGCTTGGCTGTCCCTGTTACAGCAGTGGACTTTCACTTGAACTTTGTATGATGAAGGCACTATAGGGGAAGCATGAGCCCTAGTCAGTATCCAGATTCCCAGGGGTGACAGGTGCAGGCCCTATATGGCAAAGCATCATGGTCTGTCAACCATGTTATCCCAGGAAGAGAGATACTGGATACCCTTTGAATTGCACCAGTACATTAGACAATTGTGGAATACAATCCTTTCGTTTCTGTACTACAGTATCATTCTGGCCAATGGCAGAATGCTACCCAGGCCTTGGGACATACCTGCATGGGCTACAAGACCTGACAGTTCCTACATGTGTGTTTCCATGCAGTCCAGGCTGCTACATCACAGGTCCTGCACAACAACATGGAATATGCCAGAGCCATGTGCATAGTTCAAAAGGTGGTCTGAGTGTATGGGCATGTGGCTAATCATGGCATACAGGCAGCTGACAGTATATTTGCTCTTGTATAGCTTGGTGTGTAACATAGTGCTAGAGTTTGCATTCACTAATGAGTACTGTTGGACATGTTTCCGGCCACGTGTTTTGAGGTGTGGCACAATTATGCAAACTATGTCATACAGTTTGTGTATTTTGTTGTCTGTCGATTCCAGCTTGGGAGGTCACTTACTTGGCCAGATACTTAGAATCCTCTTTGAATGTGTGTGATTTCTGGTAGTATGTGTGAGTGTCTTTACTGTGTTCTGGTAAGGGTATGTGTTGGTTGTGATGATGATGAGATGCATGTGTTAACCTACACCTCATGACTGTCCAGTCCAGTCAAGGCTGTAGACTAGACTGCCTTCCAGCTTACCACTGTAGCTGTATCCCGGACAATGTGTGGGGTGTGGTGTTAGGTGGGTTTGGCAGTGTACATGGCATAGAGATTACATTCCCCCAGGATAGCCACATGCACAAAGCTGACAGTAAACACCAGTAGCTGACTAGTGGACATGCCTGTATGAGCATTCAGTACTACAAGTACCAAGTACTGTATTTAGTTTACTTATTGCTTATGAAGATGTTTTAGACAGTGATGCTCACAAGTAAATATTTGTGTTATGGATGTGACAACACTGACTATTACAGAAACATAGTAGGTACCTTTAGCAGCAATCCTCCTCTGAGTAGCACATCACATCCTGATAGTTGATTACAGATGATGTAAGTGTCTACAGGTCTGTTTCCTTTTCTGGGTATATGCTCACATATCCACCAGAACCATGAGCTCTATTGGGCACAGACACCCACTCCCCAAACAGAGTCATGTATCAATAAACGCTGCTGCCACTCTCAACATGATCAGGATATAATCAGATAGTGTAAGCCATCACTTATGAAGCAGCTATTACACATGGGCAGTAGTCTCCTACATTTTACACTCCTACTGCAGATGTTACACTGGAGTTAAAGATGATATGCAACCTGTTAAATTACCAGTACTGTGCACTACCGTACATACAGTATTTGCAAGCGGCTGTTAGGTTGGAACTGAGAGGTTAGGTTACACAAATCTGAAAGTTCAACCAGTGTGTCTCTACTCCCAATATCCACTCTATGTAGGTGTGCACATTGTCATTTGGCCCAGCCCTGTAACAAGGGTTACTACACATTTGCATAATATGTACACATGCACAGCTGTTATTGCTTTCAAACAATACTAGAGAGGTGGGTATTACATGTGTTATGTGCATGGATAGTTACCTAGCTCTTCCAATTATCTTCGCTATCATGCTACTAAACTGTCAGATGAATACAGGTCATATGTATCCTGTTATTGAGTATTGTAATTGCCAATAGACATAACTAATGTTTGCATAACATAACAGAAATGCTATGTAAAATGGAATACAGATCTGCCTAAAATACTGTACATTGCACAGTTATTGGCACAATATCCCACAATGCAAACCATATTTGCACAGTAAGCCCACCTTTGACATGTTCATCTTACTTATACACCCATACATATGTCTACTGTTACAATATATCAACATATACTATCCCCTGTTATAGCACATACTTGTTGGACCAACCCTGACACTGGCAGTGGCTGGAAGAGAATTGGTGAGTTCCAAGCCCATATAGATCATCCCTTGTGGTGTATGAGGAGTTTGCATTGTGACCTACAGCAGTACACACATAGAATACTACAAGCATTACTACTGCTCAACAATACATCGCTACAAGATAGCTATTTCCACTATATGCATTGATTACACTGTAATTCTTACAGAACAGGTACTACATACAGAGACATACTAAATGTTATACATACCTTCTTAGTAATTGGAGGTGTTATTGACTGGTATATTACTCGTTTTCTGTTTGTGTTTCAATCTGCTGTTGGGTATTTTGTACTGTTCTACAGGTAGATACAGATGGTTTGAATGTGTGACAAGGCATCCTTTTATAGTTAGAGATCAGTAACGTGCTATCCTGATAACCAATTGGTGTTTCAAAGTAGTTAATTACATGCACATCAGCTGCGCAGCTACTGCCTTAGCCAATACCATGGCAACAGTGGAGTATAATTGAGTACTCCACTTGGGCTTTGTCCCTTTGCCTTACTTGTGAGGAAGACAGCCTGGAAGTGTTGTTTGAAATCTATTGCAACAGCTGTATGGAGACAAACACTAATATATTGTGTGTAATGCCTAAATGATTTGTTCTAAATGTGAGTACTGCTGTTATATTTCTGAACGTTGTTACTTGTGCAATGTTTGTCTGTACCTAATACTTCTGCATATGTTTCAGTCTGGCCAGGATGCTTGACCAGCTCAAGGCTGCATGGCTATGCATATAATTTTAGGGGGTTTACAGTGTGCTCACCAGACATCTTTAGTTTGGTGTAAATGTGTATCATACTGTGCTGATCATCAATAATCAGTAACACATCCTGGTGTAATTACTTTTCAACCCTCTGAAATGGATTAGTTCAAACAAATCCTGTAACATCAGCAGCTGTTCCATTGTATAACAGCAATTATTTCACATAGGGCCATGTTAGTGTGTTTGTGTCCAGGTATGTTAAGGTTCCAGCACATGTCGTACAGTGGGTGAATAATTGGTAATGGTATGACAGTATGTATTGTTGTAATTAGTTTGGATGTGGGGGAGATGTTGGTGGGTATATATAGCAGATGCAGGTGTGTAGGAACTGCTTTTGTACATCTTCTATATGTGTGTGGGGGTTCTTTCCCTATGTGAATACTTATCCCTTAGTGGACTAATACTATGGTAATTGCAGGCTGATTCATTAAGACACTGTTAAATGCTTCCTGTATAGCATGCAGGCACTGTTAGTCCTTGAATCCTTTTGGCAATACATTGGAATGTAATAAACTTTCGCTAAATGAAAACTGCCTCTGTATTTCTGTCATGGATATTTGCAGTCATTGTAGTTGTGTTGGTGACTGTGTCCATAGAACATATTTGTAATAGAGTATTGGCATATTCTCTTAATATGTTATGTTCATATTATTTGGGGGGGGCAGAATGTGTGATTGCTATGGTCCATGTTATACTCAGATTTGAACACTGCTGATGCTGTATACACACATGCATGTATGTATGTGTATACATATATATATATATATATATATATATATATATATATATATATATATATGTAAATGTATATAGATATAGATATAGAATATCTATTATTGCATACATTTATCTGTACTTCCATAGATGTGTAGATGTTTTTAACATATATATATATATATATATATATATATATATATATATATATATATATATATCTACATATATATGTAAATCTCTATATATCAACATGTATCTATGCATCTCTCTCTCTCTCTCTCTCTCTATATATATATATATATATATATATATATATATAGCATACACCTTTCATTGGGTACATGGTGGTTTGTCCTATTTCCACATAATCCTCCCTTTTGTGTTTAACATGTCTGAATACACAGCTGGCATAGGTACATCTCAGGTAGCTTAGTGATAGGTTACTCTGAAGATGGTGTACATGGTTGTGGGTTCTAATCCTGGAAAGGGTTATTATTTTACCTCTCAGAGTAGGCACTGGTAAGTGAAGTATGAATAACGCACATTTAAGTGGTTGTAAGCAGGTTTGCCCATGGGCTGAGCGACGTTAAGCAAAGGTTAAAACTGTGAAGCACTTATCCATTTAACCGTGTTTAAGCGCCACTTACCATCGTGCAAACCCACTTACAACTGCTTAAAAATGCTTTAATTCACCTGCATCCAACAGCCCTTATTCTGGCGCTCAAAATAAATTAACAGCCCTTGAACCCAGGACCATGAACACCACAGTCACTGACTTTACCACTAATGCATCTGAGATATGTACAAATGTCATGACGTTTAGAATATACATTTTACTGCAGGCATTCCTCACTACTGAAAACAAATGTGACAGTCAGTTGGCGTAGATATGTATGATACATGTTAATGTTCATATGTTTGTGGAATTAGGTGTTGCAATGTGGCATGACAGAGTGTATTTTGGATGAGAATGATTCTTGTTTTGTGTCCTTTTTATATTGTCCCCATACTCCATGTATACACCTCCAGTTCACTTACTGAACACCCAACCCAGGCTCTCCTTGATGCATGATTTCATTACCCATCATTCCTCCCCCACCCCAATCTCCACATACACAACAACCATCCTTTCTATGGTGAAGTAGGTTAATATTAATAGTTATAATACCAGAGCTGCATGTGTTTTGTGTACACTTCAGTTCCTTTGGATTGCTTCTGTGTCACGAAGTGTATTATTGATGTTTGTATATATGGCTATAGATGTAACTGTATATCTATATATATATATATATATATATATATATATATATATATATATATAGTATTAATTTGCAACAGTTATACATATGTAGACTTGTATATGTTGATTCACAAACTACAGTACATTACAATGTACTGTACATATGTACACAAAGTGACTGTCCCATTTGTGGTGAGTATACTGTGGAATGCCTATAGTATAAGGTGTAGTCTAAAGACCATGAAGCATGTATATAGCTCAGATGGTTTAGTGGTAAGTCCCATAACTCTAGTGTGTATGGTCCAGGGTTCAACACCTGCAATGCTTTAAAAATGTTTTTTACTCCAGAATAAGGCTCATTTAAGCAGTTGTACACATGTTTAAAAGTGTTTGTGTGACATTAAAGCAGCAGTTAAACACTGTTAAACCTTAAAACATATAACCTGTGCATGCAAACACAGCCACATCTGCAAACTAATCAGGATATATACATTTCAGTGAAGTAACATCTCACTATGTGCTTACATACCATTACATTATCTGATGACTTTACTCTCCAGCACACATGGGTTTATATGATGACTTTACTCTCCAGCACACATGGGTTTATATGGGTGTTTCAAATGTTTATTATACTGACAAATACTACCTATATATGCAAGCTGTGGTTAAGGTATACTTTTTAACATGATAAACATCCCTGACTTTATTGGGATTTGAACCTCAAATGCACAGATACTATGCAAATGCTGTAATCATTACACTATTGACATTAACGTTGCTTCTGCCTATTTCCTATTTAGATGATTTCTATATGTAAGCTAGGCTAAGCAAAGGGCGGATGCACCCATACCCACTGAGCTTCACTTACTCTTGAAATAAAAACATATAACAAATGAAATGAGAGACTATAAATTACATTCCTAACTGCATTAGGCATAGCCCCTCACTGATACACTTTAAGGGAAACCTTGAGGTGTGAATGGATAACAGAATATACACCCCTGAGATCATGTATCCCAAAACCATACAGCCAGGGGGTGGGGGAGCCCCTCCAGTTTTATAGCTGCAAGACCTGTTGGGGAAATTGCATGGTGTTGTTTTTACATGTTAACATGCCTTCCTTAGATCGCTAAGTGCCCCTATCACCCTCCACCACCCCAGTTTTCAACAGCTTCCGGCAACTCTGCCTGGAATCACTTCATTGGCTATGCTTGACAGAGGCTCAGTTACTTCATCAATGGTGCGGAGAAAGCCAACACACTGTAGCTATGCTTCTAACTGCCCTTGGGCTGATAGCCTACTGTCTATCTGTGAACCTCTAAAGTGCAGGCCATCACAGCCATAATATGTGAATAAACAGAGCTTTCAAATCACAATAATGAAAAAGCACCATGTAGTCAGAAAACAGTTAAGTACAGCAAGAACATACAGAACACTGATACTTAATCACTCCAAAAGCCTATAAAAGCCTATCTTGGAAGCTAGAAGACTTGTATAAGTGTAAGGCTTTCTATTGCTTACTAGTAGGTTACCTACAGGAAAGATGAGAAACAAGCACAGATGGGAAACATGCATGCAACAATACCATACCGGCTTATGTGTCAGCCTTAGGCTTTGGAATACTGGCCAAGGCTATTGGCACTCCCATTGTGCCTTTTTAGGAAAGTCTCAAAGGTGAATCCCACCTCCATAAACAGCACAATAGCAGAATCAATGAGGGTTATGCTACTCAACACCAGGGGTTGTGATCACAACATGCACGCACTCACAGCACTCCTCAGTATGGACAACGTCAACATCTGTGCAGTAACTGAGACCTTTTTTAAGACTCCTAAGAGCACACCAGCACTACCAGACTACAACCCATACCACACATTTCAGTCACAGAACATGGACTGACACAGACATGGAGGGGGTTTATCCATATTCATCAGGGACACCTACACCTCCAGGTTAGTGGGGCAACATGATACCTCTGAGATCATCCATGTGCAGCAAACATCAGCCACAACTGCAGTGCAAACTGTGGCCTGCTACAGATCACCCTCCATGACCCAGGACCACCACTCCACCTACCTGGAGACAGTGGAAAACATGACAGTCCTACCGCACACCCTGGTATTGGTCGATGTCAACTACCCTACCATTAACTGGGAAACTTACTCAAGTACTCACTTCCAGGGCCTGCGCTTCCTGGCATTTATCACCTCATATGTCCTGTATCAGATGATAAACTCCCTAACGAGGGGTGGAAACATACTAAAAGTGGTAATCACCACATGGGCGACAGGTGCACCACAGCAGAGGTAAACCAGTTACTGGTTAGATCTGACCATGAACTATTCACTGTTTCCACACCCAACCACTTCCCCCACCCAATGAAACCACAGTGTATACCTTTCCTACACCTAAATTCACACTAGTAGAGACAGGGTGGGGGGTTTCACAGCCCCCATGCTAAGGGAAAACACTGCTCAAGATACAGACAGATTTACAAATGCACTCTATAAACACCTACAAGGATGTATGGATTGTGCCATCACTGGTAAACAAAGACTCACTCCTCCTAGACAAGGACACCAGTCTGGTGGACCCCTGCAATAAACAGGCTATACAACAGTAGTAGGACAGTAGTCCAGAAAAACAGCAAATCCCAAGAAGGGCAGACATCCGTGACCAGTATTAGTAAGAAACGTAGGTCCCTCATGTAAGCATCCAAGGCTAACATCAACAGGAAAATAGGCAAGGATTCAAAAGATAGCCACAAAGCCTTCTTTGGCCATGTCAAGGATCTAAGTGGTAACACACAGATTTGCACTGTGCCGGTGCAATATAGCACAAAATATACTGATCCTATTGATATCGCCAACATCCTTGCAGATACTTTCAGTGCAAACTTCACCCCCTAAAGAGCCCACAACAATACCTGAAAAGTACAGTATCCCAGACATCAGAGACATACAGGTGGAAATGGCCCTCTCCAACAGCAAAACACAGCATCAATGGAGGACGAAGGTGTCCCAGACTGCATCTTGCAAACACTACAAGACAAACTGACCCCCCACCTAATTAAGCTTTTCAGCCTCAGCCTCTCCACAGGCTACATGCCCATACAATGGTGCGTGGCAATGATTATTCCACTCTACCAAGGTGAAAACACAACTGACCATGGTAACTACCACCCCATAAGCCTGACTAGCCTGGTCTGCAAAGCTATGGAGTGCATCCTCATGGCACTCATTAACAAAGACATTAGTAGCCTCCAAACACTTGACCCAACCCGGGTCAGCTTGGTTAAGTGTAGTTCATGCCTACTGAACCTGTTTGATGTCTTACAGACAGTCACCAAGACAGTAGATGAGGGGAGAGGTAGTTCACACATACTACCTGGACCTCGCCAAGGCTTTTGACACCATTCCCCACTCAGGTATTATTGATAAACTCACCAGCCTGTACATACATCCATACATCACAGGACGGGTTGCCAATGGGCTTACACACAGAGAACCCACATGGTACGACTAGCGGTCTCCAGGTCCAACTCTTAACCAGTCAGGACTGGTGTCCCACAGGACTCAGTCCTGGACCCCTACTGTTTGGCATATACTTCCAAGAGGTACAGGCAAACACAGTTGGACTACAGCAGACCCTTTTTGGCAATAACTGCAAACTGGGAGTTATAATTGACAGTTCAGCTAACACAGACATCCTTCAAGGGGCCTCACAGAGACCAACACAGGGTGTCAAAGTCATGGCCTCCAGCTAAGTTCCACAAACTGCATGGTCATTCCATTGTGGAATATTAAACACCCACATATTAACACATAAGTGGCAGCCACTTTAATACAGATGAGGTAATAGGGTATCTGGGGACTAAGGTAGATAGTTATCTCTCCTTTGACAATCATATCTCCAAAGTAGTTAGGACATCCTTCTATGTAGGCCATTTGATTACTAAAGGGTTCGCACCTAGACATACTGAGGTTATAGTGCCCCTTTACTCATCACTCATCAGTCCCTTCATAGAGTATAATAACCCATTTGGGATGTACCTCAGAAGATACTTCCAACAGGTGGAAGGTCCACGAATGTACCTTGCCAAGAGGATTACTGGCCTCAAATATATGTCCTATACAACCAGACTGAATAAAATCCTGCTTTACTCGGTGACATCTTGTTTACTCAGAGATAATCTCTGCTGGCCAACAAAGTCACGTCGAATTCAGGCTTAATAGATATGCTCCACCTATGGAAATCCATGTCACAGTGAGCCACATGCTGTAGTGAGTTGAACCTTGCCACAACCATAACTGGAGGATGCTGGAGGGACGGATTCCTGTCACAGAAACTCCCCATACTTTGAAACAACATCCATAATTACATTATACAGAGCCCCTCACTAACACTCCTCAAGAGAAACCTTGAAGAGTGGATGGTGAACAGTAGATACACCCTAGGGATCCCGCCAATGGCTCTGTTTGGCTCTGTTCCACAGAGGGACAGTTAATGAATCAATGGGGTGGTAAAAGCTGACACAATTTGGCTAGGCTTATCAATGCCGTCAGGCATTTATCCATGTACCTACCTACGAACCTATACATACAGTATCAGCACATGCTGATAGCTTAATGTACTGTTCAGGTGTTGACTTACCTTGTGCCAATAGCAGTTGTGTGTGCATAGTTGAGGGCTGCCTATGTTGAATGCACACAGTAGACTGCCTATACATGACAATTTACAGGTAGTCTTGTGTGTGTGCCATCCATTTTTACTGTGTGTGCAGGTGGAGAATTGTGTCAGTCCCTAGGTGCCTACACTGTCAGTGTGTGTGCTATACGTTCCCTCCTTGCCAAGGCATGGGCATACTGGGCATGTCTCCATTTGCCTACTGGGGCTAGCTCAGGGTGTTCATGGTCTGAGTACCTCTGTGCAAGTGGGGCCCTTGGTAATAGTGGTGGGCTGTGGGGGCCTTCACTATTCTGTCCCTGCTGCAGCTGTTTCCACAGGATAATATTGTGTAGCATGGCACATACTATGAAGATGTGGGTACATGTGCCTGGAGAGTACTGCAAGGCTCCACCAGATATGTCCAAGCAACAGAACCACGATGTAAGCATCCCAAATACACACTCTATGATGATTCTGGTTTATGGGTGTGCCTCATTATGGCGTTTCTGCATGGGTGTGTGTGCATTTCTGATGGGAGTCATCATCCACGGTTACAGTGCATAGCCAGCTTCCCCCAGGTGGCCATATGGGATTCCCCCCCCCTGGCAAATACCTGATACAGCTGTGAGGCATGCCAGATGTGGGAGTCGTGATAGCTTCCAGGGCTGCCAGCACACACATCCATGATAATGCCCTGGGCATTGCACATGACCTGGCAGTTGATGGAGGGGTATCCCTTGTGGTTTATGTAGCGCCTACCCTGCTCATCGGGTGGTAACTTGATGTGTATGTGCGTGCAGTCTATTGCACCTAGTACCTCCGGGTATTCTGCCACACGGTGGAAGAGACGCATATTGCTGGCCAACTCCTCCTGCGTTCGAGGGAAGTATATGTGCTCATCAGCATGTGGTAACATGGCATCCAGGAACTGGTGAAGTACCCTGAATGCTGATGCCTGTGAGATCCCCATGGTATCCCCAGTTGGCCTTTGAAAGATACTTGTAGCTAGTATTCTCAGGCTTAAACATACCTTCATATCCACTGGGATGGGGTTCCCCTCTGCTTGTTCTGGCTCTGAGACATGGCCGGCACAGCTCCACAAGTTGCTATAGGGTGTCCCTGTCCACCCTGTAATGCTCTACTATCTCCAGATCATGTAGCCCCTGGTAGGTTACCCTGGGTCTGTACATTCTTCTCCCCCTCTGGTGCCTGAGGTGGTTGTGTGCATCATCCTCCACATCACCTTCAGTCTCCAACACATGCTGGTGGATCAAAGCTATGGCAGCCCCTAACATGTACATACTAAAAGTTTCCCGTTTGTATACAGCAATGGTGCAGAATGTATGGGAATACACAAGTGTGTGGGAGGTGCTTTCACACTTTATACTATTTTGCTATGGATGCTGCTGATGTCATTGGGTGTGTATCAGCAATTCCATCTGCAGGGTATCTTAATTATGGGTTTTAAAGTGAGTACTTCAAGTGTGGGCCTTTACTGTGGAGGTATGCTTGCCTGCCTTGATTAATCTGTTGTCCTTTAATTCACTTTTAAACCTGGATCCCCTCCCATTATCAGGCATGCATCCACCTGCTGTCTTTCTTGTTTTCTACTTTCCCTACCCAGTCATGTGTTGCAGAATGTGTCTTGTAGCTGATATACTGCAAATCTGCTTTGTTCTGCTGTGACACTTTACTGTTTTCTTTGCAGTACAGGCCCTCCCCTTTCCTGTTCTGCAGCTAGCTGCTTGCAGCCTTGTTAGCTGTTGTCAATGGCCCACTGCAGGTTCCTTGGTGTTAATTAGTCATTTGTACTCCAATTTCCCTGCTGCAGCATTTCCTTATTTATTTCCTATATCCTTCCTGTTTCAGCTCCAGTGCACACCACATAAACCCGTTTACCGGGTTTACGTGCATTTTTATCTCTGTTCACATGTGTACTTCGTTACCTTGTGTACTCTCAGCTAAGCAAAGCTATAGCCAGTTCAACACACCCCTATCCTGCAGCTTTGCTTAGCTACGGGCAAACCGGTTTAGCAATGCTCCAATGTGCTTACAGCAAAGGTGACACACCCCTCTCTTGATGTCATCTTTATCTCAAGGGCACACCTTGATGTTATAACGCTACACTGTGAGGTGCATCCTTACACCAGCGGGAAATCTGTGATTCACTATTACTCCTTTCATTTGCATGGCATTGCCTACTAATTCGTAGCTACCGCGCATAACACTGTCACAGCCCCTTAGCACCCCTTGCGCCATGGTGTGGTGTAGCATGCCTGCCATTGGCTATTATGGGGAAATCATGATATGTGTTACACTGCAGTTTTATTCTATAATTTTCTATTTTCCTTGCGATCCCATTTGCTCGGCGCTGCCCTGCGCTTCCACTTTGGGATAGTGTGAATATAAATATTAAATGTTAATTTTATATTTTGTACATTTTTTATGCCAATGGCTATATATTTAGCCATTGGCATATATTAACAATATAATACATGTGTTTGGTCGGCTGTCATGGCTCCGATTTTATGTTTGCAAAAATATAAACCCTTTTTTTACAGTTTACATTTCTGCATGCATACACTATGCCTGCACCACTTCCTGGATCACTACATACCTTTATTTGCATGCTACACTGCGGTACATGGGGTAATTAGCATACAGGGCCCAGGAGCTGTGCGGGCATAGCATATGCAGGTAGTGCACATGGGCACAGCTAGTACCTGGATTGCTCACCGGCCATATTTGGTGTTGGAATGCCAATGCTAAGCCTGCACCTGGTGCAAGCTTAATGAATCCCACGGGTTGTTAATGCACTTTTTAGGCATTCTGATTTGCATCAAAATTTCAAGAAGTTTACATTTGCCATTTTAGAAAAAAATCCAAAAGCTGTATTGGGGGGTGACTGGGAGAATTTACTTTTACTTAAAGAATTGTATTAGCAGATGTTTTTAGCTAGTGAAGATTTTCCTGGCCTTAATGAGTCTTTATCTTTTGTACCTTTGCTTAAAAAGTGTTCAGATTGCTTGTTGTGTAGACTGATTGGTGGACTTTGTATTTGTTACAGTAATAAAGGGGTGGTTTTGTTTTTTTTTTTTTCAGGTGAAGTTCTCATTGTGGAGAGAAAGTGCTAAAATATAATATCAAGTTGCTTGCAGAGAACATGATCTGTCTGTTTTATTACCCTAAAAGCTAATTTCAACAGTTGTTTCATTGTTTATTTATTTCTGTTTGTTTACCAGGATAAAGCATTGATCACAAAATGATCAATTGTATGGTCAGCGCAAGTTACATGAAAAAGTGACAAAATAGTATTCACTTGCATAGATGATAACATGGGTGATACATTCAGTCACTGAATATTATATAACAGTAAGTATGTGCATACGGATGTACTTTGGAATATCGAAGTACAAATACATTGAATGAGAAAACTTTGATTCAAAAGGACTGAAGCAGAAAACAAAGAAAAAAAAAACAAATTTTCACCAAACTGGCATATGGGTAGTATTGTCCAACTACCCACCCAATGACAGTCTCATTGTGGGTGAGAGTTGGGTATCTTGATGGAACATTTTGAAAAGTGAGCCAAGAAGAAGGGTGGCTTCGACTTGTACTGGTAGATATTTTCCTTTGTTTGGAATGAGGCAATGATGTTCATTACAAAGGGAATCTGAGATGAATCAGCAAATTTTATTAGAAAGGGTCTGAAGAGTGGTTGAATTTTTGATAGAAGGGGAGGTAAACATGGGGAAGCCATATTCAAGCTGTGCAAGAAGGATACACTCGCCCATTGCAACTCAGATGGAGGGATGACTGAGAATTTTTGTTGGTCCAGAAAAGTTGGCAACTGATGTTCGTTCTTAACTTTTCAGTATGTTCATGGAAGCTAAGGATTTGTCTAGCTGCATTCCCAGGTATCTAAAGGGTTTGCTAATTTCATTGGAGTTATTGTCATGGTCTGAGACAAACTGACATAATGGTTAAAGTCTTCACCTCCTATGCATGTGCTACAAAGTTTAATACTGTCCTCTGGCCAATGCTTGTATGGAATTTGCATGTTCTCCCTGTATTTCTGTGGGGTTCCTCCCACCTTCAACAAACAAGCTGAGTGTTTCCACCTCAAACTCATGCAAGGGTGGAGCTGTAGGCAGCCACACAGACTCAAGGTGCTATCTACTGAGGGAAGAGATGTATAAACCAATCACTTCTGGCATCAACTATGGAGCACATTATTCTGAGGATAGGAGAATATAGATCACAGACTGCATGCCATGTCAGTGCTAGCTACTCAATGATGGAAAATATGTCTCTATGTTGACTAATACCACCAAATGGACATTGATATTTTCTAGTAATAAAAGAGCTGAGGACCTACCCTACTCTGACCTATGTCAGGGAGGGGTGTATGTGCCCCTACTGGCCAGTGTGTGCCTACCATAAGGCCCACCAGCTTTGGGTCATTAAACTAGTCACCATCTGTCTGGTGTCCATTTGCCAGCTTGGGTTTCCTGGGATAGCTCTGTTGAGCAAAAACTGTAAAATCAATCAACTTGCTAGACATGAACTAATGATTGCTGCACTCAATTTATGTTCACAGACAGGATGCAGCTTGGACGTTGGTGACATGATGGTAAGGAGGAGGCTGGCATCCAGGATACAAGACGGAAGGGCAGTGCAGCAATGTCACTTGGCCTGGGATCCAGAATCTACCACTCAGGAGGAGGAAAACTAGAAATGGTGTGGGGATAGTCATGAGGAAAAAAATTCAGAAGACAGCTAGTGATGTCATCAGAATTAGTGAAAGACTCATGGCAATCAGGCTGCTGTGTAAGGACAGTGCAGTATTCATAATCTCAGCCTATGCCACACAGCAGGGTTGTGATAGCAAAGAAAAGAGTGCATTCAGACATCATTTGCAGGACCTACTGGATAAAGCAGAACAACATGAATTGGTACTAATAATGGGTGACCTGAATGCACATATTGGGACTGACAGACAGACAGATCAGATATTACAGCTACTTGGGTCTGGGTCCCCTTCATATAATTGAACTTTCAAAAGACTGACTTTCATATGGCTGAGACCATATGATCAAACATTTGAAAGTTCAAACCTTCCTAACAGAGATCTCCATAAAGTGCGGAAGGGGAAGATTTCTCTTTTCTGCACAGTAGTGCAATCTTGGAGTTGGTATATATAAATAGCAGAGGGTGCGGGGGGTGCACGAGGGCTTGCACCCCTGCTAAAACCATTCAGGTATTTTTTTTCTTTTTTTTTTACTTTTTTATTAGATATTTGAACTTTCAAAAGTTCGATCATATGGCCTCAGCCATATGACAGTTGAACTTTTGAAAGTTCGATCATCTGAAGTAGACCCCTGGGTTCACATGGGTAGGGCAACAGGAGTAAAGAATGAGAGGCCATTTTAGACTTTTGTCTGGCAATTGGCTTGTTGATGGCCAACGCATGTTTCAGCAAGCCAGACAGTCACAAGATCAGATACAAAAGTGGCCAGCATGCAACTCAGGAAGACTTTCTCCTAGTAAGGAATGAAAAATGGGATAGAATCAGTGATTGCCAAGTCATCCCCAGTGAAACAGTCAGCCCGCAGCATAAACCACTGGTTGCCACAATCATCTGCAAGCAGTGATCAGAGAAGGCTGTAAAACCAACAGAGACCAGGCTGAAGACCTAGCAATTGACTAGAAAGAAAGCACAATAGTTCAAAGAATTACTCAAGGTTGAAGCACCTCAGTAAGAAGAGGAAATAGGTGGAGTTGATGAAGAATAGCAGCATCTCAAAACAACATGTGTGAAGATTATAGGGCAGATATGTAAGGAAAGCTGGTGATGGAATGCAGAAGTCCAGGAAGTCAACAAAACAAAGAAGGAGAGCAGGAAAAAGTGTGAAATAGAAAAGACAGAACAGTATAAGGAGGACTACTTGTGGTCTAACAAAGATGTTAAGAGAGGAGTGGAAATAATAAAGAACAAGGCATCAGAGGCACTCTACCAGCTTCTGGAAAGTAATTTGGTAGATGACAGAAACAGAAACTCTAGAAAATTTCAAGCCAAACACAAAAAGATGAAAAAGATAGTCATCAGACACCATTCGTAATGGATGCCAGTAACAAACTGCTCACCAGTCCATAGGACATCAAATACAGATGGATGGAATAATTCCATCAGCTTCTGAATAAAGAAAACACCACAGAAGCTATACTACACCAGACACAGCCTACAGTGAAAGAAGAAAAGCCCACCCTACAAGAATTTAGAATAGCACTAAGGAAAGTCAAGTCAGGGGAAGCAGTAGGTTGAGATGAGGTCACAGCAGATATGATCAAGATGTTGGGTGACATAGGGGAGAAATGGCTCTTGAAGATACTCATAGCAATATGGAAAGAAAGTCATATCCCAGATCACTGGAAAATAAGCATACTCATGTTAGTGTACAAGAACAAAGGGGACATCCACAACTGTGGGCAGTACAGAGGTATCAGTCTCCTGTCACACTGCATGAAACTTCTTGAGGGAGTGACTGATAAATGAATATGCAGAGTAATAGAAAGTAAGATGGGAGATGAGCAGTTTAGATTCAGATAAGGATGCAGCATAACTGACCCAATGTTTACAGTGAGACAGATAGTTAAGTTTTCACATACACTGAATTTTGAATTCTACACACTGAATTATATACTAGTTTAATGGAAATATATATATGTATATGTATATGTATATATATATATATATATATATATATATTTGTATATTTATTTATGTATATGCATATATAAGATTTCTTATGTATGTTTATAGGTTGTAGGGTGAAATATTTAATAGTTTTTTTTTAAGAATCAAACTGGAAGTGTGGATTTGGATTGATGTCAAGGGATGTTTTAGTATAAAAGAAACACTGATTTGGTGAATTTTTATCTGACGAAGTTTCCATTGGGAAAAGAAAGCGTTTGTGTGTTTCATCATCTTTTTTATCTTAAGTATTTTTGCAGAAGATTAATATTACTTGTGTTTTTTTGGATTGTGCTGCTGCTTGCTTCAAACTGAGGACTATTCCATTTGTGAATGGGTGTTTTGTTCTGGTTTGCCTTCATTGTCTACAGTTGTATATAGAAGAAGCTAGAGATGAGGAAAGAGTCCAACTGGACATTCCTAGACATGGAGAAAGTATATGACAGAGACCCAAGAAAGCTGATTCTCGAAGTCCTGCAGTGGTTTGAAGTCTCAGCAACATTGGAAGAATTAGTGCAGGCAATGTACAAGGAACCAATGACTCAAGAACGAACAGTGTTCCAGTCTCACAGAGGGTTCCCAGTAGGTGTGGGTGTGCATCAGAGTTCATCTTTGAGTCCACTGCTGTTCGTACTGGTGATAGACTTCATTAGTAAATGGGTCACAGGTCAACAAAGCTGTTGTATGCAGATGATGTGGCATTACAGCCAAATTCTGATCAAGAACTTCAGCAAAATAAAGAGGAATGGAGTGCAAATCTGAAGGTGCATGGGATGAAACTGAGTACAGATAAATCAGTTGTAATGGGAGCAAATGGGGAAAACAAAAGTAGCTGAGAATAGAATGGAAAAACAGTAGAACAGATAAACGGCTTTTAGTATCTGGGAGGGGTGATTAAGGAGAAGGGAAACATTAATTATGAGGTCAAAGCTAGAATCAGTGAAGATGCAGCCAACTGGCACAGAGTAGTGTCAGGGATAGTGTATGACAGAAGAATGCCAAGGAAGCTGAAAAGTAAACTGTAAAAAAAAGGTGAGACCAAAAAGTAATGTGTTAAAAAGAGCATTGAGACCACTACTACTGTGTGGTACAGAAACCTGGGCAGTAAACACAGAACAGATAGGGAAGTTTGAGGTGATGGAAATGAAGTGCCCAAGACCAGTGTTAGGCTGCTTGCTTTGGGACAGACAAAGAAATCAGGACATCAGACCAGAATCCAAAGTAGCTCCAGCTGAAGAGAAGGTCAAAGAGAACAGATTATGGTGGGTCAGGCACATATGCAGAAAAGCAGAAAAAATGTCTGCTGAGGAAAATTTGGGACAGGCAGGAAAAAAGCAAGAGAAAATGAAGGCATCAAACAAAGATATGGAAGGATTGTGTCAAAGATATCTGGCAACAGTCAAGCATGACTGCTGAAGAAGGTAAGTGAGTGGAATTGAATTGAGACAGATGGCAACAGCTGACACAACACCCCAACCCATGGAGAAAATGGGAAAAAGGAGGTTGATGATGATGATTGTCATAGTCTGATTTATAAGAGTGGCTTGGGAAGATTTGCTTAGTCGTCTTTGGATGTCAAACCGCATGGATTTTTTTTGGTGGTGGTGGTGGGCAACAATTTTTTGTAGCTGTGCCAATTGTGCAGCTCCAGGAGATATTTTTTTGAAAATGGGTTATAATTAATTTATGTGAAGGATTAGACCTACACATGCCCAAATAATAAGAATAAAGATGTAGTGGAAGGTTTTATAGAACCAGGGGTGTTTATTGGTGAAAACAGACAAAACTATAGGAGGAAGAATATGGCCTTCTGGTACTGCTGAATGAGTATAAGCAACATCAGAGAGAGCATGGTCTAGTTTTACCCTGTGAGATGTGTTGGATAGGAAGTCTTTGAACCACTGGATGGATTCAGTTCTGATGCTGATGATATCAAAATGAAGAAGTAGAATTAAATGGTTGAGCATATCAAAGACATGGGTTAAATCAACAGATGGAGCTGCTGTGAGATTCCGTTTTTCTATTTTAGTTAAAATGTCTTCAGTCAAAGTCCAAAGTGCTGTCAGGGTGCTTCTCTCTGACAAAAGGCCGCCACAATGTTTGTTGGAGAGCAAACAATATTTTTGTAGGTAAGAAGCAAGTTGGTTACAGACACGCTTCTTTGAATTTTTTTAAGGGTTAGTAGGATGGGAATGTATTTTAGTGCAGTGATAATATAATTCTTTTTACAGTAGTAATGTCATCAAGTCAAGTGGAATTTGTTCATCTTTAGAGAATTTATGACTATTAGTCATTTTAGAGAAGTAGAAGGGTTGTATGAATTCAGGGAGCAGGCTCAATTACAATTACAGCTGTTAAGATGGGTAAGGTGGGGGGAAGTTTGGAGAATTCTCTGTGAAAGTCAAAAGATATAAAATTACCAGAGGGTTAAGATATGTAGCATAGGCTAAATGCTTCCTTTGGTGGAATTTTACAGTTGTATTACTGACTTCATTCTGTTTAGGTGAGTGAAGGAAGGAAGTCTAAGTAATTGTAAAAGTTTGATTTTGTGCCTGCCAATAGTCCATTTAGTGGTATTCCTTAATATAAGCCTCTCCACAGGCTACATACCCATAGAGTGGCACACAGCAATGGTTATTCCACTCCACAAAGGTGGAGGCACAGCAGTCCCCGGGAACTATCGCCGTATAAGCCTGATTAGCTTCGTCTGCAAGGCTATGGAGCGCATCATCATGGAACTCATTAACAGAGACATTGGGAACCTCCAAACATTGGACCCTACCCAGTTTGGCTTTGTTAAGGGCAGATCATGCCTCCTAAACCTGGTGGACTTCTTTGAGACAGTTACCAAGGCTATAGACGAGGGAAAGGTGGTACACACAGCCTACCTAGACCTCGCTAAGGCCTTCAACACCATTCACCAGCCTGAACATAAACTCCTGCGTCACAAGATGGGTTGCCAACTGGCTCACTGACAGAACCCCCATCGTGAGAGTTGCGAGAGCTAGGTCCGTCTCTAAACCAGTTACAAGTGGTGTTCCCCAGGGCTCAGTCCTAGGACCCCCTCCTGTTTGGCATATACTTCTCAGAGGTACAGGCAAGCACAAGAGGACTATGGCTGACCAAGTTCACAGAAAACTGCAAACTAGGGACTATAATTGACTCTCCGGCTGACACAAACATCCTCCAAAAGGGTCTCACTGAGATGGATACCTAGTATGAAAATCATGGCCTCAAGCTAAATGCCAAAAAGTTCATAGTCATCCCCTTTGGAAAAAACAAAGTACCCATGAACTACCACATAGGTGGCAGTCCCCTAAATACGGAAGATGTAATAAGGGATCTGGGGACCTAAGTAGATAGTAATCTCACCTTTGATAATCACATTGCCAAAGTGGTTAGAAAATCCTTCTACGTGGTCCACCTAATCAAAAAAGGGTTCACGTCTAGATCAAAAGAGGTCATTGTGCCCCTCTACTCATCACTCATAGGTTCATAGGTTCATAGGTTGATACTAGGCTATCAGCCCTAGGGCCTATACAAGCCTAGCCATAACAATTCCCTGGCTATTTCTTCCCACATTATTTACTTTCCTGGACCCCTGTCTAGCAGGGTGACTGACGTGATCCCTGGGGTGAATTTCCTTTCTCCCATCCAATCGTCAAGGTCCCTCTTGAAGAGGTCCAAAGAGGCACTCTGCTTGACATGTATGGGCAATCTATTCCAGAGTCTGGGGAGTCTCTGGGTCAGGAACCTATCCCTCCAGCATGTTTTGTTTATTGTGATGACAAGGTTTAGATCCCTGGAGCGTGTAGCTCTGAGGGATTGGGATTTCTTTAAGTGTAGCATGTCCAACAGCTCTGGGTTTGACATGGCCTTGTATGTTAAGCAGAGATCGCCTCTGAGTAGACGATATGCGACAGAGTATAGCTGGAGTTTTTTAAGGCGGTCAGCATAGGGCATCTGCTTTAGGCCTGTGATTCTTTTAGTGAGGTATTTCTGCGGCCTTTCCAGTTGTTGCAGATGTCTTGAGAGGTACATACCAAATGGGGCGTTGTATTCTATAATGGGTCTAATGAGGGATGAGTACAGTGGGACAATGACCTCCTTTTTTCTGGATGAAAAGCCCTTCGTGATGAGGTGTGCCACATAGAAGGATTTCCTGACTGTTGTGGCGATGTGGTTATCGAAGGTGAGATGACTGTCCACCTGTGTCCCTAAGTCTCTTATCACACTTTCTGTGTTTAGTGTACTGCCACCTATATGGTAATTCATGGATACATGTTTTTTCCCAAAGGGGATAACAATACATTTCTTGGCATTGAGCTTGAGCCCATGGCTCTGGCACCAAGCATCTGTTTCTGTAAGGCCCTTTTGTAGAGTATCCACATCATTTGGGGATTCAATAATGGCTCCCAGTTTGCAGTCATCTGCAAACTTTGTTAGCCAGAGTCCCTTAGTGTTGACCTGTACTTCAGAGAAGTAGATGCCAAACAAGAGCGGCCCCAGGACTGAACCCTGAGGTACTCCACTTGTCACTTGTCTGGAGCTGGATTTGGAGTCGGCTACTTTTACAGTGTGGGTTCTATCAGTAAGCCATTTAGCAACCCATTGGGTGACATAGGGATTAATGCCCAACTTAGTAAGTTTATCTATGATTCCAGAGTGGGGGATGGTGTCAAAGGCCTTGGCAAGGTCTAAATAGGCTGTGTGGACCACCTTACCCTTGTCCGTGGCTCTGGAGACTCATTCAAAGAAGTCAATCAGGTTCAGGAGACAAGATCGGCCCTTCACAAACCCAAACTGGGTGGGGTCCAGTGTTTGAAGGTTGCCAATGTCTTTGTTTATAAGTTCCATGATAATACGCTCCATGGCCTTTCAGATAAGGCTTGTCAGACTGATGGGAAGGTAGTTTCCGGGATCCAAGGTGGATCCCCCCTTGTGGACTGGGATAACTGTAGCTCTGCGCCACTCAGTGGGCACGAAACCTGAGGTGAGGCTATGATTAAACATGACACTTAGGTGAGGTGCCAGTTCATATTGTAGTTCATGTAGTACACAGCTCGAGATGTCATCTGGTCCCATGGATGCTGTATTCTTGGCTTTAGAGAGTGGGTTTTGTACCTGTGTGGCCATTATTACTGGAATTTGGCAATCTTCCGGTATTGAGATGGGCCATTTATGGGGTGAGAGGGGGGTGAAGTTGGCACTGAATCGATCTGCCAGGATATTGGCAATATCCTTCAGATTAGTATATTTAATGCCATTCTGTTTTAGCTCAGAGCAGATCTGAGCATTGCCATTTAGATTCTTGACATAGTTATAGAATGCTTTGTGGTTGTCTTTGGAATCTTTGGCAATTTTATTTTCATAACTAGCTTTGGAGGATTTTATGAGGCATCTCAGTTTCTTACTGAGGCTAGTAAGGAGTTTTTGCATCCTGGGATTTTCCTCTTTTCTGCAAAAGTTTCTTCCTTTTGTTGTAAAGTTTGTTTATGGCAGGGGACCACCAGATTGGCTTCCTTTTTGGATGAGAGCATTTTGGTTCTATTTGGGATGGCATGATTCATGCATGAGTGGATGTGCTCGTACAGTGCCTTAGTGTAGGATTCAGCAGTTGAACTTTCAGTTCCCATCTGCATGGGTGTCATGAAGTTTGTCACTTCTGACTTGAGTAGCATGAAGTTGGCTTTGGAGAAGTTTTTTATGGTGGTTTCTTTTCTGGGGGGTGGGGGTGGGATGTGGATGTTAAGGGTGATTAGCTTATGGTCAGACCTGACTAACGAGGGGTGACCATAGGTATGGAGCATTGATTTCCCATGTTGGTAATGACCAGGTCTAGGATATTGGAGCCCCTGGTGGGACTATGGATTAGTTGATCCAGGGCGTTGGAATTTATGAGTTCCAAGAACCGTTGCGCAAAGGTGTTGGGACATGAGTAGTTTTCCCAGTTAATGGCAGGGTAGTTAAAATCACCCAGTATTAGGGTGTTTGGTTATATCTTAATATTTTCCAGTATGTTTAGAAAGGTGTAGTGAGAATCTTGGGGTATGGTGGGGGATCTGTAGCAAGCTACAGTTTGGATTGCAGTCTTACCTAGTGTTAGTTGCACTTGGAGAATTTCAGACACATTGTGTTGGCTAACTAGCCTGGTGGTGTGAATATCCTTGGTGAATATTGACACTCCTCCACCTTTAGTGTTTCGGTCCTGGTTTGGTGGCCGAAAAGTGTGGTAAGAGTTGTAGCCTGGTATTGCAGGGGTGCTCTCTGGAGCCTTGAACCAGGTCTCAGTTACTGCACAGATATCGATGTTCTCCATTTTTAGGAGTGCCCCGAGAGAGTGCATTTTGAGGTTTAGACTTCTAGCATTGAGTAGCATTACCTTCAGATTTTGCATGCTTGTACCTGTTATGGTGGTGGTTTTGTCCTTTGAAGTTTGCCTAAAAAAGGCACTATAGGGGTGGCAAGAGCCTTAGCCAGTAACCTGAATCCCAGGGGTGACAGGTGCAGACCATCTCTGGCAAAGCATCGTGGTCTGTCAATCATGTCGTCCCAGGCAGACAGATACTGGATCCCCTTTGAATGACACCATAAGCTTAGCCAATTGTTGAAGTCAATCATTTTATCCTTATATTGTGGTATCATTCTGGGTGAAGGCAGGATGCTACTCAGGGCTAGGGTCATACCTGCCTGGGCCACATGATCCGAGAGCTCTTCCATGTCTCTTTTCATATAGTCCAGGGAGGTACGTCTCAAGTCATTTACTCCAACATGGACAATGACAGAGTCATATTTGTACTTGTTGTGGAGTGACTTGAGTGCATGCGTTATGTGGCGGATCCTGGCACCTGACAGGCAGCTGACTGTAATTTTCTCCTTATTCAACCTGGTGAGAGGGACGTCAGTGTGCCGGACTATAGAGTCGTCTATGACTAATGTGTTAGGTACATTGTCTTGCCTTAGGGGCTGTTGCTGGGTGGCACACTGGTGTTGTGAACTATGTGACACATTGGTTGTGATTGGTGTTTGTTTGCGTTTCAGCTTCAGAGGTCTTTGTTGCTTGGGCAGGTTACAGTTAAGGGCCTCTGCATATGTGGATTTAGTGTTGCTATATGTGGGTGTTGGTGGTGCGGGTTTAGAAGGGCTATGTGTTGCTTGAGGTGTAGTGTGGGTGTTAACCTTCTCCTCTTGGCTGTTTAGCACAATCTTGGGTGGAGAGAGCTTTGCTTCCATTTTGGCTATGTAAGTGCATCTCTCACAGGTTGTAGTGTTGGGTGGTAGGAGGAGAGGGTTGTCTGTGTACTTGAGGCAATTGCTGCATTGCCCCAGTATGCCCAGATTCACCAGGCTCATCAGTCCCATTTTAGAGTACAATGCCCCATTTGGGATTTACCTTAGAAGACTTGTGATTTACCTTAGAAGACATCTACAACAGCTGGAAAGACTACAGAAGTACCTCACCAAGATGATCAATGGCCTCAAACAGATGCCCTGTGCAGTTCAATTGAAGAAACTCCAGTTGTACTCAGTTGCATACTGCCTACTCAGAGGTGATCTCTGCCTGACATACAAGGCAATGTCCAACCCAGAATTGATGGACATGCTCCACCTAAAGAAAACCTTATCCCCTCAAGCCACACGCTCTAAGGATCTAAACCTCACCACAACAATAAATAGGACGTGCTGGAGGGATAGATTCCTGTGCCAGAGACTTCCCATGCTTTGGGACAAGATCCCAATCTACATTAGACAGAGCTCCTCGCTAACACTCTTCAAAAGAAACCTTGACAATTGGATGGGAAACAGAAAGTTTACCTCGGGAATCACTTCAGTGGCTCTGCTGGACAGAGGCACAGGGAACTAATCTAAGGGGACGGCAAAAGCCAACACATTCTGGCTAGGCTTATAAATGCCTTCGGGCAGATAGCCTAGTACCCACCTATGAACCTATGAACCTATAAGGATGTGAAATGGTTGATGGGAGTGGAGTCTTGTTTCTATGTATTCCTGGCTTCATACTGAAGTTTCATTAGAGTTTAAAGCTTTTTCATAAGTCACTCAATTTCAGAATCCTAAAATAGTCTGCAGATAATGGGGCAGTGGGTATCCCAAAGTGAGAAAAGTTCTGAGAATGTATTGTTAGAAGCATGCTCTTAATGTTTACTTATTTTGAGGGAATTGTTTCTGGAATCTTTGTTGCATATCCAGTGATTACCAATATGTACCGGTAACCATTGCTTGACTAGATAAGTGGACCTAAAATATCCACATCTGTTCATTCAAATGAAATTTTTTATAACAATGGTTTAAAAGAGTTAGTAAACTCTGAGTTAGACATTGTCTTCTTGCAGCCAGGGTAAGCTGCACATAAATGTTCTATTTTCTTCATAATGTTTGGTCAGTAAAACATAGATATAACCTTAGTCTTCATTTTTATCCATTCATAAATATCCACACAAAACATGGTTATGTACCATTTTCATTACACAAGGTCTTTAGTATCTGATCTCATCTAATTTACACTAAAGAGAGAGAGCACTTAGGTAATCTGAGGGGATGGTGTAGCCATGATAATGTGCTACAAATAATTAGGTGAAGATAGGGGAATAAAGTTGGAGCTCAATTTCTCAACTGATTTCTTGGCCATGTCTTCAGTTAATGAGAATGTGGTAATATTTTGTATTAATTTAGAACACTGTTATATGTCAGTGTTAAGGTTTGTGAGACAGCCAAAGAAGATTTGTAATTATCCCTAACAAGGGTGGCAATTCTCATGTCATATTTGCTTTTGGATGATCTGATTTGTTTCTAATTTTTTTAATCTTTTAGAGTTATTTTGCTAATAGGGTGTTACTTTTGCTTTTATGGTTTACAAGTTTCTTTCTTTTATTGTATAATTTGTTAATACTGGGGTCCTACCAAATGGATGTGTTTTTAAATTTGGCACTGTATTTATACCTTATGGGAGTCAAGGCCTCAATAAAAGCCTGGTGATGAGCATAGAACTTATCCATGAATAAGGCAACATGTGATTTGGAATAATTGGACTGAGGAAGGTGTTTGAATTTCATCAGGTCAGTGAGCAGTTGAAGCAGGATTGCCGTATACTCATCCTTAGAGATGGAAGGAATAAGGATAAGTGTTACTGTACATTTGTCAGATTTGACAGTGATTTGGAAAATCTAGGTGCTGAGCAAAGTGGTAGGATGGTGAGAACTTTTGAGTCCCTTGTTGAGGTTTGGACTAGTTGGTCTAAGAGGTCGGCATTAATAAAGACCAGGAATCTTTGTGGATACGTATTTGTGGTAGGATAGGCTTCCCAGTTTATAGAGGGGTAGTTAAAGTCATCCACAATGATTCCTGTGTTATGAGTCTGAAACTGAAATCCTTCCTTAGGAGCACGAATACATGCTTCACTTTCAAATTCAGCATTGGGTCTGAGAGGAGAGGTACTATCACTGTTCTGAAATCATATTTCATTAACCATGAATATATCAATATTTTCCAGGGTTAGAAATGCTTCTAAGAAGTAAAACTTTTTGTTTCTAGCATTGAGTATTGCCACCTTAATAGTGTTTTATATTTTCACTGGCTATCTAGGTAATGCTTGAAAAGGCGCTATGTAGGAGGAAAAAGTATAGGCCAATACATGGAAGTAATGAGGAGAGAGAGATACAGGCCACCCCTAGCAATGCAGGCCGGGTTGTCAATCAGCTGCTCCCAGACTGATACGTATAAATATATGTGTGTGTGTGTGTGTGTGTGTGTGTGTGTGTGTGTGTGTGTGTGTGTGTGTGTGTGTGTGAATGGTTCCCCTTCATAAATTCGAGTTTTTAGAAACTCAAAATTCATATTGTTGAGATGATGAGACTGAGTTTCTGAAAACTCACTACTTTTGACTGGAGATGACGGTGCAGTGAGGATTGTGGAATTTATCCTTTTTCCTACTGTAGTGCGATCTCAGATTTGGTATATATAATATGCACAAAATGTGGGTGGTGCAGCCCCCACAAAAACATAAAAAAGTAAATTGTTGTTTTTAGAAGTCTGACTTTTTGGAAACTCGATCATGTAGTCTCAGCAATATGAATTTTGAGTTTTTGAAAACTCGAGCTTCTGGCATAGACCCATATATACACATTGATCATCACTCTCTGTACTGACTTCTCTGTCTGCTAGTGTTTTATGTAGAATACACTTCACTCTAGGTCCTTGCATGTCCAGCTGTTTAACAATTTCTTTCATAGTCGTACCACCAGAGTCTTTTTGTTCAAACTAGGTTTTAGATTTATCTGCCACCCATCTACAAACTTTGTTGACTTGCAGAATTTAATACCATAGCTGTATTAGGGCTGTGGAGTTGTGCTAATACATTGTTTTTCTACTGCCCTCCATTTTCTACAGCCCCTCAAATTGAGGAAAGTCTTGTCCAGTTTTCACATCATGTGTTTAAGTATGAATTAAATCACCTTATCAAACCAAGTTTGCATTTTTACCATGGCTGCATGGTACTCATAGGTTCATAGGTAGGTACTAGGCTATCGGCCCAAGGGCATAAGTAAGCCTAGCCAACAAGGTTCCCTGGCTTACACCACCCAAGAAAGTTATTTTCCTGTGCCCCTGTCGATCAGAGCCACAGAAGTGATCCCCAGGGTGTATTTCCTATTTATACATCTACTTATCAAGATTTTTCTTGTAGAGTGCTAATGAGGAACTTTGCTTGACATAGATGGGTAGCTTGTTCCAGAGTATGGGAAGTCTCTAGGACAGGGATGTTATCCCTCCAGCATGTCCTGTTTACTGTGGTGACAAGGTTTAGGTCCCTAGAGTGTGTAGCTCGGAGGGATTGGGATTTCTTTAGGTGTAGCATGTCCAACAGCTCTGGGTTTGACATAGCCTTATATCTTAGGCAGAGATCACCTCGGAGTAAGTGATATGCTATGGAGTAAAGCTAGAGTTTTTTGAAACGGTCAGTGTAGGGCATCTGTTTTAGGCCAGTAATACTCTTTGGAAGGTACTTCTGTGGCCTTTCCAGCTACTGCAGATGTCTTGTGAGGTACATTCCAAAAGGGGAGTTGTACTCTATAATGGGTCTAATGAGTGTCGAGTAGAGGGTAACTATGACCTCTTTTTTCCTAGATGAGAACCCTTTTGTGATGAGGTGTGCCATGTAGAAGGATTTCCTGACTACTGTGGCAATGTGATTATCAAAGGGGAGACTACTGTCCACCTGGGTCCCCAGATCTCTTATCTCACATTCGGTGTTAAGTAGACTGCCGACTATGTGTAGTTCATGGGTACAGAGTTTTTACCAAAGGGGAAGACAATGCACTTTTTGCCTTCTATACACATTACCTCCATTTTCTGTTTATTAGGTTTTTTATGCTTACAATCATAGTATGTTCCTAACTAAAGGTAAACATACTTCCTGAATTTAACAATCCTTGTACTACCTTTCATTCTACAAAACTAGCACAAATATTTAAGTCTGGTAACAGCACAATGGCAAAAGGCAAATTCTGCAGTACAAGAGGCTAAGCAGTCATCCTGACCATATTCCTTTGGTTCTTCTTCAGATACAGGTTGCTTAAAGCTAGTTGATTATTGTTAGTAGACTTTACTGACATAACAACATTGTTACAAGCTGTATACCACTTTGTTACAAGCTGTATAGCATATTGTTACAATATGTTCCTTCTTAAATTGACTAAAGCAAATTAGTTTGGATAACAATGTTTGTTTTTTACTTTTGGGTCTATATACCTACTTATTTTGTTTGCTTGTAAGCATAGATGCGCACTTAGGCGAGGGCCTGTTAATAGTCCTTGCTGCATGCAGGTCTGACTTAAGTTTTATACTTCCACATATTACAAATAAATACTAAGCCTACTTGTTGTTGAGAGGCTTAGACAACATTCTGAACCAAATATTTTTGTTAACTGTTAGGTAGTGCTCTCTTAAATCTAGCCACAACTAAGATACATGCAAATTTCCCTACACCATTTGCATCAGCTTCTAACCACATATGCATTTCAGATCAGCCATTTAACATCATAATATTTTGTCCTTAGTGAATGTATAGTGATTTAATCTGTCCGCATATATCTCCAGTGAAGTATCTGTCCAGGCTAAGTCTCCTTTTCAATTTTTGGTAGTCATGAATATCTAGATCTTCCATATCAGTGTAGGCTTTAAGAAACAGCCCATATAAGATGTAAAAAAAAAATTTTGGCCCTCTAAATAGAGAGACAGTTTTTTCCTGTTTCATACCTCTCAAAGTCCACAAGATAAGTATTGCTATTATCCGCTCCTAGTTACTTCAGTGGTAAGCTGGTTCTCAAGGCCATGGTTGGTTGACTAGTTACAGAAGTTACCTGTTGTTGTGTTGAAGCAACTTGTGATTCCATGTTATCACATTTTGCTAAATGGCTGCTCTGCTAACATAACTGCTCTTGTGGAGGCTAAACAACTTGTACTTGTACTTGGTTTGTACTATTAGCCAGATTTTAAAAGCATTCATCAGTGGCTTGAGGTTGCCTGAGTGGTAGCTGCAGCAGCAGCATAGTTATCTGCCATTTGTCTTAGATGGTTTCCATTATTTGAGATGACCTTCACTAGTGCTTTAATAATCATAGGTCTCAACCACTTAAGAGGCCAATGTGGAACACAAACTCTGGGAATGTGTGAAAAACAGTAAAAATGTAGAACACCCTATTTTCGCACTGTGAGAAAACCCTCCATTTCATTGGGATCAGGTTGAAGTGAGCCAGAAGTACTAAGCTAGTGAATACTGTACATTTTTAAAATTTGATAAGACACACATGTCAAATAAAACAGTCAGCAGAAGCCATTGATAAAATACAATATACTCAGTACAGTGGCGGCTGGTGACTTCAAATCAAAGGGTGGCTGCAGGAGACAGCTGAATGGGTGGGGTCAATGGGAAGGGGTACGGCCAACTAGAAAGGGGAGGAGCTATGCTCAAAACCACAAAAACTAA
Source organism: Protopterus annectens (assembly GCF_019279795.1). Classification (NCBI taxonomy): domain Eukaryota; kingdom Metazoa; phylum Chordata; order Ceratodontiformes; family Protopteridae; genus Protopterus; species Protopterus annectens. The sequence goes on along the minus strand of NC_056731.1, from coordinate 126,173,861 downwards.
CTTTAATTAAATACGCTGCCCTGGGTGCCAAACTGTCATTATGAGAGTCCAATGAAGACAAAAATAAGTGTAGAAGAATAAAAATATTTCAATGCATTGGCTGCATGACAACTTACTTAATATCTAGATGGAAACAAAATGTTGTGAGACATGAAAAAATAAATTACTTTTTAAATACATTACTGGAATGCCAGTCAAAATCAAGTATAAGAAAAACAAGCAGCACTTAACTCAAACCACTTCTCCTTGCACTGCAGTTCTAGTTATAATGTATATTCAGCTTTATTAAAGTACCAAGTAACATGCTGAAAGTAGAAATCTCTGTGATGCCCCCACTTGTAAAAATGTTTCTTACCCAAAAAAGACCTGCTGCCTGACAACTATCTACTTGTTTCATGGGGAAAACATGATCAAAGTAAAAAATGAAAGCAAATAAGAAACAAGCTCAAGATACATTGCTTAAAGGAATACTGTACAGGTTATGGACCACACATGATTGGCATTCTGTTTAGTTTACGAGTAAAGCCTGTAGAGATGACTGGAAGTCTCCAACAAGTGTAATGAGCTTTTTAAAATAATGTAATCCTGTCCTTCAATACCCAAGGCTTATACATTATCTAGTTAAGTATTCTCTGCATGGCAACAACAGAAAGGCTTTCAATGTTGGCAATTCTTTAACAGTATGCTTATGAACGCTTGCCTGCATCTTATGATCTCAGACAAGCTTATCTTATGGTCATTAAAGCATTGCTACTTAAACACAGAGCAACAGGCACTTTCCGAGTAATAAGCATAAATCAACAGTACAAAAATATGACAGAAACCAGACCATTCTGCAAAATCAAGGACAGATGAAAAGCCACTGTAGTACTTGTGTCTACCTTGGATGGGGGGACACTCTGCACATGTTACACTGCATAACTACTCCTTGCCTTGCTTGGACACATCCAGAGTCACTACATGGGGGAGTGGGGTGCAACAAGTATGTCACAATTTGAAATGTCTCTGGCTGACTGTGATGGACCTGACACATTTGTCCTACCTCTCAACCTCATAGCAAGAAATCTGGAAAAAGCCATACAGAGAAGTGGGACAAAGGCCCAAAAATAAGGACAATTTTTAAATATTGCTCTTATAAACTTAGAAAGATAATAGAATAGGTCTTGCATTAGTATGAATTTTCTGAAGGGTATGAAATCTGAAACTCAAATGTCTGTCATTATTTTCTAACTTCAATCATTAATGATTTGTCACTAATTTGCCAAAGAAAAAACACAATTTTATGAATAATGGACCAAAATTGTGATGCAAAAATATAAAATAGCCACACAATACAGCTGGGAACCTATCAAAGAAGGGACACTTTAATATTAGTACTGCTAACTTGAGCAGCTGACAAAATAAAATAATCTACATGCATTTCAAGTAATCTATAACTGATTATTACAGTTATTTCTTAATTGTAAACCCTCCATGTTTTCTTCCAAAATTGCTATTTTGTGGAGGGATTATTAGGGAGAAGAGCAACATTTTGAGCCAAAATCAGGGACAGTTGAGAGGCTGGCTATGCCTAATTCTATAAAGCAATTTATTTGCATGTACCTCTCAACCTGTTAATGCAATAAATCTGGAGAAGGCCAAATATATTGGGGAAACATATAAACAGTACTAAAATTTGCTCTTGTATAAACTGAGACAGTTGATAGAATAACAGGTTTTACTTTAGCATGCATTTTTCTGAAGGTTATGAAGTCTGAAACTTAGTGTATCATTATTTAGTGACTTAATTCCTAAATGATTTGCCAGAAAACTACAAATTTTATGAGGAACAGATCAAAAATAAGAAGCAAAAATCTATTCATTCTTTGAAAATCTGGACAGTTGGGAGGTATAGTTCAGCTGAGCCTCTGAGTTTGCAACCCTTCCCCCTCACAAAATCATGGTCAAATGGAGCCTCTGCAGCCATTCCAATGATCCATTACTTGGCTATTTCACTCCATTTACCATAAACACTAATGTGCATACTGCTTTACTTCTATGATGATTTGGACTTCATTTGAAAGTTTTATTTTGCATTTTACAGCACAAACACTAAGACATCTGCTAAACAAAGCAATGCAGTCTCACAATAAAAACAGACTTAGCATTAAAACTTCTCTGCCCTTGAAACTCACAGTCATTGAAACAGCATTGAAACCCACATTCAAAGAAAATGCATTTTGCCAGTGGCAGATAAAGATTAATTTTGGGCTGTTTTCAAATCATAGGCCCGTTGCATATGAAACATACATGTGCTCATTGATACACCTTCCTGATTGTACTAAATTATATTCCTTGTACAATACAGTACAGATGTTAGAGGGCGTTTTAAATTTGTTTTGAACATTTTTCCAGTAAGCAGTGAAACAAAACGCATGCACCCATAATGACAAAACTGCCCAGTTCAGAACATTTCCATCATAAAAGTCTACTCAGACTTCTACAGTCCACCATTATCAGTAAATATGCACAATTCTACAGTCCACCATTATCAGTAAATATGCACAATTCTACAGTCCATTATCAGTAAATATGCACAATCTCTGAAGTAAAAGTCATCTAAATAATTCCACATTAAAGAAATCTGTAACTAATGAAGAGGTTGCTGCTAGCAAACACCTTTATATTTCATGGTTTCATCGACAAATAAAGTGTCTGTTGCCCTTGAGGAATAAATTGCCTATATTACATTAAAAAAATGATAAGCTAGTAACATTGCAAGAGGACATGGATGGCAAACTGATAACAGGCTCATAGTTAGTATCTTCACTAAGGAGGACATTCTTAGTACGGCAGCATCCACCCCTTGTGGGAGTAGAACCCACAGCCTTCGGCATCAAAAGCAAGTAAACAACCTGTTGTGCTATTAACAATGCAAGCTGCCTTGGCATAAGCAGCACTAAACTTCTCTTCCCCTGCAGCTCTCAGCTCCTTGTAAAATCTACTCAATACTCAACTGCATCTCAACTTCGCAGCACAAGAAATCTGGAAAAAGTCAACATTTATTGTGGGGGGGGGGGGTCAAAAGCCCAAAAACCAGGGACACATTAAACATTGCTTGTATAATCTTGGAAAGTTGCTAGAATAAAATGCTGTGTTACCACCATACATTTTACTGCCAAGGTCCCTGTGCAAAACAGTCAGAGCAACATACCACTACGCCAAATCAGCTGCTTTGTAAAAGGGAAATGCTGTTTTACCACCATACATTTTACTGACAAGATCCCTGTGCAAAACAGTCAGAGCAACATACCACTACGCCAAATCAGCTGCTTTGTGAAAGAGAGGAAGACTGAAACTTAAATGGCTATCATTTAGTGAATTCACTTCTCACCATAGCTGTCAACCTCTTAGTACAAAACACCTGGACAAACCCAGTAATGAGGGAATACAGCCCTCAAATATATTCACTGAATTCAGTTCTTGCCATAACTGTTAACCTTAGCACAAAAAACCTGGACGAAGCCAATAATGGAGGAATACAGTCCCAAAAATAGGGACACATTTCAAATATTCATCTTATAAACTTAGAAAATTGCTAGAATAAAAGGTTGTGTTACTATGTATTTTCTGAAGAATATAAGGTTCGATTATCAGTTAGAGCGTCTTCTGCATGGAAACATCCGTGAATGGGCGTACCTTCATTGAAGGTTGTGCATCAGGCCCGGCAAGCCAGCATGTAAAAATCTACTGCCAATCATTAGCGGACCAGAGTTCCGCTGTGGTGACCCCTAACCGGGAAAAGCCGAAATACACAACAACATGAAGTCTGAAATATGCCTATCAATTTTGCTTCTGATGGAACAAAAACAATTTTCAGCAGAAGCCCAGGGAGAAATACTGCAGACACATGTCTTTGTAAAATGGCAGGATACCAGAGCAAATCCACACAAACACAGGGAGGAGATGCAGACTCCACACAGAAAGCACCCCAGCCAAGAATCAAACCAGAAAACCTATAGCTGTGAGACAACAATGCTACCACTGCACCATCAAATATACAAGGAATTAAACATTCAGAAACTTGAAGTCTGAAATTCAAATGTCTGTCAATTTTATTTAACATTTGTTAACCAGGACAGTCTGACTTGGAACAAAAAAACAATTTTCAGCAGAGGCCCAGGAAGAAATAATGCAGACGACATGTCTTTGTAACATGGGAGGACACAAAAGCAAACCCACACAAACACAGGGAGAAGATGCAGACCCCACAGCCAAGAATTAAACCTGAGAACCTATAGCTGTGAGGCAACAATGCTACCACTGCACCATCAAACATCAAGCATTTAAATATTTAGAAACCACAGATATTATGAGGAACAGAACAGATCAAATATGAGGCAAAAATCTGCAAACTTTTTACAAATGGTGGTGGGTAGGGAATTCAGGCCCTTAACACCTGCATACAAGGTACAGGGTTCAAGCCTGAGGTATTCCCTACCACACCACCATGAGTCTGCTCTAGCCACCAGTATATAGCAACGGGGGCATTACACACACACACACACACACACACACACACACACACACACATGCACACACCTTTGTTGCAAAATAACTGTAACTGCTTCCATACACTCTGCATGCTTACCTTGTCGCTGAACAGCCCCACCAACAAGCTAAATAACTGCTTCCATGATATCTGAACAGCCCCAGCCCACCAACGAGCTAAATAAATATCCAAACAGCCCCAGTCCCACCAACGAGCTACATAACTGCTTCCACTTACTGCTCTGTTGCCGCTGATATCCGAATAGCTCCTTTACCAGTATTAATTGTACGATTGGTCTATCCCAAAATCTTCCTTGCATTTGAAAACCGCGATTGGTCCTGCCTGCAACTGTTGCAGTCCGGAGTGCCTCCATTTTGTGACGTTATCACCGCACAGACTTCTGGGCATCTTGGGGCTGAGATGCCTTTCCCCCTATCTAGACTGCTGAGAAAGCAGTCTGAGAGCGTGTGCGCATGCGTATACATCCAGGAATTGATTTTGTGTTTCTCTATTCTGTTTTTCATTTGTTTTTAGGTGGGAGGGCTGTAGTACTGCAGTCCTATAGCACGAGCCACCCCTGCTCAGTAGCAAATAGTTATTAACAGTATTCAAGTACAACTATTAAAAAATGCACTTCAGCACCTGTTTTTCCAACCCCTCCACATTTCTCCCAACTAAATCAATTAGTTAACTAGACCAGTCAAGGACAAATCAGAGTAGAATCACAGACAAATAATGAATTAGTCAGGGAAACATTTAAAATATTGCTACCATTACCTTGAGCATTGACAGAATAAGAGTATGTGAATTAATACACACTTTCTGAAATGGAAAACATTTACAGATTGTCATTATTTAATAAATGTAATGCACCATCTTTTCTCCAAAAGTCACCAGCCTGGCTCTCAATGAATCAGTGACAAATCCAGAAATAATTAGGGACACTTAAAACATTATTGCAATTAACCTGATACATCGACAGAACAGAATGTAAATTATTATATGTTTTCTTAAATAACACGTAAATGTGTAAGAATATACTTTGCGTAGGCGTAATTGAAATACATAAATGAACCGATAAATAAAATCCAAGTGCAAGCAAAAGTACACAAAGCGAATCCAATAAAACCACGTAGTTTTATAAATGAACCGATGTTGACACACTCAGCTATAAAGCCATACCTACCAAGTACGCCTTTTATATTTTTGATGTTTACTGTATTCAGCTGCATGAATGCAGGCTTATAGCAGTAGGAAAAGTGTCCAAGTATAAACTGCCCTTCATTGTGTTGGAACAGTTACACATGCCAACCATAAGAACTAGATTTCAAAAGTGTCCTTACACTTTAGCTTTTTAAAGGAACAGTACTGAACATATTAACTGTGCCACAACATAAATGACACATTAGGTAAAAACACTACACTTGCATCACAGGGGTAGAATAATAGCAAGTTCTCTCAATGTAATGGATGACAATCCACTCCATTAAGTTACCAGAACTTTTCCCTGACTACATTTAGGGTGAGGTTCATATCTCTCAATTGTACAGATTTTCGCAGAATGTCCAGATTTTTGCCTCATATTTTTGATCTGTTTCTCTTAAAATTGTGTTTTTCTGGGAAATCGTTGATAAATCATTGAAAGTTAGTGACAGACATTTGAGTTTCAGTCTTCATACCCTTAAGAAAACCCGTGCTAACATAAAATCTGTTATTCTATCAACTTTCTAAGTTTGTAAGAGCAACACTTAAATAGTGTCCCAATTTGTGGGCACTTGTACCTTCATTATTTATGGCTTTGTCCAGATTTTTTTAGTTCTAAGAAGTTGATAGTTATAGTGAGGTGTCTTGTTTGTACTTGATATTCTGGCAACATGAGTGAACAAGCGTAGTCACCATTGCCGTTTTCTTGAAAAAGTAACTTACTTGACTGGCTTTGAGATTTTGACTGGCTCATATATTACAGTTATAGCCAATCAGCATCAAAGTATACGAGCCAGTCAAATATCACAAAGCAGAGCCACCACTGTTCAATGAGGAAGAGTGGAACAGCAGGCTAAATTGATCACAAATGTGGAGCGTTCTGCACAATCCGGAGCACTTGGCTGCTCAGTTAATAACTTCTTCCAATTTACTGCCAAACAGAGCAGCTGTAGTACACATATAGACAGGTACAAGTGGCAGTACTATGGCAATACCACTTCAGGGTTGTGAGGGGATTACAATTCACACTATGTCAGTGGCAGAGTTCACAGGTTTTGTATTACAATAAGGCTTTTTCAAGGTCTGTCTGTTTAGAAGGACACATCCTGCTGCAGCACACACCAACCACACCTGAGAAAAATGAAAAACAGTGTGTCACTTTTTTCTTTCTCATTTACTGGGGAATGTATACTTTACCCCCCCCCCCCCCACAGCAAGCACTTTGTGTATCTCTCTGCAACAAAAATTGTAGTAACTTTTTATATAATTAATAGTAGGGATTAAAAACTGCCCACTGTATTCTCCAACAAATTAAATTTTTCATTTCAATAGTAGACACAGAAATACACTCAATCATCATTTTTTCAAGAGTTAAGATGTATTTATTTTGAATAGAGTTGAAAAAAAGCATTCTTTTTGTCAGAAACGTAGAAATAGAAATAGTTAAATGAAATGCAATTCCTGAAAGACTACATACAGCTTTATTGATAACAGTTCAGAATTCCTTCCATCCCATCTAACACAGTAAACACATACCCCAGGATTTACTAATCTTCAGTGCAGGAATAAGTTATTCCTGCATGGAAATGACTGTCAAGTGCAGCACAGCAGCGCGCCTGCATATTTATGAAGGCGCGCTGCCTGTGCTCCTAAACATACATGGAGCCATGGATGAGTGCAGGGGGTGTGTCTGAGAGCAGAGCTCTCACAATATACATGCCCCTGCACTCAAGAATTGCTGTTCAGCAATTAAAATGAGTGAGAATGTTCATAGCACCCCAAGCACATCAGGATAGCTGTAAAATGTACAGATGCACACATAAATCCACAGCAATATGTTAAATCTGTCCCTCCACTTGTTCCCCCATCATTTCAGGTTTGTCCAGAGTTTGCACTCCAAGAGGTTGAGACGTATGCCCACCATGAAGCAGAAAGCTAACATAATAACAGGTTTAGCAGTAGCAGGGATATTTGTGAAGGGTATAGATAAAAGAACACTACAAGATTTTTTTTATAAAAGCGATAATGTTTAAGTGTAGATGTGTGGGTGTGCTCGTTGCTAGGCTAAGCATAGTCCAGCTTAAACAGCACAAGATGTTAACTAGAAAGATTCATTCAATCAAAACAGTACTGCTATAGTGTAGTGGTTAGAACATAGGCTTTGTGAGCAGGCATTTCCAGTTCAATCCTCACTATAGCAAATTTCCATTTTACATATGAAAGCAATTCATAAACAATTATTTTGTGTATAACCTACTAAATAACATATATTTGTGAAATGGAGTACTGCATTAAGTCCAGATGTGAGCTGTCAGTGTAATAAAGTGCTGAAATCCCCCAATAAACACAAGTGCCCCATACAGTATATTTACACATGAATCAGGGATACTAAACAAATTTATGATATGTAATAAATAATAGATCAATGCAAATAGTGTGTAAAATTAAAAATAAGCTCACTTCTTTCCTTTCACCCTTTTTCTTGTCTTTTAAAGAAATTACCACATGAGTAAGCAGGAGTAAGCACTTTTAAGCAGTACTAAGTGGGTTTAAGGCAGTTTGCATGGGGGTAAGCAATGCCTACACAGAATAAGCTATCTTTAGGCTAACTTTCTGTAAGCATATTTACCTAGTAGTTACCATTGCTTACCATCACGCAAACCTGCACAAACTCTCTTACAACTGCTTAAAAGTGCCTTAATCACTGTGCATCCAGCAGCCCTTGTTCTGCCCAGCAACAAAATAGCCAGCTTTTGCAAGTTTTAAACCCATAACCTTGCACACCATAGCCACAGGGATTTACCACTAAACCATATCAGCTGTACATAAAATTGAGGTATACTCAAACAGATCCTCACTATAGCAAAATCACATTTTATATGTGAAAGGAATTTATAAACAATTTTTTTGTTGTATAACCTACTAAATAACATATATTTGTGAACTGGAGTACTGCATTAAGTCCAAATGTGAGGTGTCATTGTAATAAAGTGTTGAAATCCCCCGATAAACACAAGTACCCCATACTGTGTACGTACATATGAATCATGGATACTAAACAAATTTATAACATGTAATGAATGATAAATCAATGCCAAACAGCAAATAGTGTACAAAATTTAAAAAAAAGCAACGCTAAGCATTGCACACCTCTGCTTACCAGGTGTAAGCAATGCGTAGCCCAGCTAAATAGATTTGTCCATTGGTAATACCCCTTTAAGCAATACCACCCTTTGGTAAGCAGGTTTGCTCATAGCTTAGCATTTTCAAAACTGTCCAATCATGGCAAAGTGGAGGAAATCAGCCCTGTTTAAACACCACAGGTGGGAATACATCTCATAACTGGTTGCAGCTTCCTCCTGTAGGCACAATGACCAGTGTTGGGGAAAGATTGCGCTTCCGAGCACAGCGCTAGGGCATCCAGGAGTCTAAGGTCATGGCAGGACTCCTGGTAAAAGACCATGAAGATAGACTGTAGCAGGGCGAGTACCAGGGATCCCAATATAAAGCAGAAACCTGGGACCATCTCGCCTGTGACCTGACCAGTGCACTGGCATCCCTCGAACTGGTGAGCAGGTCAGACATCACTATGCCTACCTGAAACGGAGGAAGAGGGAACTCTTGGATCAGTGGATCCAAGAAGCTAGGCAGAGGGGTGATGTCCCAGCAATGTGTAAGTACTCATTCTACTAACTGTTTAATAATTGCCTAGCTCGTGTATATTATGGATAGGTATGGCTAAATATTCCTCTATGTCTCTGACAGCTGCTGCGGAGCAGGCTGTGAATCAGGAAGACCATTTCTGTAGGCTGCAAAGGCTGCATCACGAGGCAGGTTAGTAATAATCTTGTATATACTGCCATAAGAAATAAATCTAAAAGTAGTAGAAAGTTAATTGCCAATATAAAACCTGTATTCTGTATGAGATGTACTGAATAAACCAGACAATAAGGCAGGAAGAGTCTCATATAGGTTGTATGTAAATAAAAGGGTAACAGCCTGGCAATAAAGGTCTAACTCCTGGACTGCTTGTGTTTACTCTGGTATCATATGGTAATGTAGTGTTGCATTCTCTTAATAGTACTGTTGCATTAAGCACTGTTACCGACACTGTGATACATAAATAAAATGTGTAAGAATGTCTGTATATGACTGTTGTAATCACAAGGTCATATTGTACAACTGAGGGAGACTTAGACAGAAAACAGTGAAACAATGCACAGCAAAATCCCAATACCACACTCTACTGTGATGTAAACTGTTGTATCTTTATCACATACAGCCTTGGTTCGAATCCTGGGAGAGGTTGTAAGCTATATGCATAGTCATACCCCTCAACTACCCTGATAATTGGCTTAAATTTTCTGCCTGTCCCCCTGGCAAATCATTGGGATGGTCCCAGAAGTTTAGGCAGCAAATAATGACATACAATTTATTATCAGACATCATAACCATCAGAAAAATATCTATAAGAACAAACCTGTCACTCGAGCAACTCACCCAAATGTTATGAGAGTGATATGCAAATTATGTCCCATCTCTATCCCCATGTTGTGAAGCTATGACCAGAGTGTGTGCAGTAACAGAGTGAAACTTATGTGCTTAATAATAACATGTAATCTGATAATATGTCTGGCAACATTCAGCTAGTGTTAACAAACATTCCCTCCACAGGTCTATCACATAACAAAACTGTCCCTGGAAATAAAGATTGAAATCCTGGACTGGTACTGTTTATTCTGGTATTGTATGGCATTGTTAGTATTGCATTTTCCCTGAATAATAATGTATTAGTCATCACTGTCACCCACACTGTGCTACATAATAAAAAATGTCTAGGAATCCCTGTATAAGACTCTTGTAATTACAAGGTCAGATTGTAAAACCACAGGAGACTTATAGACAGAAAACAGTGACGAAATAGACAGCAATGTTTAAATAGCACACTCAACTGTGATGTCCACTGTTTTATTTTTAGCAGACACAGCCATGGTTCGAATCCTGAGAGTGGTAGTAAACTGTATGCATAATCATACCCCTCAACTGTACAGATTTGTTCAGAATTTCCAGATAATTGGCCCATATCCGCTGCCTGTTACCCTGTCCCCCTGGCAAATCATTGTGATGATCTCTGAAATTTAGGCAGCTGTTAATGACAGAACTGATTGTCAGACCTGTAAATAATCAGAAAATGTATATGAAAACCAACCTGTCATTGTAGCAACTCACCAAATGTTTATGAAGGCAATTGCCAAAATATGTCCCAGTGCCACCTGCATGTTGTCAAGCCTTGACCAGAGTGTGTGCAATAAGAGATTGAGAAGTGTGTGCATAACATGAACCTGGAATCTGGGAATATGTGTAGAAACAGTCAGGTAGTGTTAACAAACAATACCTCCACAGGTATACCAGGTAAGAGGTGTATACTGTAGGTAAAACACAGTTCACGTATATACTTGTCTACAAACATACCACTGTCCAAACTAAGGCCATAGGGTAGTGTGATAATACCTGTAAGGTACAGATTACAGCAGTGACTAAGAAAGTTGTTAGAACTACAGGGATATACAAGTTAATTGACATCCCCCACCATATCTGCAAAAATAATCTAAATACACAACTCAATGGGTATGTGTACAATTAAATCTACTGTTGGGACATATGCCCTATTGTTTGATAAATATTGAAATGTGTTTCTATGCATGTGCCATGTTGAAATACTCCCACATTGGTGGCATGTTGCCATCAATGTAACCTGCATGCTGTTGTAATGACTGCTGTGGTTCCATATATGCATGTGTTCTGTTAGCTATGCAACTGTTCCATATCTGGTGTTTTGGCTTGAAGGGAATATCTATGCATGCTGTTATACCTAATCCTGAAATGTGTTGACTATTACTAACCCACATATGTTTTACAATTGCAACACCATAGCATGTTTTGGAAGGCCGGTACCAGCGGACCCACCTCTCCCACCTCATCTAGCCATGGCACCAGATACCAGCATGTCTGGGGCCCACCCCTAGACCTCCTAGTCCTCTGGTCATGCACCACCTTCAGGTGGAACTGCCTCAGGGGATGGGGCCTGGTGCATAGCAAGCTCCGCAGGGAGTTTGGAGATCTGCTACGCCAGCTTGAGGGCCGCGTGGTGCATTTAGAGGGTCAGCCTGCCTCTCCTACCCAGCCCCCAGCACAGCCACCTTTGGGGCCTTGAAGGTGCAGTGGTGACTGCCCACGGGTGGGGACATCAGTCCCATTGTTTCCATTTAGGGGCTCATGGGCTTCCGACTTCCAAACACCGCTCCCCATCCAAGGTGTTTACCCCCCACATGTGTCATTTACTGCACCTGTATGCTGTCTTGTCTGTCTTGTCTGTCATCCTACCCAACCTTCCTCCCCAAATATACCTACTATCCTTCCCTAACATCCCACTCTCACCTTAAAAAAAAATAAAAAAAGGGCAATCTGTTCCCGCCAAAAATCTCACCCCATACATAGCTGTCCATTTCGCACACATGTCCACTGGACACATGTAATCTGGTGTAATTGGCTTCACAACATATTATTGTTGCCCTCACCCCTCTCTCAGCAGTGTGAGTGTCCAAATCTACCTCCAAATTCAGTGTATATGCACAGCTGTTGCTGGAGAAGAAATGGACAGCTAAGGACCTACACCCATCCTGCACAACCCTAGCTATTTTCCCTATTGGCTTTCCCTATTTATGCCACTTTTTCACCACTCTCCTATCACCCCTTTTTCTTTTCTTTTAAAGAAATTAACGTGGGGGTAAGTGGGAGTAAGCACTTTTAAGCAGTAGTAAGCGGGTTTAAGACTGTTTGAGCGGGGGTAAGCAATGTGCACACAGAATAAGCAATTTTGAGGCTAACTCTCTGTAAGCATATTTAATGAAATGTTAGCATTGCTTACCATCGCACAAACCTGCTTACAACTGCTTCAAAGTGCCTTAATCACTCTGTCTCCAACAGTCTCTGTTCTGCCCAGCAACAAAATAAGCAGCCCTTGCAAGTTTCAAACCCAGGACCCTGTACATTATAGCCAAAGTGATTTACCAGTAAGCCCTGTCATATATAAAGAGATCCAAAGTTTTCTCAAGCATATCATCCAGCACAGTCATTCAAAAGTAGAGGAAATGCATTTTTATTTATGTAGATGTATGTGTGTGTGTGTGTGTGTGTGTGTGTGTGTGTGTGTGTGTATGTGTGTGTGTGTGTGTATATATGTATATATATATATATATATATATATATATATATATATATAAATATGTATATATATATATATATATATATATATATATATATATGTCTGCATACGTATGTCTATATATATATATATATTTATATATATAGATATAGATATATAGATATATAGATATATATGTATATACACATACACACACATATATATATATATTACTACTTATAGATATGTATAGCAAGATACATATTAAGAGGGCGCACCGCATATTGAACAGCCAGTATTCCTATAATTGCCACCTTTTAAAATAGACAGTGTTTGATTCTCTCATACAAAAGACAATTATTGCATGAAACATATACCCACAGATAAGTCAAAGGATATGACACCACACACAGGTTTGCATACATAAGAAATGTTTATTTGTGTACTAGTTCAGTTGTATATGCCATTTCATATAGTAGTTCATAGGTTCATAGGTTTATAGGTTCATAGGTAGGTACTAGGCTATTGGCCCTAGGGCCTATATAAGCCTAGCAAAAAGGTACCCTGGCTTTTGCCACCCAAGAAAATTATTTTCCTGTGCCCCTGTCAAGCAGAGCCACAGAAGTGATCCCCGGGGTGAATTTTCTATCTCCCATCCAATCATCAAGATTTTTCTTGAAGAGTGCTAATGAGGAGCTTTGTTTGATATAGATAGGTAGTTTGTTCCAGAGTATGGGAAGTCTCTGAGATAGGAATCTATCCCTCCAGCATGTTCTGTTTATTGTGATGACAAGGTTTAGGTCCCTAGAGTGTGTAGCTCAGAGGGATTGGGATTTCTTTATGTGGAGCATGTCCAACAGCTCTGGGTTTGACATAGCTTTGTATGTTAGGCAGAGATTGCCTCTGAATAGGCGATATGTGACAGAGTAAAGCTGGAGTTTTTTGAGATGGTCTGCGTAGGGCATCTGTTTGAGGCTGGTAATCCTCTTTGTGAGGTATTTCTGTGGCCTTTCCAGTTGTTGTAGATGTCTTGTGAGGTACATACCAAAAGGGGCATTGTACTCTATAATGGGTCTAATGAGTGATGAGTAGAGGGGAACAATTACCTCTTTTTTCCTGGATGAGAAACTTTTTGTGATGAGGTGTGCCACATAGAAGGATTTCCTGACTACTGTGGCAATGTGATTATCAAAGGAGAGACTACTGTCCACCTGTGTCCCAAGGTCTCTTATCACACTTTCAGTGTTAAGTAGACTACCACCTATGTGGTAGTTCATGGGTACAGAGTTTTTACCAAAAGGGATAACAATGCACTTTTTGGCATTGAGCTTGAGGCCATGTCTTTGACACCAGGCATCTGTCTCAGTGAGACCCTTTTGTAGGATGTCCACATCGTTAGGAGATTTGATTATGGCTCCTAGTTTGCATTCATCTGCAAACTTTGTTAGCCAAAGACCTTCTGTGTTAGCCTGTACTTCAGAGAAGTAGATACCAAACAGGAGAGGACCTAGGACTGAACCCTGTGGTACTCCACTTGTCACTGGTCTGAAGTTGGATTTAGAGTCTGCTACTTTCACAATGTGGGTTCAGTCAGTGAGCCAGTTGGCAACCCATCTTGTGACATAGGGATTTATACCTAGTTTAGTGAGGTTGTCTATAATTCCAGAGTGGGTGATGGTGTTGAAAGCCTTGGCGAGATCTAGATAGGCTGTGTGTACCACCTTACCCTCATCTACAGCTTTGGTGACTGCTTCAAAGAAGTCTATCAGGTTTAGGAGACATGATCTGCCATTTACAAACCCAAACTGAGTAGGGTCCAGAGTTTGGAGATTACCAATGTCATTGCTTATAAGTTCCATGATGATACGGTCCATAGCCCTGCAGAAAGCCTGAGGTGATGCTATGATTGAACATGGTACTTTGGTGGGGTGCCAGTTCATTCTGTAGTTCATGTAGAATGCAGCCTGGGATGTTGTCAGGTCCCACTGATGCTGTGTTCTTGGCTTTGGAGAGTGTGTTTTTTACCTGTGCAGCCGTGATTACAGGTACTTTGCATTCTTCCAGTATAGAGATGGGCCTTTTATGGGATGAGAGATGGGTAAAGTTAGCACTGAACCTATCTGCCAGGATGTTGGCAATATCAGTTGGTTCTGTGTATTTAGTGCCATTGTGCTGTAACTCAGAGCAGATCTGAGTGTTGCCATTAAGATTCTTGACATAGCTATAGAATGTTTTGTGGTTGTCTTTAGAATCAGTGGCTATTTTGTTTTCGTAACTAGATTTGGAGGATTTTATGAGGGATCTCAGCTTCTTACTGAGGCTGACCACGAGGTTACTCCAATCATGGGATTTTACTCTTTTTTGCAACAGTGTCTTTCTTCTGTTGTAGACTTTGTTTATAGCAGGGGACCACCAGATTGGCTTGCTGTTTTTGGAGGATAGCATCTTGGTTCTGTTTAGGATTGCACGATCCATGCACTCGTGTAAGTGCTTATAAAGTGCAATTTTATAGGATTCAGCAGTTGTATCTCTATTGTCCATCAGCATGGATGTTGTGAAGTTTGCCACTTCTGTCTTAAGAAGCGTGAAGTTGGCTTTGGAGAAATTTTTTACGGTGGTTGGATGTGGATGTCTAGGGTGATTTGCTTGTAGTTGGATCTGACCAATGAGGAATTGACCTCTGGTGTGGAATACCAGTTGCCCATGTTGGCAATGACCAGGTCTAGGATATTGCTGCCCCTGGTGGGGGTGTGGATAAGTTGATCCAAGGTATTGGAATTTATGAATTCCAGAAAATGTTGAGCACAAGAGTCGGTACATTAGTAGTTTTCCCAGTTAATGGTGGGGTAGTTGAAATCGCCCATTATTAGGGTGTTGGGTTGTACCATAATATTCTCCAGTGTATCAAGAAATGAGGAGTGGGAATCCTGGGGCATGGTGGGGGATCTGTAGCAAGCTACAATTTGCATTGCAGTCTTGCCCAGAGTTAATTGCACTTGGATAATCTCAGATGCATTATGCTGAGCAACTAGCCTGGAGGTGTGTATATCCTTAATAAGTATGGACATACCTCCGCCTTTAGTGCTTCGGTCCAAGTTAGATGGCCGAAAGGTGTGGTATGAATTATAGCCTGTTAATGCAAGGGTGCTCTCTGGAGCCTTGAACCAGGTCTCTGTCACTGCACAGATGTCGATGTTCTCCATTTTAAGGAGTGCCTCGAGTGAGTACATTTTGAGGTTTAGACTTCTAGCATTGAGTAGCATTACCCTCAGATTTTGCTTGCTTGTACCTGTTACGGTGGTGAATTTGTCATTTGAATCTTGCCTAAAAGAGGCACTATAGTGGTGGCAAGAGCTTTAGCCAGTATCCAGAATCCTAAGGACGACAGGTGTAGGCCATCTCTGGCAAAGCATCGTGGTTTGTCAATCATGTCATCCCAGGCAGACAGATACTGGATCCCCTTAGAATGACACCAGAAGCTTAGCCAATTGTTGAAGTCAATCATTTAGTCCTTGTACTGTGGTATCATTCTGGGTGATGGCAGGATGCTACTCAGGGCTAGCGTCATAGCTGCCTGAGCGACAAGATCAGAAAGCTCCTCCATGTCTCTTTTCATGTAGTCCAGGGAGGTACGTCTCAGGTCATTCACACCAACATGGACAATGACAGAGTCATATTTGTACTTGCTGTTAGGTGTTTGAAATGTATACTAACTGAGTAATGCAACTCTCAAGTAAAACATTTTATACAGTAATCTGAAAGCGTAACATATATTGCTGTCCAGGCCAAGGCCTTCAAATAGTACAACAGTAAAGAAACAGTGTCATGGAAGATAAGAATCAATCAACACTAATTAATGCAGATGTAGTTCAGCAGCCTCCAATTACACTCTGTACTCAACCCCTAGGGGGAAAAGAAATAAGTTGTCACAGTGAAAATGTATCTGTTACATAATGCTTATCTTAAAACATCACTATCACACTGACAAACAGAACTGTCTGTAAGACAGTAAGCACTATACCACCAATGTTCCCAAGGTGAAATGTATGGAAATGTACGGCCATGTACCTTAACATGTCTTACTACTGATATCCTCACATGTTGTAACAGCCTAACTTATAAATGGTGCATACTCTTCCCTCATAGAATGACTTACTAGGGCATATACCTCAAAACATGTATATTAGTGTGGAAAATAGCTGGTGGTGGAAGTAATGCCATTTTGATAGACACATGAGTTTCAGACCCCACCACTTGCAGGACAGTCATGTTAACGTGTAATGTAGCATGCACAATCGCCATAAGTGTGTAATATGCTTACCTGCAATCTGTCCCTATATATAATCCCCTATTGTTAGGCTGTGTCCACATGTGACACCTGTCTGTGTTGTAGCAAGGCAGAAAAGTGCAGCTGTGGAGGAAGGAGAGTTAGAGTGTGGACCTGATATTTGCATGCACTATATATACATATATATATATATATATATATATATATATATATATATATATATATGGGTTCACTTTATAACATCGAAATACTGAAATGTCGAATTTCAGTATCTCGAAGCTATAAAGTCGAATGTTAGAAATAGTGAACGTACATAATCGCGAATTTCACATATCTCGAATATATGTCGAATTTGCGGTTATGAAGTTGCGCTACGTAATGTCCGGGTTTGTGTTTTGGTGGTGCACGGTGCCATGTGTGGATGTAGGTGTTATGTCAGGTAAGTGAGTGTTTTAGGTTCATAGGTTCATAGGTTCATACTAGGCTATCTGCCCAAGGGCATTTATAAGCCTAGCCCGTAGTTATGTGGCTTTTGCCACCCCTTTAGTTTGAAGAAAACTGTGCCTATTATTTTGCTGTGCCTCTGTCAAGCAGTGACACTGAAGTAATCCCTGGGGTATATCTGCGATCTCCCATCCATTGGTCAAGATTCCTCTTGAACAATGCCAGCGAGGTGCTCTGCCTCACATGTACCGGGATTTTGTTCCACAGCATAGGGAGTCTCTGGGTGATGAATCTGTCCCTCCAGCATGTTCTATTAATAACCATGTCAAGGTTTAAGTCTCCCGCCCTTGTGGTTCTGAGGGATCTAGATTTTTTGAGGTGAAGCATATTCATCAAATCTGGGTTTGACATGGCCTTATATGTCAGGCACAGGTCACCTCTGAGCAAGCGGTATGCGACTGAATAGAGCTGGAGTTCTTTCAGTCTGGCAGCATAAGACATATTTTTGAGACCCTTTATCCTTTTGGTGAGGAACTTTTGAGGCCTTTCCAGCTGCTGCAGGTGTTGGGTCAGATACATTCCGAATGGGGCATTGTACTCAATCATAGGTCTAATGAGTGATGAGTACAGGGGGACAATGACCTCCCTAGATCTAGATGTGAATCCTTTCATGATCAGGTGGGCAATGTAGAAGGTTTTCCTAACTACTTTGGCAACATGAGTGTCAAACGAAAGGTTACTGTCAACCTGGGTCCCCAGATCCCTGATGACTTCTTCTGTGCTCAGTGGATTGTCACCTATATGGTAGCTAGGGGTAACCTTGTTTTCGAAGGGTATGACTATGCATTTCTTGGCGTTTAACTTTAGGCCATGGCTCTGGCACCAGTTATCCGTTTCTGTGAGGCCCTTCTGAAGGATATCTGTGTCAGATGTGTTTTCGACTATGGCCCAGTTTGCAGTCATCTGCAAACTTTGTCAGCCATAACCCTCCTGTGTTTGCTTGTACTTCAGAAAAGTAGATGCCGAACAAGAGTGGTCCCAGGACTGAGCCCTGTGGGACACCACTTGTGACAGGCTTTGAGTCTGACATGGCGCCAGCAACTCTGACCCTGTGGGTTCTGTCACTTAGCCAGTTTGCAACCCATCTTGTGATGTATGGGTTTACATTTAAGCCGATGAGTTTTTCGATGATACCTGAGTGGGTATTGTGTCGAAGGCCTTTGCCAGGTCGAGGTAGGCTGTATGGACTGCCTTGCCCTCATCAATGGCCTTGGTGACTGTTTCAAAAGTCAACCAAGTTTAAGAGGCATGATCTGCCTTTGACAAAGCCAAACTGGGATGGATCCAAAGTCTGCAAGTTCCCTATGTCTTTATTTATGAGTTCCATTATGATCCTCTCCATGGCTTTGCAGATAAGGCTTGTCAAGCTAATGGGACGGTAATTTCAGGGTCGGTGGAGGCACCGCCCTTATGAAGTGGGACCACAGTCGCGTCGCCACTCCTTGGGTACGTATCCTGAGGTGAGGCTAAGATTAAACAGCTGTCCTAACTGCGGGTTTAATTCCTCATTGAGTTTGTGGAGCACACAGCCGGGCACACCATCCGGTCCCATGGATGCTGTGTTTTTGCCTTGAGAGAGCAGTTCTCACCTGGGAGTTGGAGATGTTTGGGGGCCACATTCCTCTGGTATAGATATCTCTCCTTTTGGGGGGGAGGGGGGGGGAGAAGTTTGCACTGAACCTGTCAGCCAGTATGTTGGCAATGTGTGTAGGTTCAGTAATCTTCACATCATTTTGAACTAATTCCGAGCATATCTGGGAGTTTCCTCCTAGGTTTCTAACATAGCTAAAGAAGGCCTTATGATTGTCTTTAGAGTCCTTGGCGATTTTTCTCTCAAAATTTGCCTTGGATGATTTTATGAGAGCTCTTAGTTTTTTACTTATAATGATCAAAGGTGTCTTACCTTTCAAGGATTTTGCTCTATCTTGTAGTAGCTTTCTCCTTTTGTTGTAGAGCTTGTTTATGGCTGGGGTCCACCAGACTGGACGCTTGCCTTTGGTACAAAGAGTCTTAGTTTTGTTTGGGATTGCCTGATCCATGCAGTCCTGTAGGTGCTGGTAGAAGGCATTTGTAAGTGATTCAGCGGTTTGAGTAATGTTTACCACTGGCTCAGGGGCCTTAAAGGAGACCACACTAGTTTTTAGAAGTGTGAAGTCGGCTTTTGAGAAGTTTTTCACTGTGGTCTTTTTTATTTCAGGTGGGGGCAGGATGAGGACCTCCAGCGAGATTAGTTTATGATCTGATCTCACCAGTGAGGGGTATACTTCCGGTGTTGAACATTGTGATCCCATGTTCGTGATGATGAGATCAAGTATGTTTTCTCCTCTTGTGGGGATGGTGACTAGTTGTTCCATGGCATTTGAGTTTATGAACTCCAGGAACCTTTTGGCTAGAATGTTTGGGCTTGAATAGTGTTCCCAGTCTATATTAGGGTAGTTGAAATCACCTAGTATGATGGTATTTGGAGATACATTTATCCCCTCCAGTGTCTTCAGGAAGGCCATGTGAGGTTCCTGAGTTTGAGAGGGTGGCCTGTAACATGCTACAAATTGCAGAGCAGTCTTGTCTATGGTTAATTGCACCTGGATGGTCTCCGATGCATCGTGCATTGCCACCAACCTTGAGGTGTGTGTGTCCTTTATGAATATGGACACCCCCCCTCCTTTCTTGGTGTTGTCCGGATTTTGGGGCCGGAACGCATGATATGAGGTGAAACCTGATAGTGCTGGGGTGCTCTCAGGAGCCTTGAACCAGGTTTCTGTCACAGCACAAAGATCGATGTTCTCCATACTGAGAAGGGCCTTGAGTGCGTGCATCTTGAAATTGAGACTTCTGGCATTGAGCAGCATTACCCTTAGTTTTTTTCCTTTTTTGTGTTCTAGGGTGGTAGGTTTAGAATTTGAGCTTTGCCTAAAAAAGGCACTATGGGGGTGGCAAGAGCCTTTGCCAATATCCGGAAGCCCAGGGGTGACAGGTGCAAGCCGTCCCTTGCGAAGCAGCGTGGCTTGTCCAGCATGTCATCCCAGGCAGACAGACATTGGATCCCCTTTGAATGACACCAAAATTTAAGCCAATTATTAAAGCTGATCATCTTATCACTGTATTGTGGCATCATTTTAGGTGAAGGTAGGATACTGCTCAAGGTCAGGGTCATATCTGCCTTGGCTACATAATCAGAGAGCTCCTCTATGTCTCTTTTCATGTAGTCCAAGGAGGTATGTCTCAGGTCGTTCACACCAGCGTGGACAATGACAGAGTCGTACTTGTACCTGCTGTTGAGAGACCTGAGTGCTTGCGTTATGTGGCGGATTCTAGCGCCCGACAGGCAGCTTACTGTGACCTTCTCCTTACTCAATCTGGTGAGCGGGACGTCAGTGTGTCTGACTATGGAGTCACCAATGACGAGTGTGTCTGGCATTGTGTTTGGCCTTAAGGGCTGTGACTGTTTGGCACACTGACTATGTGGTCTATGTGTTGAATGTGTTGTGTCCTGAGGTGGCAGATGTTTGGGTGTCTGCTTTGGTGGCCTCTGCTGTTTTGGTAGATTTTTGATCAGAGCCTCCGAGTATGTCTTTGTGTATTTATGTGTATGATTTGAAGTATTGATAGTACTATGTGAGACTGGGTTTGTGGTGTGTGAGGTTACCTTCTCCTCCTGTCTGGTCTTGCCAGTCCTGTGTTGAGAGAGCTCAGCCTCCAGTTTGGCTATATAGTTGCATCTCTTGCATGTATTTGTGTTTTGTGGAAGAAGGAGAGGGTTGTCCGTGTACATGAGGCAATTGTAACATTGCCTCAATATTCCCAGATTCACCAGCTGAGCAGGAGAGGACACTAGCAACTGATCCCTCGACATGCTAGAAGGAATAGACAAGGACTTTGAAAAGACTCCGGGGATGTGGGTGATCGAAGGGATTTTGGCTAGTGGGGTACTATGTATAATAAAAGTGCTATATCAAAGTAAAAATACTTTAGGAGCAAGTGCTAGTCTTTACAGATAAAGAATAGTCTACTTAAGAATCAAGTAGAGCTGAACTTTCTAGATATAGAATACGCTGGTTTGATCAGCAGTACAGTTCAAGGAAGGCTGTTTTAAGGGAAAATTTGAAGAGTGGAATTTAGGCAGCCGAATAGTTTAACCTTGATTAACCGCTGCTCTTGTGTGCTCCTGTAGCAACTCACTTCATCGCTAAAGCCCGCAAAGCGTGCTTTATAGCAGGGGCTGGAAAAGACAGGAAATGACCCAAAATGGCCAATAAACTACAAGTTACTGCTTTAAACCACTCCTCTGAGGACAAACAGGCAGCTCAGTACTCCCCACCCTCACTGGTGAGTAAAGAAACTTCCCCTTGACCAAACAAGGAAAATGGAGAAACACAGGAACCAAGACAAAGCCCAGGGATCAGCAAAATCTGATCACTGGAACAAACTATTAGGAAAGTATGGAAAACAAGAGTATTTTTGGTTTTTTCAAGTTTTTTTTCAGATAGGCAGAAAATACAATAAATGCTGTGTTTTTCGACTAATTGCTATCAAAAGCTAGTACACTTGAGTGTATTAGCCTGTTGTTTAACTTTTAAGCAAAACTTAAACAAGCAAGTGCAACAAACAATTCAAGCTATTAAAACAGTAAAAACAGGTAATAACAGAATAAAACAGGCAGAAATAGTAGTCAAAAGGCTTAAAAAGTCGAAAATGCAGAAAAAATACTTAGAATCTGGAAAGTTTGTCTTTTCTGGTCTCTGCTGCTCTAGGATCTCTGCTGGACACCACGAGGAGCTGTGCTGAGTTCTCTATAGCCAGAAAAGCCTGCCAAAGCGCGCTTTATAGCAGGGGGCTGGAAAAGACAGGAAATGACCCAAAATGGCCAATAAACTACAAGTTACTGCTTTAAACCACTCCTCTGAGGACAAACAGGCAGCTCAGTACTCCCCACCCTCACTGGTGAGTAAAGAAACTTCCCCTTGGCCAAACAAGGAAAATGGAGAAACACAGGAACCAAGACAAAGCCCAGGGATCAGCAAAATCTGATCACTGGAACAAACTATTAGAAAAGTATGGAAAACAAGAGCATTTTTTTTGTTTTTTTCAAGTTTTTTTTCAGATAGGCAGAAAATACAATAAATGCTGTGTTTTTCGACTAATTGCTATCAAAAGCTAGTACACTTGAGTGTATTAGCCTGTTGTAAGGGTTTTGTAAGGGTTTTGAGTGGGAGTTGGAGTGTGTGTGAGGGATTGGAGAATGTGCGTGTGTGAGTGAGCTTTTGTGTTGTGTTTGTGCAATCACGGAGTTAGTATATATAAGTAGGAGGGGTGGGGGGGTGCAGCCCCCCTGCTTATGTGTGTGTGAGTTGTGTATGTGTGTTTTTTTTGTTTATGTTGTGATGTGGGTGTTGTGTTGTATGTTTAGTGTAGTGTGTTCAGTGTTTTCGGTTATGTGGTTTTGCGGTTTTTGTTTGTCGGTGTTTTGTGGATTCGTTTTTATAGTCTTGAGATACTGAAATTCGATATTTCAGCATTTCTAGGTTATAAAGTGAATATATATATATATATATATATATATATATATATATATATATATATGTCTACAGATACACACACACACACACACACACACACACACACACACACATATTCACTTGAGAATCTCAAAAAACTGAAATACCGAATTTCAGTTTTCCGAAATTCAAATCCTGAAACCTTACAAGCTCGAAACACCACAAGTGCGAAACTTAAAATCCCGAACATACACTATAAACACAACACACACATACACATACACACACTCTCCCCTCACAATCAAACATACAATCCTAAAATACAAATAAGCAGGGGGGTAAGCCCCCCTGCACCCCCCCTACTTATATATTCTAACTCCAACACCGCACAATCATGCACACAAAGGTAACTCACACCCATATATTTCACAGCCCCTTGCACGCACACATCACAACCAAAACACACGCTAACATACACTACAGCCCATAACCTACACACTCATACAGACTTAACTGCACTTAGATCCATTCATACACTGCAACACCAGAATCTCAGAACGTCGGGATTTTGAATTTCGCGCTTCTGGTGTTTCGCGATTTCAAGCTTTCGGGCTTAGAATTTCGGAAAACTGAAATTCAGTATTTCAGTTTTTCGAAATTCTAAAGTGTAACTATATATATATATATATATATATATATATATATATATATATATATATATATATATATATATATATATATATATATATATATATATATATATATATATATATATATATATATATATATATATATATATATATATATAGATATATATAGATATATATATATATATATATATATATATATAGATAGATATATAGATAGATATATAAATACATTTCCCCTACTGCTGAATGACAGTGCTGCACGATATCACAATATGTGTGAGAGAACGTCACACATATCTATACACACACACACACACACATATATATATATATATATATATATATATATATATATATATATATATATATATATATATATACAGTAATAAGTGGGTACAAAATGGACAGTTATATCTGGTGTGAAATCCATGTTGGGAGCACATTGCTCTTATCTGTGAAGGTGGAATTGATATGTTGGGGAAGGATAGTAGGTATATTTGGGGAGGTAGGTTGGGTTGGAAGACAGACAAGACAGCATACAGTGGCAGTATATGACACATGTTGGGGGTAAACACCTTGGATGGGGTGTGGTGTTTGGAATGTGGAAGCGCATGAGCCCCCATATGGAAACAATGGGACCAAGGTCCCTACCCATGGGCAGTCACAACTGGACCTTCATGGCCCTGAAGGTGCCTGGGCTGGGGGCTGAGCAGGAGGAGCATGCGGAATCTGTGATTGTGTACTGAGGGCCTCAAGGTGGTGTAGCACATCCACAAGTCTCTGTAGAGCTCCCTATGCACCAGACCCTGGGCTTGACTTTGGGTGACAGGATCCTGTCTGTCTGTGCTCCCAAGGGGACAAACACCATCCCCTGAGGTGGTTCCACATGAAGGTAGTGCAGGACCAGCAGATTATGAGGTCCCAGGGTGGGTCCCAGATGTTTTGTGGCCTGGTAATATGGCCAAATGAGGTGGAAGAGGTAGTTCTGCTGGAAACTGTCTTCCCAAACATGCTATTGTGTCACAGTTATAGAACATATGTGGGTAGTAATAGTCCCCACATTCCAGGATTATGTCTAACAGCATGCATAGATATCCCCATTAACACAAAACACCAGATTTGCAGCAGTAACATAGCAAACAGAGCACATGCATATATATGGAACCATAGTGGCCCTTACAATGGCATGCAGGTGACATTGTTCATAACAGGCCACCAATGACAGTTTTGCACCATGGAACATGACTACAAACACATTTCACAAATTGTTGTACAATACAATATATGTCCCAACAGTAGGTTTGCTGTAAACATACCCATTGAGTTGTGTGATCAGATTGTTGTTGCAGATATGGTGGGGGGAGACAGAGGTGTGTATTAACACCTATTATATCATTTGCAGTATGAGGTCTTCAGACCTTTTTTCCTCTTTATGTCTTTCAGGCACCATGTCATAGGAAATATTGCTGATGTACACCCCCCCAGGAGAATGAGGTGATCATTCAACACCTGGTGCAACACTACCACACCGTGTTTGGATGTACATCCCATGATCAGCAGGAGAGGACCACCCTGTGGAACAATCATCTCCACAGGGTAAACAATGTTGGCCTGCATAACCACATTTATGAGCAAGTCCCACAGTGGTGCACTGACCTACTCTGCCATGTCTGTCATCGTGCTGCTGTGGTTAGGAGGTACCAGCTAGCCACGGGGGGGGGGGGTCATGCCATCCAGCCCCCTGACACATGTTGAAAAGCTCCTTGCCAGCCTTGGGGCACCTGCCTGCCTGCAAACACAAGATCCTGCGGGGAGTATTGTGGAGGTGGGTGCTACCCACACAATGGATGAGGAGCGTGCAGGTAAGGCCACAGGGCACATCAATAGACCACTGTTTTATCCATCTGCATCTGTAGAGTATAATCATGCATATGTGAGATAAAATACCCTGTACCACTGTCACAGGTGTGGCTACTGACATCACATCTCTCACACAACTATGTAGTTCCCTGTGATATACCTCTGGGGCAGCAGCCTGTAGCCGGTGAATATGATGTTTGTTCAGGTTTGCCAATACACTGGCCATATCATGGCCATGGTATTTTTCATGCACACATTTAACACACCTACCCATAATGCATGCTGTACATGTTCACTTATTGTTGCTGTTAACTGTACTGCATCACAGTGGTCATCATGGCAGCGTATCTGAAGGGTATGTAAGAGTCCTGCAATATAACAAAATACCTATCATTGCAAGATGTGTGCACAGAGATGAACATAATGGTGGGACAAATGGCCTACATTAGGGACATGTCTGAAACATCACCCTTATACAGTGCTACAACAGTGTATATACCACTATTACAATGGCAACTGTTACAGATCTACACAACGGCATATCACAATAGTGCATTCCACAACCCTTACAACCTGTAACATGGTCCTAACATGAGCAATGAATGTGTAATATGGAATCCTATGTTAGGACAGCAAATATTGGGAATACATACCTTAACAAACACTGGAAGCATATGTGTGCATACATTCCAAATAACATATTGTGGAAGCAGCTTTTGAGGTACTGACAGCATGCACTGTTCATGAGTATGGACATTCCAGCAAGTACAGGTCCTAAATGTCACACCAAGAAATGGTCTGCTGTCCAAGACATTTGCCCATCAAATGTGCCAACTTACCTGCAACAGAGACAGCCATGGCTTGCACACCTCTTACAAGCCATGGAATGGATCCCATACCCAACAGGTAGCATGCAGGAGTTGGACATGTAGCCTTACCTCACCATTGCATATACCATGGCAAACAGTGCAGACAGTCATGTATGTGGTGAGGATGTATGGGACAGGATTAATGTAGAAAATAAAGAGATAGCCATCCAAGACAGATGACAACACATGTTGCAAACTGGTCGTGCAGGCTGCCTAGTAACATGATGCATCACTGACAGAGTTACAGGAATGTCTAGCAAGTACTGGCTGTGTAGCACCTGTATCAGCAATCACCTCGACTCTCCATAAGTGTGGCCCATGAGATAGGGTAATCAGATGGGACAGTTGTTCCACAGGAAACATCAGCCAGGGCTCTCTACAGGTAGCCTATGCATAACATCAAAAGTCCCCCAAAGGCATGTGTTTCAATGTGTACTGGTGTACCAAGACCAAGTTAGAAACCTACAGACAGTATCAATTAAGATACATGTGTTGCACAACCAACACCTCACCCCACCTCAGGCCCACCATCCCCATCTGTACTTTGCTAGTGCCAGTGTACACCTGTATGTTTGCCATTCATTAGCAGGGACTAGGCCAATACACATGGTGTTCAGATTTGGGACACTGCAAAATGAAACACATGTGTAGGCCATAGTTGTCAAGCATCTGCAAAAAGGCTGAGGATGGGGAGGGGGAGTAATCCTGAAACACAATAGTGAATTGAAGCAGAGATCCAAAGCTCAGTAGGAATGTCTGTATCTGCACACAGTCACGGTCATGAATTGTGGCAGACATAACCCTGACTCCACAGCAATAGTATTGGCACTGTGTAACCTCCAAGGGATGTGCACATGAGTTGACCTTGCAATCATGCAAAGTCAGGGTACATTTGTAGGCAGAGTGACCAAATACTGGCAAATGCAGATGGCCCATGCTAGTATACCCCTTCCAGGAATAGTGACTGCTGTAGTACACTTAACAAGAGGTGCAACAAACTATCATGATAAGAGTGTGCACACATATGCACCCACAAATTGTATGCATCTCAATCAGCATCTGTACAACTAACACATTTGTTTGAAACTGCATTTGATTGCACAGGTCATATGTCACATATCAGGTTCATGTAATGTTAACATATGCAGTAATCTGGCTCCATGGCATATCAGGGACGAGGGTCCCATGTCAATAAGGGTGTGTACAATCCCCATAGTCACAGTAAGGTTGTCAGTGTAATTGTATTTTATTGGCCATACATGCACTGCTGATGATGAGATCTGTAAATCAGACATCAGGCATTCACAAGTGACATCTGTCTACATATCATCCCAGGTATGTGTCAGACAAACACAAAGGGGCTGTGAGCAGCAAAACAAACATAACTGACACACATATACACATTCAACAATGGTGTGTACACCTGTGAGGTATGGTGCACAGTACATGCCAGAGTGCTGAACAGGTGCACAGCAATAATGTGTACATGGGTGCAGTGTGTTCCAGGGGAAGAGACATCACCTACTAACACAACCCATGCATCACAGGGATGTATAATGTTGGTAACAGGGATTGACTATAGCTGCACTGCATGATGTAGAGTGCCATATGTCATGCATGTTGACAGATGGGTAATGAGAGGTCTGTGTGTAATATCTTTGTGCAACCTCACCTGTAAATGTGTGTGCGTGCGTGCGTGTGTGTGTGTGTGTGTGTGTGTGTGTGTGTGTGTGTGTGTGTGTGTGTACTGTTAAGCAATGACGTATATGTCTTAAAGTGCATTTCTTGTTTTCCCCCCACAGGTGGCGAGGTGGGTCAGGGTCCCTCCTTCAGGCAAACTGATGCTGGTGTCAATACAGACACTGATAATGATGATAGGTGTGTTGAGGCACAGGAAGGGTTGCCAGGGGCTGAAGCTGCACCATCGTTTGACATCCTAATGTTATCCACCCCATCCCTGCACACAGTCACATTGCCTATACATACCCCATCACCAGTGGCCATAGCTGAGGGACAGTTGGCGGGTGGTGGCAGGACAGTGTGGTATCTATGGCATGTGTGTCTGTACACAGCGGTCATATCCAGATGTCCAGCGGGGTACCACACAGGCAGATGTACAGGGGTGTTAGTAGGAGGGCTGCTGGTCATCATGCCCCTGGCAGAGGTGCCACATCTGGTGCCACCAGACACATGTTTCATGCCATCATGGAAGTGCAGGCATGTATGGAACGGTATACCAGACAGGGTCTGAGGCTACAGAGGGCTACTCATTCAGCTGTTATTGACAACATTTGTGATCTTGCAGGTGCCCACTGTTATTTTGCAGAGGTCATGGATAGACGGTTCAGTGAGATGGTGAGAATCCTCAGCCATGGAATGTCTGTGCTGGAGCATATAGTGGGAGTAGTGCGATGGCCACATGGATGTAGGCCAGCAACACCAAGAGCTGGAAGTCGACATGGATGCGCCAGAAGTCAGAGCCACTCCTGTAGTGGCAGTACCAGCCCCAGCACTGCAGGGGAGGCACTGACCACACCACAACAGAGCAGGCCACATGTATGTGGCCCTGGGCAGTCCCAAGAGGGACCTGGATCCAGTGGACATATGTCATCATCAGGGGAGAGTACCATATCGTGGCTTGCACCTGATGAACCATGGAACCCCTAGCAGGTACAGTTTTTGTGTCCATGGCCGGAGACGGTGAACTGCACACCCTGTCAGTTACGGTCTGCACCTGGCCAACAAACCGCTGTATAAGCCAGTCACGTGGCATAACTGTGAGCATGCATACACACACACATCACCAACACAGCTAAGGCAACCCCATACCTACACACACCACATCACAACAGCCCAATTAACAATTAAACCCCCTCACACACACATGATGTCAAATATATGGCTCAGCCTAGGTCTCTGGCAGACCAAGAACACACCATGTGCATATGATGATACCTGTGCCACATATGTATCATCCATAACATCGATGCAGGGACAGGCTAATATGGTTCTCATGCACAGGGTGACTGTACTACTGTGTACCAATGTAATGCCGTGTAACATGTCAGCACTTAAGTTTAATGCTTACATGTCAGGAAGTGTAGCTGTCCAGCCATGATGCATTATAGCTGTTGTTAACACTGAGTGATTGTGGTCTTCATAATGTATTCTGTTTGTGTTGTAGGTGTCCATGTGTCAGCAGGATGTTGGTTTGCTGTTGTTTCCTACAAGGGTATGGCACTGTGGTGACACCTTGACTGTGCCATATCCTGGGTACAGCTGAACACATGTCACAGATCTGTATAACAGTTTCTGCATGTGCCACATGGCTGATAGGTCTGGGGGTGTATACAGGTGAGTGCATGGTGGCTGATGTCAGCAGCCCTGCTACAGTGGACAATAGTAAGTGCACGGGGTGGTGCACACCACATGTTTGTGTATAACACACACAGAGGCTTTGGTTGATATTGATGCAATACATAGAGAATACTGTAGACATGGATGTATGTACTTGTGCAAGGAACCCATTTTAGCCTATGTAATTCCACCAAGACAGAATAGACACAACAACACATTGGGAAATAAGCAGTCTGCTAGTTTAATGTCATTGACGATGGTACTGGCAGGATATATGTCCCCTTCCCAATGTAGTGTAATCCTCAACTTGGTAGACATAGGTGTGCTAGTGTGGGTGGCACAGCCCTACCCTTTGGAGGGTGTGAGGTGCTGTAGAACCACAGATAGTGTGATTGACAACTACATAACCTGTTAACATGAACTGTACAGTATTACATCCAGCTAAGGGAGGGGGGGGGGGATACATGCAGCAGTACCTGCAATGATGGTGGCTGTGTCCACAAGATCCTAACCCAGCTATATATACCAACCCCAGTATCGCTGTACACCTATACAGTGGAGAAGAGGGCATTTACACATCTACTAATAGTTGTGATGGAATGAATTTCCACAGGATGATACATGTGAAATGTTAGCATTTGCCAGGCAGTTCTAAGACAGATGACCTCCTGGGACATGTATATTCTGCAAACGGAAGTAAGTCCCTTCACATACACACACACTCTTACTTGGCAACAGTGGGACTAGAACCCCTACCTAGGTATGCAGTGCTACTGATGTATGTGGCCTTAATTGCCTACACCACACAGCTTTTAGGATGAGGTGTGTTCCATGTTACATGTGAAGTGAAGAACAACACCAGAACCTGTATAGTATGGTAATGGGAGATGTACTGGTTGTTTATGAACAATACATAGTGTGACATAATGTCATATACACATTAACAATCACATAACAGTCATACACACATCTGAGAGACCTGGGCTTATCCGTGCTAACTGCCTTGTCAGTATGTTCATTCTGCTACAGATAAGTTGCACACAACACATGCATAACTGGGCTGGATAGTGTTAAAAGTTACCTGTATGGTTGATGGTGACAGTGGTCCCTATACAGTGGAACATGGGACATATACTGGGGGTACCATGGTGTAAAGACAGTATACCTAGCACCCACACCCCACAGAGGATATTGTATGCACTGAAACCCATGATAATACTCTGACATACCCACCATCACACATTGATCAGGGCTGCAATACAAGCCCTTGTCTATCCCAAGAGTGCTACTACAGGGATATGCATCTAATGTACATGCCACAGGGATAGTAAGGTGATGCATTGTCATGGCTCTCCTATGGTCAGCAACATCACTATCCCTAATACTGTGTGGCAAGGTATATTGTATTAGGAGAATGTGGCCTCAGAATGCTGTACCTTACAAATATATACACGTGCACACATACACACACTTGCCAGAACTCAGAGGCTATCCCATGCTTATCAATCCATTTGTACAACAGTGTTGTGCTAGTACTGCAAGCTCCAGGTAGCCCATGGGGTGAAGAGTGTAACAAGGTACATGTAATGTCCAGTACAGTAGCAGCCACATCTAACTATGGCAATGTGGGGTGGGGTGGGTGTGAAGGGCCTCAGGGTATTATCAACTACAGGTCTACAAACACACAGACACTGTTATTCTCAGTAATGGACACATACACATTTGTCAGTACTGGGGTCCATCAGAGCAGGTGTTCATAGTTGTGTACCAGGCTAATGTCCATGGAGAGAAAGGAAATGTAGGGGATGTGTGTACAGTGCTATCATGCCACCTGCCATTTTCCAGCAGGCCCTCTATCTGCAGATACCATAGGGGTGATCCTCAGGGTGAGAGTAACATGCAACATCCAATCATCTGGTTGCCTCTTGCAAAGGGCCAGTGAAGTGCTCCAGTTGACATGTATGCAACATGCATTACATAACATGGTCAGTGTCTATCTTGGAGACCTGTACGAAAGCATGTTCTATTGACTGTGGTAGTGTAGTTGAGGTATCTCTGGCATGTGGTGTGTACAGGGTGTGGATTCCTAGCTGTGGCATTCATAACACAGCTGGGCAGACATGTCAGTGTCACACAAACATAGATTACCTGTAAGCAGCCAAGATGGAATCCCGACATCTGCACATCTGTACAAAGGACAGACAGACATCAGATAGCCAACTGGTTATGCAGTAGAATGACTGTGTTGACAGATAGATGTCTGACACTGATAGGTATGTCATTACTACATGACAGCAGCCCTCAAAGACATGTCCTATACACACAGTAATCTACAGTTAATATCCACATGTCAGATCAATATCCAGTAGCAAATACTTAATGACAGCCCGCTCACACACCAAGAACACAATAATGAGTACTCAGAGTCAATCTTTGCATGTAGGGGTGTTTGGTTTCAGCACTACAATCTGCAATCTACACTTAGTTGGGAAAGCACTGTCAACAGTAGTAACATGATGATACACTACATGCCAGTGTGACTACATATAACCTGGGATACTACCCATGTAAGAAACACATTCAAATGGAAAAGAGTGTTTTACAAGCCATATATACTCAGGTGTCCCAGACAGTAGAATCACACCCCTTGCTACTGTAATGACAGCACATAGACACATGTTATGTACATGAAATTAAATGCACTTATTAAAGATGTCATTACCAAGCTATTTTATGAGACTGGAATTTAATCACTGGCTCCCAGGGCTGTGCTATCCGTAGCAGGTGTAAGCATTGCTTAAATGTAAATGCTAAGCAGATTTTTGCACTGGTAAGCGAAGCTGAAATGGTGTAAGCACCTGTACATTTTACAGTATATTAGCATCAGTTACTGTTGTGCAAACCTGCGCAAACCTGTTTAAAGCTTCTCAAAACTGCTTAACCACTCTGTAACCAACAGCCCTTGTTCTGCCCAGCAACAAAATAAACAACCCTCGCAAGTCTTGAACCCAGGACACCGTACATTACAGTTACAACAGTTAACCACTAAGCCATCATAGCTGCAAAAATGGTTGTTGTTTTTTCCAATATATCTGTCAGTGCACATACGGAATAGTATTGAACAACTGCTATGACTTCTACAATTGTGTAGTACTTGTTAGTGATATTAGTGTTGAATCAAGTATGCTGTTATATCTAAATATACACATAGATAAATACGATGTGATACATTTGGAAAGGTATATACAACAGTCATGTTTACACATAACAAGACTATGGATATATACATATGTAGATATATGTATACATGTATATACACATATATAATTACATATATGTATTTATGTACATCCGTATATTGCGTTATACATATGGTCATATATAGATCTATCTGTATATATATATATATATATATATATATATATATATATATATATGTGTGTGTGTGTGTGTGAGTGTGTGTGTGTGTGTGTGTGTGTGTGTGTGTGTGTGTGTGTGTATATATATATATATATATATATATATAGAATATGTATATCTATCTATATATATATATATATATACATATATATATATATACATATATAGATATATATATATAGATATATATATATATATACATATATATATATATATATATATATATGTATATGTGTATATATATATATATATATATATATATATATATATATATGTGTGTGTGTGTGTGTGTGTGTGTGTGTGTGTGTGTATATATATATATATATATATATATATATATATATATATATATATATATATATATATATATGCGTACATATATGTATAACATATGTCCACAACAGTCACAACCTCTTAGTGCAAGGGGATGTCATATAGGTGTTGCAGGTATAAATGTAGACTACTGCTACTGTAATAGGGGTTGTCTTAACAGAAATGTTGTATGGGAAGTCACATGTGATATTGACATGTACGCCATCAGTTAATGACAGACATCATAAGATCATCATAGTGCAGTACCACACTAATGATCCTGTGGAATACAACAGAGATATGACCAATACATGTGGACAGTCTGATGCACTCTGGTCCATCCAGACGTATACACAGAACCCCTTAGTGCAAGACATGTGGGCCAAGCCTGACAAAGTGGATGTTTACAGCCATGTAAATAGTAATATCACTAAAATACTGGAATATATAACCACACACAGCTTATGCATTCACACACTCCTGTCTGCCCTGACACATAATAACCAGAGGAACAGAGGTCACAAGCCCACATACTACCCACTAGTTAGTGGCAACATAGATCTGTACAGCATCCCGCTGCTTTGTCAGAAATACACAACAGTTATGGTGGCCCGGCAACAGTACATGTGACAAATATCTGTCATAACATCACACTGGGTAAGTACACTGAGCTGCTGGGCATGTCACAAAGCACTGTGCAAACTGCAGGCAGACTGCCACAGCACTGGCCTGCATTTCTTTTGGGGGAATACACATGTACCTGCAAATATAGCAGGCTCTACAGTCATGAAACAGACACCTGTGTGAAAGTGCAAACGTACAACCATTCTGAACACAGCCACAGTCACATATGGTAAGTGTACTTAATATTACAGTATATGGACTGTGTGATCAACACCATCCTCATATGTGCCACTCACACATTAACCCTACATATTCTGGCCCAATACACAGTGTATTCTGATGCCTGACTATGGTATGGGACATGTGCCGGTCTGGCCCTACAAAAATGTATGCCATTAAGGTACCATACACTGGAGCAGCATGCAACATCAGATAGAACAGGACCAAGAACAATGACATCTACCACAGTCTGTACACAGGCCAAGGTACATATTCACAATACACACTCCGTCAACAATCACAAGTGCACAGACATTACTACTGTACACAATACAACAGAATGCCCAGGTTTTGTCCTCAAATATAAGCCCTACTATGTCCAGTAGTCTGCTATTTCACTGGCTTGTCAGGTATGATGCCTGCAAATAATGATGCACCTCTTACTGCATGACATATGTACAAAGGTTGACAGAGTTCTGGCTGGAGGCACTAACACAGGGCCAATATTGACATTTGCTGTGATAAACTCATGCATTTACTGGTGTAACAGGGTTTGTTATGACATATGTCTTCTGAGGGATATGAAGTCAGTAACACACTTGGTTGTCACCATGTACTGACTGCAATCCTCATAGTATGCTACTGCATTCCTAAATATAGGACATGTGTGAGTAACATAACACATGTAAGACTCCAAACACTGGCCAGTCTGCAGATCACCCTACACGTGAGAGTTTCCTCAACCATGTAACACTGTCATGACAGATATTAAATTATGTAGCCCAGCCATATCCACACAAACCCTGTTAAACCAACATTCCTTCAAATGTAGAAGAGCAAGACTTACATTCTGTCCTCATGTCTGGAACATCCCCCTCCTGTTTGTTGGCCTGTCTCCACAGTGTATGTTATAAGAGGTGTATCCCACTACCCTCTGTGATGCTGTTTCTCAAACACCGACATGAAGTCCTGCTTACAGTGAATGAATAGGTCCAACACCCACATGATCTTCCTAGTTATAGGAGTGTGTTTCCATGCAATTGGGTATGGGATTGATATCACAGCTTTTCTAAATGCAATCAGCAAGTAGGGGACTGCAATTCATGCACAGACCATCAGCTGTTCATGAGCCTCATTTACAAAACACAAGCTGCTGCCTATGCAAAGCAGGTGTGCTTTTCCACATCCTCCAGAGAGGGAGAGAGAGAGACAGGCAGAGACAAAGTAAGAATGGAAGGGGGTAGTAGAGTAAGAGCTAAGCATGTTTGTGCCACACCCTTACCAGTACTGGGTTTCAAACCCTGCCTGACTATGTACTGCTATTACATTTTCATGCAGTTATTGTATGCACCACAGAGCTTACATGTCGAAATGCTGTCCAAAGGTATCTTTGAAGGTGAGTGACATCAGCAACAGTGATAAAGGAGGGATAAGGTAAGTGTAGTTCATGTGCCTGTCCACAAAAGCAGGTGTCAAGGAAGACACAACCACAGTCTCTCAGGGACTCACACACATTACCACAGCTGGCAGGGTCAGGATTAGAATTCCTAACTAACTAGTTTGTTACACTACAGTATTATGCAGGAACCACATGTGCTACAGAGGTTATCAGGCTGATATATGGGCAAAGAGTATGTCAATGTGACTGTCATCAGAAGGCATGCTACAGTAAGGCAATGGGAGGTATAGTGAGTGTGAATGGCTTCCAAATCATTAACACACACACACACACACACACACACACACACACACACACACACACACACACACACACACGCACAGATTTGCCAGTACTGACATGCATGGGTTCATTGCTTCACATGTGTGTAGTAGTTGACTATGCCAGAAGGCTGTACAAGGCTAGACAAAGGGTATACATTGACATCAGGCCACATGACAATGGTCTGCAGTGTGGCTCAGGGGTGTAGCCCCTGTATTGGCCTACACAGGTGGATATTGTATTCACCATCCACTCATCTGAGTTACTATTGTGGGTGGCCAGAACTGTGCAATGCTTGCCATGTATGTGTTTTATATTACATAACATGGACAGTGTCTGGGTTGTGTACATGTCCCACATGCATGTTCTGTGACATGTGGAAGTGTACCTGGGGTGTCTGGGGCATGTTGTGTGGACAGAGTGTTATCAACTGATGTGGCATTTCTGACCTCATGTGGTGAGAACTGGCTATGGAACTGAAGTTGTGCCTGCACCTACATTGACGGCATGATACAGGTATTCATTGGTGTTAGTGGCATCTGTCCATACGGGGCATGTGTATAAGCCATGGTATTTCCTTTGTGGGTTACATTTGCAGACTCTACAATTGTTGCAGGCGTCCAATGGTGAACATAGCAAAGGATCACTGTAATCAATTATTTCCCTATTGTGGTGTTGGAACAGGGTGGCATGTCCTCTGT
This sequence comes from Protopterus annectens, assembly GCF_019279795.1. NCBI lineage: Eukaryota > Metazoa > Chordata > Ceratodontiformes > Protopteridae > Protopterus > Protopterus annectens. The sequence continues at coordinate 126,136,904 of NC_056731.1, read as the reverse complement.
TGTCCGCTGCAATCACACCATGGTTACTATCTGTGGGCAATATGCAGGGGACTACCAATATAGTGGTTGTTGCCTAGCCAAGTGTGTTTGTGTATGAGACATGGGTGGAGAGTGTTCTCTGGGTAATACAAGGGTTGCCTATATTGTTCAACTATCCATAATGTCACATGTAAGGGTATGGATTGTCTACTCCAGCCTCTGTGCTGTTTGACATCTGTTGTACTTGTAAGGTGGACATTGTGACATATAGTAGGTCCTCAGTATAAGAAATTTGCAAAACCTGCCCCACAATGAGTCTTGCTATTACACAATCACAGCTACCTCTACCCCAGGATACTGATGACAAATACACACTTACGCTTGACAGTACTGAGATTCAACCCCCTACCTAGCTATGTATTGAGACTACAGTGTACCACATTTATCGCACGTGCCAGGGAGCTTATAGGGCTAATCCTACTCCGAAGGTGTATTTCAAGGTGAATGACATCAGCAGGCTTGCCAAAGTGGGGCAATGGAAAGAATAGTGACTGTGACTGGCCTCAAAAGCATTGATCCTTACACACCCACAGTCAGTCTTACAGTTACCATGTCTAGGATTAGAACTCCTACCTAACTAATACATCACACTATAGCATTAAGCAGTTAGAGCATGCACCACAGAGATTATAGGACTAACCCTTTTCTAAAGGTGTATTTCAAGGTGAATGACATCAGCAGGCTTGCCAAACTAGGGCAATGGAAAGTGTAGTGACTGTGACTGGCCTCAAAAGCATTGATCCTTTCACACAAATACACACACAGAGTTTCACAGTTGCCATGTCTGGGATTAGATCTCCTACCTAACTAGTGCATCATACAATAGCATTACGCACTTATAGAACTTGACATGGAGCTTATAGGGCTAGCCCTTCTACAAAGGTGTATATCAAGGTGAATTACATCAGAGGGCTTGCAAAAGTGGGACAATGGAAAGTGTAGTGACTGTGATTGGCCTTAGAAGCATTGATCCCTAGACACACACACACACACACACACACACACACACACACACACACACACACACACACACACGCACACAGCGTCATAGTTGCCATGTCTGGGATTAGAACTCCTACCTAACTAGTACATCACACTATAGCATTACACAGTTATAGCATGCACCATGGAGCTTATAGGGCTAGCCCTTCTCCAAAGGTGTATTTCAAGGTGGATGACATCAGCAGGCTTGCGAAAGTAGGGCAATGGAAAGTGTAATGACTGTGACTGGCCTCATAGGTTCATAGTTAGATACTAGGCTATCTGCGCTAGGGCATTTATAAGCCTAGCCAGGGTGTGTTTGGCTTTTGCCTTCCATTTAGATTAGTTAACTGTGCCTCTGTATAGTAGGTCACAGAAGATAGCCCTTTAAGGTTAGTTTACTGTGCCTCTGTCTAGCAGGGACATAGAAGAGATGCCAGGGATAAACTTACGATCTCCCATCCACTCGTCAAGATTTCTCTTGAAGAGGGTCAGTGAGGGGCTCTGCCTAACATGAATTGGGATTCTGTTCCAGAGTGAGGGGAGCCTCTGGGATATGAATCTGTCCCTCCAGCATGTCCTATTTATTGCTGTGCTGAGGTTTAAGTCCCTGGAGTGTGTAGCTCTAAGGGATTTAGACTTCCTGAGGTGGAGTATGTCCATTAATTCTGGGTTAGACATGGCTTTGTACGTCAGGCATATATTGCCTCTGAGTAGGCAGTAAGCAACTGAGTAGAGCTGGAGTTTCTTTAGTCGAACTGCATAGGGCATCTGTTTGAGGCCTGTGATACTCTTGGTGAGGTACTTTTGGGGTCTCTCCAGTTGCTGCAAGTGTTGGGTAAGGTACATCCCAAATGGGGCATTGTATTCAAGTATGGGCCTGATGAGTGATGAGTAGGGGGGCACAATGACATCTCTTGATCTACATGTGAACCCTTTCATGATAAGGTGGGCTATATAGAAGGTCTTTCTAACCACTTTGGCAACGTGATTGTCAAAGGAGTGATTACTATCTACTTGGGTCCCCAAATCCCTAATTACTTCTTCCATACTTAATGGATTACCACCTATGTGGTAATTTGTGGGCACTTTGTTTTTCCCAAAGGTGATGACTATGCACTTTTTGGCATTTAGCTTGAGGCCATGGCTCTGGCACCAGGTATCCATCTCTGTGAGACCCTTTTGGAGGATGCTTGTGTCAGCTGGAGAGTCAATTATGGCTCCCAGTTTGCAGTCATCTGCAAACTTGGCCAGCCATAGTCCTCCCGTGTTAGCCTGTACCTTGCAGAAGTATATACCGAGCAAGAGAGGTCCCAGGACTGAGCCTTGTGGGATGCCACTTGTAACTGGTTTAGAGTCTGACATGGCACCTGCAATTCTGACCATGTGGGTTCTATTTTTGAGCCAGTTTGCAACCCATCTTGTGACATAGGGGTTGATATTTAAGCAGGTAAGCTTATTTATGATGCCAAAGTGGGGTATTGTGTCAAAGGCTTTTGCGATGTCCAGGTAGGCTGTGTGGACTACCTTCCCCTCATCTATGGCCTTGGTAACTGTTTCAAAGAAGTCAACTAGGTTTAAGAGGCAGGATCTGCCCTTAACAAAGCCGAATTGGGTAGGGTCCAGTGTCTGGAGGTTCCCAATGTCTTTGTTTATGAGTTCCATGATGATACGCTCCATAGCTTTGCAGACCAGACTAGTCAGGCTTATAGGGCAATAGTTCCTGGGGTCTGTTGTGGCACCACCTTTGTGGAGCGGGACCACTGTTGCTGTACGCCATTCTTTGGGTACATATCCTGTAGTAAGGCTGAGTTTGAACAGTGACTTTATGTGAGGGTTCAGTTCTTCTTGGAGTTCATGTAAGATGCAACCCGGGACACTGTCCGGTCCCATTGATGCTGTGCTTTTTGCTTTGGAGAGGGCAGCTTTCACCTGTGCATCTGTGATGTCTGGGAGTCTACATTCTGTTGGGATAGACATTTGCTCTTTTGGGGGGGAAGGGGGGGAGAGGTTTGCACTGAACCTGTCTGCCAGGATGTTGGCAATGTCTGTGGGTTCAGTGTATTTTTTGCCATTTTGCCCTAACTCAGAGCATATCTGGGAGTTGCCACCCAGATTCCTGACATAACTAAAGAAGGCCTTGTGATTATCTTTAGCGTCTTGGGCAATTTTTATTTCGAAGCTGGCCTTTGATGATTTTATGAGGGATCATAGTTTCTTGCTAGTACTGATCAGAGATGCCTTCCCTTTTTGAGATTTTGCTCTGTCGTGTAGTAGCTTCCTCCTTCTGTTGTATAGCTTATTTATGGCCGGGGTCCACCAGACAGGTCTCCTGCTTTTGGAGGAGTGAGTCTTGGTTTTATTTGGGATAGGACGAGCCATGCATTGCTGTAGGTGCTCATAGAATGCGTTTGTATAGGATTCTGTGCTCCGGGCAGTATTTTCCTCTGGCCCGGGGGCTTTGAAGGATTCCACCTTGGTTTTGAGAAGTGTGAAGTTTGCTTTTGAGAAATTTTTCACAGTGGTTTCCTTGGCTGGGGGTGGGGATGGGATATGGATGTCCAGTGAGATTAGTTTATGGTCTGATCTTACCAATGAGGGGTTCACCTCTGGTATGGAACATAGAGTCCCCATGTTGGTGATGACCAGGTCCAATATGTTGTCCCCTCTTGTGGGAGTAGTGACCAGTTGTTCTATAGCATTTGAGTTTATAAATTCTAAGAACCGTTGGACAAGGGTGTTGGGGCTTGAGTAGTTTTCCCAATCAATGTTTGGGTAGTTGAAGTCACCCAATATTATGGTGTATGGAGAGACCTTCATATTCTCCAATGTTCTCAGGAAAGCCGAGCGGGGTTCCTGAGATTGTGAGGGTGATCTGTAGCAGGCTACAAACTGAAAGGCAGTTTTGCCCACTGTTAGTTGCACATGGATGGTCCCCGATGTTTCGTGCAGTGCCACTAACCTGGAGGTGTGGGTACCTTTGATGAATATGGATATTCCCCCCTCCTTTTGTGTTTCTGTCTGAGTTTTGGGGCCGAAAAGCATGGTATGAATTATACCCTGGTAGTGCTGGGGTGCTCTCAGGAGCCTTGAACCAGGTTTCTGTTACTGCACAAATATTGATATTCTCCATACTGAGGAGAGCCTCGAGTGCATGCATCTTGAGGTTTAGACTTCTGGCGTTGAGTAGCATTACCCTTAGTTTTTTTCTCCTTGTGTTGTCTATGGAGGTGGGTTTGTCTTTTGAGCCTTGCCTAAAAAAGGCACTATGGGGGTGGTAAGAGCCTTAGCCAGTATTCGAAAGCCCAGGGGTGACAGGTGCAGGCTGTCCCTAGCGAAGCAACATTGCTTGTCGAGCATGTCATCCCAGGCTGACAGACACTGGATCCCCTTTTAATGACACCAATACTTTAGCCAATTGTTAAAATGTATCATTTTGTCTTTATACTGTGGTATCATTCTTGGTGAGAGCAAGATGCTACTCAAGGTCAGGAACCCTACACACACGCACACACACACACACACACGCACACACACACACACACACACACACACACACACACACACACACACACACACACAGACACACACACAATTTCACAGTTGCCATGTCGGGAATTAGAACTTCTAGCAAACTAGTACATCATACTATAGCATTATGCAGTTACAGCATGCACCACAGAGCTTATAGGGCTAGCCTTTCTCCAAAGGTGTATTTCAAGGTGAATGACAGCAGCAGGCTAGCTAAAGTAGGGCAATGGGGAGTGCAATGTGTGTGAATGGGCCATAAACTATTCGTCTGGAAGCATGCACACAACATTCTGTCACACACAGGTTTACATTTGACAGGACTGTGTATACAACTGCTAGATGAATAATGACTTGTACTGTCATGTTACACAGTTATCACAAGCACCACAGACACTATAGTGCTGAGGGCTACCAGAAGCAAATGTCAACAGTGATAGACATTTACACATCATGTGGCATTGGCTAATTGGATGTGTGCTGGGTGGGAAAGGCATCATGATGGGAAGCTATTTGTCACTGTCTGTCACTCTCTTCCCCACATCTATATGTGTGTATTCCTATCCAATGTGCGTGGAACGCATGACTGGTATGCAATGTGGAGTGTGTGCACAGACATCTGCGACTAACAGACATGTATAGTCCACTGTTGTTGCTAGACATGGGCTTCATTTCTGTAAGTGTGGGAGCATGCACAGTATGACTTTCTGTATTAAATGTGTGAATCCATTCCAGGTAAATTGTACTCCAGTGCAGGCATTTGTGCTCTACACGTACATCTAGCAACCTGTTTCTGCAGGATATCTGTAGATCAGTTGACAATATGGGGTCACAATGGGCAAGGGATAGTGGGATACTATAACTAATTGTGTCTGTGCTTCTTCTGCTACATGGTTTTGGTGTTAGCAGAGATATTCAGACATTTGTACTGTTTTACACTGTGATGTTTTATGTCATTAACTACTGACAGGTATATGTATTTGCTTGCAGTAATTTCCCAGTGAATACAAGATACATGAAGCTGTGTCTAGTATTGTGGTCTGCAGCCTACATATTATTGTGCAGTCATGCCATTCTAGAGGGGGAGCTGCAGAAACTTGCTGATGGGTCTGTGTAAATGGTTCAGCACCTTTGTACTGTGGTGGCTGAGGATCCCATGCTTGTACATCTATTGATGTGACAGAATGACCATATCCTGCTGTGCCCATACTTCACAGCTGTACAGATTTACACAGATTACCCAGAGGCAGGGCTCATATTTCTGGTCATTACCCCTTCTCATCATGGTTTACAAACAGGTTTGTAGCCACCCATTCCTGTGTTTGCAGGCAGGGATAGTATGTGCACACATCTGAGTTTCAGACTTTACACACTTTTGGGCGTCCGTGCTTCTACCCCCCTTCTGTTATTCTATCCTCTTCTCAGCATTATGCAAATTATATCTGATAAGTATCCCTATAGTTATCACTTCATCCCAGCAGTATTTAGAGGTTGGCCCACAGTTTATGCAGTAGGACATGGCGGACATGCTACTGGGATTTGTCGACATGGCCTTGCATTTGTGTTCTGTGGGCTGTGTTATGTCGTTATTTGGGAGTCCATGAGATAACATACATTGGCAGTACAGGCAAGACATAGACCTTTGACAGAGGACTGTAGGGCATTTCATAGTGATGCAGGCCATCTGTAGCAGGCCAGTGCATTGTGTCACTCCTACAGTCCCAGGCTGCAAGCCACTGTATTCCCCTGAGGTGAGAGGGTAGGTGTGCAATGTGTTAATGGCAACAGTTTCTGCCCTTATTGATCAATTGGTGTGGATGCTGGCAGGGTGCTGCTTACAGCTAGGGACATACCTGCATGGGACACTTCTTCAGCATGCTACATTCTGTGGCTATTCCCATACAGAGGTGAGGGTCATATTGTACTCCTTCCCAACAGCAGGGATATGACTTGTGAGATACCTGTGGCTGATGGTGGGGTGAGCTGAGTGCATGTGTGCTATGGAAGCTATTTGGAGCTGATTCACAGATATATGTGGGGCATTCCACTTATGCTGGCTTGTGCGGGGACATCAGCGGTTTCTCAGTACTTCATATCTGTGCCTTTTGTGGTCTGCCAGTGTTTGGCCAGACTACATCAGTATTGCATACTACACAGCCAACTAATGTGCTGCTAAACTGTATGTACAAATCCAAAGGTGTGTCCATTTGACAGTAACATTTTATACACTCTCTGTCTAGAGTACTTCCACCTGTGTACTGTTTGTATGTCTGGGCCCACATTCATGCTATTTCCATTTTTCAGATGGTGACAGATATTACATCTGAACAATTAGTATGGATTACTGCTGGATTGTGTCTTGCTGGGATGCATTGTGTTTGGCACTGCAGTTTTGAGAACTTGGCACTGTCATCAACAGTACTGGCTATTGGCCACCAGGACACAACCCTCCATGCCTACATGCTGACCACTTTCACACAATATACAACACACAACAACCAAACACACAGAGCCCTGCATATTGTACACATGCAACAATCTATCCTGCTACTTTGGCCAGCTCAGGTAATCTGTGCTCCACTGTTATTATAACCACACATACATGTTACTACATTTCTACATAGGATTGTGGGGGGGGGGGCACACCTGACAGCTGTAAACATTTGTTATGACTGTACTGGTATTTCAGGTACTCTGCTGGCTTCCATTTCATTCTGTATTTTGACCTATCATGCAAACTAGAGGCATATCAGTGTAGTACAGTTCTTAGGTTTTATTGACCTACATTTCAGTTTCAGACTTCTTACCCTTCAGAACTAACATCCCACTGCCTGACCTGTTGTAGTCTGTCTGTGTAGGTCTGGAGGGGGGCTGTTCTCCATAGCCATCAATCAGAGGCCTTAGCAGAGCCTTTCTTTGTGTTTGTCTTCACCTGTCCTTCTGGCGCAGACTGTTGTTGGGTATGTGAGCCTCACTGACATGCATGTGTGTGTCCTCTGGACACATATTTGGCCCACCACATGTCCTGCAGTGGGTTTTGTCACCTTGTCTAGTACTGCCTCTTATGTTGACACCAGTATTTGTTATGGATTTCATGCTGCCGATATAGGTGTCTACTATCTGCTGCCATCCCATTCAGCCACCCAATTCCCTTACATGCTCACATCCATACCATAGATACAGGTAGCAGAACATAGTACTACATTCAGCAATTGATAGTGAGAGTGACTTACCTTGTGGCTGTGCCAGTGTTGAGGATGGTGCTGGAGGGATGACTATGTCGGATGAACATAGTGCACTCCCCATACATGGTTAAGCAGAGGTAGTGTCATGTTTGGCATCCCTTTTACTGTATGTGGGAGTCAGAGAGAGGTGTCATTCTCTAGGTCCCTACCATGTCAGTGTATGTGCTATGCATTGCCTCTTTGCCAAGGCCTGGACATGCATCCTTCTGCCTACAGGGGCAAGCTCAGGTTGTTCCTCTGAGTCACTCTTTGCCTCTGCTGTCCTTGGCAATGGTGGGAGGCTGTGTGGCCCTGCCCCACGCTGTTCTTGCTGTAGCTGTTTCTGTAGGATCATATTGTGTAGCATGGCACATACAATGACAAATTTGGGTACATGTAGCTGGTGAGTACTGCAAGGCTCCACTGGATATGTCCAGGCACTGGAACCATGACTTGAGCATCCCAAACACATGCTCTATTATGATTCTGGTCTGTGCGTGTGCCTCATTATGGAGTTCTTGTTTGGATGTGTGTGCATTTCTGATGGGTGTCATCAGCCATGTCTCCAGTGCATAACCAGCAGCCCCCACTCGGTGGTCATATGAGATGTCCCCATTGGCAAACCTCTGGTACAGCTGCATCATATGCCAGATATGGGAGTCGTGATAGCTTCCAGGGCTGCCAGCACACACATTCATTATATTCCCCTGGGGCATCACAAATGACCTGGCAGTTAATGGAGGGCAAGTTCTTGCTGTTTATTTAGACTCTATCCCACTCACTGGTGGTGCTGTGATGTGTATGTGCATGCAGTCTATAGCGCCCACTACCTCAGGGCATTCTGGTATTTAGTGGAAGAGATGCATATTGTTGGTCAATGCCTCACAGATGTTGAGGAAATATATGTGCTCACCAGCATGTGCTGACATGGCATCTGCGCACACACCCATTTAGGCAATGTAAATACTGCTAGGCAGTTTCAGACACACACCCTGCCTTAGTTCTGCTAAGCTAAGGGCAAACCCGAGCCACAGAGCTCCAACAAGCTTACAGTATGCCTGACACACGCCTCTGTGATGTCAGCTAATTCTTAGGCTTGCACCATGATTTTCCTGCACCTACATGGTTGGATGCTGGCTAGCAATGAGGGGAAATCTGTGATTCAGTATCATTCCCCTCATTTGCATAGAACTGACTGCTAATGCCTAGTTACAAGTCTAACAGTGAGCCTTCCCCCTTAGCAACCACTATTTAGTGGCCTTGTTGTCTTCTGCCTGCCATTAACTATAATGGCAAAATTGTGATTTTGCCTAAAAAGCTTTTTTCAAGGTTTTATTTTTATTTTGGGGCCAATTCCATTTGCGCGCAGCTGCCCTATGCTTAAACGGCCAAAATTGGCCCCAAAAAATAAAAGTTATTTTTTGTTATTCTGCAACTATGTTCCATGCCAATAAAGAAAGGGTACCTCCTAATGCTAAAGTACAGCTATCAGTAACAAGTAAAAACAGTATTCAGTAACAAGTAAAAACAGTATTCAGTAACAAGTAAAAACAGTATTCATAAAATCTATGAAGATTTTAACTTTTCCTACAATAAAAGGATTTTAACTGCCATTAAAGCTAGAAGCTTTTATTTGATCTGTTAGATCGGTTAAGCTGTTATCACAGCTCATCACAGTCACATAGCAGCTACTACATCTTCAGTGTGGTTACTTTGTATATCAGACCAAAAAGGTTGGATACTTTGAAGCCATCATAAGACTGGAAACTTTGGAGCCATCATTTCGCTATGGTATAACTGCATTCACAGCGTGAATATCTTGTAAGTGCATTTAATTTAAGTACTGGAAATGTATGCATGTTTTTTGCTATATATGTTGCACTTTTAAGTTTTATATAATTTAACCACATTACCTATTCTCCAGGAGAACTTTACTTCATTGGCCATTGTTGTACAGCGTTTCATTTTGAATACTATTTTCCATGCCAATGTCCATATATTTGGCCATTGGCATGCCTTCCACATTATATACACCCTTGATTTGGAGCTGTTATGGCTCCATTTTGTAGTTTGCAGAAATGTACTCGGTTACCAGCCGAATACATTTCTGCAGGTTACACTAATCCTGCACGGATGACTGCCTGCTTCCTGGATCGCTAATTCACCTCATTTGCATGGTTTTCACCTGCAAATGGGGTAATTAGCATACAGGAGCAGTGTCCGTGCAGGAATAGTCCAGGAGCGCTCGTGCAGGTCCCGGGAGCTTGTTCCTGGATCTCTCTGCCGCCATATTGCCTCCAGCAGCACTTGCACTATTCCTGCATGCCATGCAGATCTTGTGAATCCCAGGGGTAATCTCTCAAACCTGGCCAAAAAATTTCAAAGGCTAACAGGTAGCATTTACCATCTTCCTAACAAAACAGTAATAGTTCATCCGGTAGGGGGGAAACTGCCAACAGCTTCCTGCAAAGGCAAAATAATTTCCACAGGTACAGCAGCCTCCGGCCAGGTTTCCTTTACAGGATAATAGCTTCATTCTTTCAAGAAAGCTTCTTACATGTGAAATTGTTGGGAGCTCCTTCACAGAAATCATTCTACGGTTAGAGAAAAATCCATTTAACAAGTCTAGCGATGAACTGAGCTCAGGCCGAGTATTCTGCTGCTTTTACTATGATGTGGCTTCCTGGTTCCTGCCTGTGAGGCTTTTATCTGCTGTCAATAACATGCCCTCTAGACTATAACATAGGTACAATAGGGAGCTTTCCTAACCCCACCCCCACCCTCCTCTCTCTAGTGCTGAAAATCAACAAACTCTATACTATATTACAATACCTAAATGATTAAAATGTATCCAAATTTATTAGCTGTTATTTATCTAGAATTTAATAGGGTGTGAAATGTATCCTGGATAGCTGTTTATAACAAATAGTACAATTAAAGTGGCCAACCTTTTAGGCCTATAAGATCCTTCCCTATTTGTGATATGATTAACTAAAGACTTGACTAAGAAGCTCAAAGAAAGTAAAAGAACATTTCCTGCAAAATGGTAACATGCATAATGCAACAGAACTCTAGAAAAGAAAGTTTGATTATAGATACTTTATTTAATATTATGGCATTCCTGTACATTCATAGGTGATCCTGCATGCACACTCCATCCATCTTTATAGAGAAGGTAATGGAATGTTTCTGTCCCATCTGCAAATCATCAGGTTTTAATTTTAGCTTGCATTTGGCATAAACTTCTACCACTTGTGGATATACAAAACAATGTCTAGAACAAAACATTGCAAAGACTCATCCGCAGAGATGACTATATGCCACACCATCCTAATTCTGAGCTCTAAGAGTTATGCTAAAGCTACAAGTTTTGCAATGGCAGAAAGGATAGGAAATAGCCAGTGTGATTTTACTATGGCCATTAAGTACACTTTCTTTATGAGTAGATGGAACTGAAAGTACCGTATTTGTCAAAAAAAAAAAAAGCCACCCTGCATGACAGATATGGGGGACATGCCCCCCATAACCTCGAACATATATATATATATATATATATATATATATATATATATATATATATACCAACTCCACAATCACAGTAACTCAAAGAAGGGGGAAATTCCCAAGAAAAGGTCATTACTCACTGATAGTGATTTCCTATGGCGAAATTCCATTTGTCATAAGTTTGATTCTTGGGCAACTGAAGCTTGAGAGTTTGATTTGTATCCACCCATAGGTGACCCATTAATACAGAATTTGCTTTAACCAACCATACAACAGGCAAGAGGCCATCCTGCACAACAACACCACCTGTATGATAGCTGTGAGAATTCATGTATGACAGGTAATTCAGCCATCATACATGCATTCTCATCACCCTAGCACTGGGCCACGCATATGGGGGCACTAGCACTCTCAGTAATATAATATGTTTTTAATACACTTAAAAAAATCCCAATCCCTCAGAGCCACATGCTCCAGGGATCTAAATCTTGTCATCACAATAAACAAAACATGCTGGAGGGATAGGTTCCTGACCCAGGGACTTCCCAGACTGTAAAAAAGACTGCCCATACATGTCAAGCAGAGTGCCTCTTTGGCCCTCTTCAAAAGGAATCTTGATGATTGGATGGGAAAAAGGAAATACACCCTGGGGATCACGTCAGTCGCCCTGCTAGACAAGAGTCCAGGGAAGTAAATAGTGTGGGAAGAAATAGCCAGGGAATTGTTATGGCTAGGCTTGTATAGACCCTAGGGCCGATAGCCTAGTACCAACCTATGAACCTATAAATGCACCTGTGCAGTTCACACAGAACCGTAACGTGAATATCTAATGTCATATGCCCCCCATAGCTCCCCCACACCAGTAGAATAGCTACACCTGTATTTGGAACTGCTACTGGAGACACTTTGACTTCAAACCATCTACTACTTGCACGACAAAGTCCCTCATAGAGATGGAGCACTTTGCCAAAATCAATGTAAAACTCTAAAGAGTTTTGGAATTACAATTCTGAATTTTAAGAATTAGGTATAGGGCTGTACCAACTCCATTAACGTGTGCTGAACGAGGACAGGTGGTGCTCCAAGTTTTGGACTGAGACACAGGGCAGCTACTCACTGTAGCAGCTTATCACACACACAAACTAATTTGGAATTCCATCCAATGTCTTTACAAAGAGTATTTCTGCAGAAAAAAATTTAGTCCGAATTCCAAAGACTGTCCCCTGGATTTACAAAGTCCTGTAGAACGTGCAGTAGAGCTATTTTCTGCAATGTGGCCAACGTGCAAACCAGGAATGAGCTCCCGGGATGTGCACGTGAGCTCTTAGACTAATCCTGCATGGACTGAGCTCCTGTATGCAAATTACCCTCATTTGCAGGTGAAAAGCATGCGAACAAGGGTAATATGTGAACCAGGAAGCTGGCAGCTGTCCATGCAGGACGAGTGCAGTGTGCAGAAATGTACTCGGTTAGTATTTCTGCAATCTACAAAACTGAGCTATGACAGCTCCAAATAAAGGCTGCATATCATTGAGGAAGCATGCCAATGGCCAAGTAGAAGGCCATTGGCATTGCAAACTGTTTAAAAAATAAAATAAACAACTTTTTTTTCCCGCTGATCTTGCCTGTTTAAGCATAGGGCAGCGGCACGCAAATGGGTTTGGAGGAAAATAATAAAATAAACCTAAAATAAGCATTCTAACTAAAATCAGTATTCTGCCATGCAAGTCAATGGCAGGCAGAAGACAACCTGACCAGTGAGTAATGGTTGCTAAGGGGGAGGCTCAGTGTGGGACATGTAACTATGCATTAGCAGGCAATACTATGCAAATGAGGGAAAGGTTAGTGAATCCCAGAATTTCCAAGGGTGTGAGGCAGGTCCCAAGAGTGTAAGAGTATAAAGAGCTGGGTGCAAGATTAGGATATAGGTGACATCATGGGGGTGTGTGTCCGGCATACTGTAAGTGGATTGGAGACCTGTGGCTCGGGATTGCTTCTAGCTTAGCACAGCTAAGCTAGGGGTGTGTCTAAACCTGCCTAGCACTCTTTACAAAGTGTAAGCAGGTGTGCGTGCCATGCACCGGATTTTACAGGAAGAAAAAAGAAGTTAAACCAGGAAAAAGCAGCTCTGTGAAAATTTGAGTACTCTGTGCGGCGCGCACACGGGCTTAAACAGGGAGGCATTGGGAAGGGAAAACAGCAGCAAGAAGGTAATCAAGGAGAACCAGCTTAGCTGACAGGTGAAATGTATCAGAATCAGCCAATTACACAGGCAACAGACCAGCCTAGCCCAGCATACCACTATAAACTATGCAAACACCTTTCCCCCTTGTTTTTCCCACAAACTCTGTACCACTGGTGTATACAGACGGGGAAATTTTACAAAACAAAAGCAAGAGAAAAATGTTAGGGTCTGCTTTTGCTATCATAAACCAGCATGTGCAAGAGGCTGAGGGCAGTGAGGATGTGAATGCTGCTGAGTAACCCACAGTGAAGAGATGGAGAAGAGTGTACAGACCCACTGTAACCTACCAAGGGCTACATGAGCTAGAGATAGTGGAGCACTATAGGGTGGGCAGGGACCTCCTACAGCAAATTGTTGAGCTGTGCCAGCCACGCCTGACACACAGAACTAACAGAGGGGAACCCATCCCAGTGGATGCCAAGGTATGTGTAGGCCTAAAAATACTAGCTACAGGTACCTTCCAAAGGCCAAATGGGGATATGATGGGGATTTCACAGGCATCAGCATCCAGGGTACTCCACCAGTTCCTGGATGCCATGTAAGCACATCTCAGTGAGCACGTATATTTCCCCATCACCTGTGAGGCGTTGGCCAGCAATATGCATCTCTTCCACCAAATAGCAGAATACCCTGAAGTAGTGGGTGCAATAGACTGCATGCACATATGCATGAAAGCATGACTAGTTGAGCGAGGTAGGGCCTACATCAACCGCAAGGGCTTCCCCTCCATCAACTGCCAGGTCGTGTGCAATGCCCAGGGCATAATAATAAATATGTGTGCTGACTGCCCTAGAAGCTACCACGATTCTCACATCTGGCATCTGATGCAGCTGTACCAGACATTTGCCAATGGGAACATCCCACATGGTCACCTAGTGGGGGATGCTAGATACGCACTGGAGCCATGGCTGATGACACCCATCAGAAATGCACACAACCAAACAAGAACTCCATAATGAGGCACATGCAGAAACACGAATCATAATAGAGCATGTGTTTGGGATGCTCAAGTCATGGTTCCGGTGCCTGGACACATCTGGTGGAGCCTTGCAGTACTCACCAACTACTTGTATCCAAATTTTCCTTGTATGTGCCATGCTACACAATATGATCCTGCTGAAACAGCTGCAGCAGGAACAGCATGGGGCAGGGCCACACAGCCCCCCACCAGTGCCAAGGCCTGCACAGGTGCAGAGTGACTCAGAGGAGAAACAACCTGAGCCTGCCCCAGTAGGCAGAAGGAGGCATGCCCAGTATGCCCTGGCCTTGGCAAATAGGCAATGCATAGCACATGCACAGACACAGTAGGACCCAGGGAATGACACCTCTCTCCGACTCGCACATACAGTAAAAGGGATGCCAAACATGACACTACCTGTGCTCAACCATGTATAGGGAGTGCACTATGTGCATCCGACATAGGCAGCCCTGCAGCACCACTCTCAATACTGGGACACCCAAAAGGTAAGTGACTCACACATGCCAGTTGGGGGGGGGCACATACCCAACAACAGTCACAGCCAGCAGGATAGGTGTAGACAAACACAAACATATGTGTTCTATGGCCTCTGAATGAGTCCTATGGGTAACCCCTCCCCCAGGCCTACACAGACAGACTACAGCAGGCCAGCCAGTTGGATGTAAGTTGTGAAGGCTAGGAAGTCAGAAACTAATATGTAGGTAGTTAAAGCTAAGATCTGTAGTACACCGGTATGCCTCTAGCCAGCACAATAGGTAAGACTACAGACAGAAATGGTGTACCCGACATACCAGTGCAGTCCTAGCAAATGTGTAAAAGTGTAAGGTGTGCCCCACCATCCTACGTAACTTACAGTAACAATCAGGTGTGCCCCCACCACCCCTGTGTAGAAATGTAGAAACAGTCATGTGCCCCCCCCCACTATGCAGAAATGTAGCAACAGTCAATGCCAAATGACCGATATATACCCTGCAGACACAGCATGCTACCTGCTGGTGTACAACACAAAGGTCAGCACCACAGTACAAACTACCTGGACTTGATCCACACATGCAATAATAATGGCCATACTGGGCATGCTCACACACTTAGAGGAATAAAGGCAATGTCAGTCAACAACATACTGAGAGGTCGTACTGGGCATGCTTACACACTTAAACACATGAAGGCCATGTCAGCAAACACCAGTGAACCAGACATATCTGGCAGTTGCAGTTCTTAGTGCAGACACATGCCAGTATGCACCACTCCTGCCTTGCACACACAGTGGATAGGAATACAGACATATATGTAAGGACAACACACTATAATAAGCCAAATCTAGATGGACATAGATGTGTGGAAGAGGGTGACCTTGACAAGGAGCCATCTGGGCCTGTCCCATCCAGCACACAGCCAAAGGGCCCCAAACACATGAGGTGCAGGTGTCACTCATTGCAGATACTAGCCACCAGTATCTGTCAGCATGACTGCGTGTTGCACGTACCAGCTGTGCAACATGACTGTACAAGGAAGTAGTCACCTAGTAGCTGTATACATGTACCTGTGACTTATGACCTCATGTGTGCCCGCATGCGGCATGTCAACCCCTACATGAATGGGTTATGGCCCATGCACACACTGCCCTCCCCATAGCAGTATAATGACAAGCCTGCTGAGGTCATCCAATGTGAAATACACCTTTGGGAGAGCTGTAGCTCAGTAATCCCCATGGCGTGTCCCATAACTGCATACTGCTATAGTGATAAACTAGTTAGGTAGTAGTCCTAACCCCAGACATGGCAACTGCATGAGTATGTGTTTGTGTGCATGTCTCACTGTCTCTGACTGTGTATAGCTAAATGCTTTTTATGGTACTCACACTCCGTACAGTTCATACACACAGCTATGGCAAGGCTGCTGATGTCACTCATCTAGAAATACACTTCTGCGGCAATCATATCCCAATAATCTTCGTAGTGCAATCTGTAACTGCGAACTGCTGTAGTGTGATAAAGTAGTTAGTTAGGTGTTCTAACCCCAGACCTGGCAACTGTGTTCTTGTGTGTGTGTCTAACTGAGTAGAGAGCAATGCTTTTTAGGCCACTCTCACCCCATACAATACACATACTCAACTTTGGCAAGGCTGCTGATGTCACTCACCTAGAAATACACCTCTGGGGAAATCATAGCCCAGTAATCTCTGAAGTGCGTCCTGTAACTGCGCACTGCTGTAGTGTGATAAAGTAGGTAAGTAAGTGTTTTAACCCCAGACCTGGCAATTGTGTGCTTGTGTGTGTCTGAGTAGAGAGCAATGCTTTTTAGGCCACTCACACCCTGTACAATACATATATTCCACTTTGGCAAGGCTGCTGATGTCACTCACCTAGAAATACACCTCTGGGGAACTCTCAGCCCAGTAATCTCTGTAGCGCATCCTGTAACTGCATACTACTGTAGTGTGATAAAGTAATTAGGTAGGTGTTCTAACCCCAGACTTGGTAACTGTGTGTGTGTGTGTGTGTGAATCTTTGTGTCTCTGAGTGATGTAACAATGCTTTTGAGGTCACGCACACTCCTTAGAATTCATATACCCAACGTTGGCAAGGTTGCTGATGTCACACACCTACAAATACACCTCTGGGAAAGTCATAGCCCAGTAATGTCTGTAGCACGTCCTGTAACTGTGTACTGCTGTAGTGTGATTTAGAGCTGTGGTAGGGTTCCATCACCCCCCATGGCAGTTCTGGATGTTTTGCATGTGTTTCAATGTCTGTGTATGGAGCAATGCATCATAGGCTACTCACTCACAGTACATTTCAAATGCCCTACTTTGCCAATCCTGTTGATGTCATTCATTGTGAAATACAACTTTGGGGAGAAATTTCCCTGTAATCCCTGTGGTGCGACCTATAACTGCTCCCAGCTGTAGTGTGATATAGGCCTTGGTCAGGGTTTCTATACCCACACATGACAGTTGTGGATGTTTTGTGTATGTCTCACTGTCTGTGTAGGGAGCTATGCATTTTAGGCTTGTCACTCGCAGTACAGGTGAAATGCCCTACTTTGGTAAATCTGCTGATGTCATTGAGTGTGAAATACACCTTTGGGGAGGGATGTCTCTAGTAATCCCTGTGGTGTGTCCTATAACAGCTCCGTGATATAGGCCTTGGTCAGGGGTTCTATTTCCACACATGACAGTTGTGGATGTTTTGTGCACGTCTCACTGGCTGTGTAGGGAACAATGCATTTTAGGCTAGTCACTCGCAGTACAGGTGAAATGCCTTACTCTGGTAATCCTGCTGATGCCAGTTACTGTGAAATACACCTTAGGGGAAGACATACTCCAGTAATGTCTGTGGCGTGTACTACAACTGCATAGTGCTGTAGTGTGATAAACTAGCTAGGTAGGGGTTCAACTCCCTAACATGTCAGGTGTGTGTGTGTGAGACACCCGTGGCCAATGTGGATGGGGTTTTGCCTATTACATTTATGGTGGCCCTACTATATATCACAATGTCAACCATGCAGGGATAACAGATGTAAATAAGCTGGGAGGCTGGGGTGCAAAGCCATACCCATAGAGGTGAAATCAAGGCCAGTCAATCCACATTAGTGACTCCACTATTACCCAGAGCACACACTCATCCCATGTGTCATACACACATGCCTAGGCAACAGCCAATATGTGAGTAGTTCACTGCATATTGGCCATTGATAGCAACTATGCAATGATAGCAGTGGGCTACAGAGGGCATGTCACCCTGCCCATCTGTCCAATATGCACTTACATGCAGACAGTGCACCTCCACCATGTTCCCCAATGGACACCTGCACTACCTGTGGTGTCTTCACATGTGACTCACAATGAACATACCATACCTGACAACATGCCCTGTATGGACAGGTGACACTGACATCAGGGAATGCTGCTAGCATGCTATCAATGTAGGTGAAGGGTAAACCTGCTGCCCATTACCAGTTCCTGCCACAGATGGGCAAGACTGGCACATCTGATGATAATCTGTGTTCACAACATGGGCCAGACACCCCAGGTACAGTTCCACATGTCACTGTACATGCATGTTGGAGGTGTGTACATCCTAGGCACCATCAATGTCATGGACTAAGGAACACATACATGGAATGTGGTGTACAGCATTGGCCACATGCAATAGTCACCCAGCTGACTGGATGGAGGATGCAATACCCACCTGTGTGGGCAAATGCAGTAACTACAGGCCTGAGCTACAATGCAGACCATTGTCATGTGAACTGATGCCAAGGTATACCCATTGCCTACCCCTGTATAGCCTGCTGGCACAGTTGACCACCACACACCTGTGTAGACATGCACCCATGCATGTCAGAACTGGCACCCTGTGTGTTTGTGTGTATATGTTGCATGGTGCGTATGTCCACATCCACACTCACTATCACCCCCCAGGGCATACTGAAGCATACTGTCTGTCTGACATCTCCTCATGCTCCTTGCCCATAAGGCCTCCGTATGACCCGTGTGGTGCATGTGATACCTGCACATTGATGTGTTGTGGCAATCACACTAGTGATGAATTGCACTCCTAGCCCTGCCAAGTGTGTCAATATGTGTGCATCCCTGCGTGATTGTGCCTGTGCTGACACTGGTGCCTGTTCATGCAGACAGGCACATGTATGACACCTACCGTATATCTACCGTATCCCTGTTGCAGATGTCACTCACCATCGCATATATGTTCTGAGTGCTCCACATCAGGTAACCCATGTGGTGCATCCAATAACTGCACTGAACTGTGATAGCACTACATAGTTGTAACACAAACATGCTTCAGTTTTACTCTCCCACCCCTCTCTGACATGTATCTGCCTCTGTCTGCCTCCTCCACTCCCTCTCTGGTGGATGTGGAGACCCACACCTGCCTTGCTTAGGCAGCAGCATGTGTATTTTATGTGATGCTCATGATCAGCTGATGGCCTTTGCATGAATTGCAGCCCTCCCCTAGCTGATTGCATGTGAAACAGCTGTGGTAACAATCCCATAGCCAATTGCATGGAAACACTCCAATACCTAGGAACATCATGGTGGTGTTGGGCCTTTGCAGTCACTGTGAGCAGGAACTGGATCTGATGTTTGGCAAACAGCATTCCAGATGGATTGGGGATTTATCTCTAACAACATACACTGTGGAAAGAGGGCAACAAACAGGAGGGGGATGTGCCTGATCTGACTACAGACTGCAATTGCTGCTATACTGCATTTGGAGTAATGTTGGTTTAATGGTGTTTGTCTGGTTATGCCTGTTGTACATGTCGCAATACCTCCCATGTCAGTTCCATGTATATGAGGAATCCCCATCTGCAGGTTCATCTGCAGACTGTGCAGTGTTGTGCCTATGGTTTCATGTGTTAGCCACAGTGCATCAATCTGTGGAATGCAGAAGGTAGTGAGAGGACTGCAGTCTGTAGACGGTGAAGGCCGTGACAGTTACTGACTTCATATCCCTCATACAACATATGTTGCAACAAACCCCATTACAATGGAAAATATATGAGGTTATCACAGCAACATGTCTATACTGGCCTTGTGTTTATGCCGTCAGCCACACCTCTGTCAACCTTTGTACGTATGGCTTGCATGAAGTGGTGCATATGTGCTGTACACCATAAATACTGTCATCATATCTGATAACAAGCCAGTGATATATCAGATTGCTACACATGTCATGTACAGTAGTGGTTATATTTCATGACATAAGCTGGATATTCTGTGGATGTTTGTACAGTACTGAGGTCTGTGTAGTGATGGCAAATGTCTGCAGTGTGTCTATTGTTAACATGTACTTCAGCTGTGTACAGACTGTGGTAGATGTCATTGTTCTAGCTCCCCTTCTATCAGATGTTACATGCTGCCCCACTGTATGGTACCGTTTTGCTGTACATGTTTGTAGGGCCATACACACACATGTCCCATACCACAGACAGCCATCATACCAAACTGTGTAGCAGCCCAGTATATGTAGGGTCATTCTGTGAGTGGTACTTATGAGGATGATGTAGAACAGATAGTCCATATACTGTAATATTATGCTAGCTTACCATGTGTGGCTGTGTCTGTGTTCACAGTGGTCATGGTTATGCACTGTCACACATGTGTATCTTACCCTGTGCTGTGACATGGCTGTTAAGCCTGCTATATATGCAGGTACATGTGCATTCCCCCATACGAGATGTAGGCCAGTGTTGAGCCAGTCTGCCTGTAGCCTGCACAGTGCATTGTTACATGCCTAGCACCTTAGTGTACTTAACCAGTGGGATGTTATGTGCAGATACTTGACAGATCTACTGCTGCTGGGCCTCCCTTAAATGGCATGTATGTCAGACAGATCAGTAGGATCTGTACAGATGTATGTCAATATCAAGTGGGTGGTATGTGTCCATGGCACTCCTGTACCAGCAGTCATTATGTATCAGGCCAGACAGGAGTGTGTGAATCCAACACCTATAGTGCCAAATGTATACCAGTCATTATGTGTTATACTCATCTACATGGCTGCCTATATCCATATTGTCAGGCTGGTACACATGTGGTGCACTAAGGGATTATGAGTATACCTTTGGACTGTACAGGCTGTGTCCGAAGTTCCACATATAGTGGCCAAAACTCTGCTGCATTCCACAGGGTCATTACATGCTAGCAGAGGTACCTTACAATAATTTCCTTAGGATGTCTGTCAGTAGCCAATGGTACACATGTTATAAGCAGATGTCAGCATCCACACACACCATGTCTGTGAAGACAATCCCAATGACAGTAGCAACATTCTACTAATATACCTGCTATACATACCTGCCATCCCCTTGCACTACGTCTTTGGGACTGTAGGGGCTGGTGTACAGCTACACTCCATATCCAAGACATATGGTGGAAATATATATACATATACTTATCCAGATAGCCAAATATATATAATTACACATGTACTACATTGAATTACCACTGTCATGGCAACCACCCACTGTAAATCCCTACAGCATGCAGGCTTGATCCCTTTACATTCCCTGTGTGATGGACATCCTTCCTGTGTGTGGGCATCAGTGATACAGACAGCAGGTAGCAATACCTCTTACAGGAGAATTTGCACACTCAGAGTGGCCAGATATTCGTAGGAGGATCAGGAACTACAGACAGACTGTGGGTAGAGTTGTATAATGCTCTGCATATTACTAGTGTTACAGTGTGTGTGTGTGTGTGTGTACATACTAGTGTACCTTAGAATGCAGTCTGTCTGCATAGCTCACTACTGTGGGCCTGACCTCTTGCTGGACACAGGTATGCCTATCATGTGTTGTCTGTCCACCACACAGGTCCTGTGTCAGATATTACACTAGCAGTGTGTGTGTGTGTTGCATGGTATCAGAACATGGCTACATCCATGTCTATTTCTAACCTCAATCCCCTGACTAAGGGTACGTTACAGACTATCCTGTAACACCATCAACTTGCTTAGTGTATGGCAACAGTGTTCCACATATGTGCCTGTGGTCCAGCCTCTGTCCTCTATCTACATGCCAAGCTTTGCATATATGTTATGCTGTTGGGGGTTGTTCTGTAGTGGGCTGTGAGTATATCACACTGCCATTGCTGCCATTAATCCACTGCTGTTGTATCCCCCACACATACAGTGGGGCTGGGGCCATATATGTCTGGGCATCAACTACACAACACATTTGCGCCCTTATGCACTACAGAGGCCATTGTATTTAACAGTGGTATATGGGCCTGTATTATTGAGTCTAGGTGGGGAGCACCTTAAATGACATAGGCTGTTACAAAATCTGGGGGTATCAGGGGGTGAGCTGCCACAAGGTATGTGGATGTACAGTACTGTATACACCACCTATATTGACATTACTTACATTACTTGGGGTACTGCAAGCCTACTGCCTCCTGCCATACAGACTGTTCTGTGCATTATGCCTTGTTATGTACTGGTTACAACCCATTTGATCACAAAACGTCTTTACCTCCTACGGAGTTTGTACAGAGTCTAGATAGAGGCTGCTGAACTACACACCTGCAGTACATATGGTTGATTGTGTGGTACCCTCTGACCCAATCTGTCTGCACTATTGTACATTCTGAAGGGCTTGGCCTGGACAGCACCAGATGTTAACCTTCCCAGACTACTGTATTAGTGTAACTGTTTCACAGTTGGAGTACTCGGTTAATATGGTTGTCAGTATTTGAAAAGATATATGATATGGCATATAGAACTGTTATTGTACACAATTAAAAGATTCCCAATTCTGCAAACCTGTGTGTGGTGTCTTTCCTATGACCTTTCTATGGGTATATGTTGCAGGCAACAATTGACATTAGTATATGTCGGCCATACAGTGTCCAGTTGTTCAGGTGTTAACTGTAGCCATAGTAGCTGTTCCATATTGTGTGCACCTCCTACATATGTATCTTACTGTACATATATCTGCATGTGTATGTGTAGTCACATGTATATATATGCATATATATATATATATATATATATATATATATATATATATATATATATATATATATATATATATATATATATATATATATATATATATATATATATATATATATATATATATATATATATATATATATATATGTATATCTGTAGCTGCATATATGTGTCTGTGCATCTGTATCCTGGGGATGTTGATGGCTTCCACATATTACATGTCCTATGGGAGGCAGACTGTACTTGGTAGTGTATTGCAGGGTGCATGTGTTTGGCTTTGGGGCAATGCCTATTCATACAAGACATATAGTGTGTGGGGCCCTCAACCCCATTAATGGTGCATGTGGACATAGGTGTATTTGTTAATCTGCAATTGCTATCTACAGGTGTATGGCCTTATATACCTATAAAGATATTTTTATCTGCTAACAGATATATAACTATATGTGCATGGATAGTGATATATGTGTATATAGAGTTAGTAAAACAACATATATATTTATGTAGGTTCATAGGTAGGTACTAGGCTATCGGCCCAAGGGCCTACGTACGCCTAGCCAACAAGGTTCCCCGGCTTACACCACCCAAGAAAGTTGTTTTCCTGTGCCACTGGGGATCACTTCTGTGTCTCTGCTCGACTGTGGCACATATAGTCATGGCTCTGACACCAGGCATCTGTCTCAGCAAGGCCCTTCTGTAGGATGTCCACATCATTTGGGGACTTGACTATGGCTCCAAGTTTGCAGTCATGTGCGAACTTCGTTAGCCAGAGGACTTCTGTGTTAGCCTGTACTTCAGAAAAGTAGATACCAAACAGGAGAGGTCCCAGGACGGAACCCTGTGGTACACCACTTGTCACTGCTTTGAGGTCAGATTTGGAGTCTGCAACTTTTACAGTGTGGGTTCTGTCAGTGAGCCAGTTGGCAACCCATCTTGTGATGTAGAGATTTATACCTAGTTTAGTGAGTTTAGCTATAATTCCAGAATGGGGGATGGTGGCGAAAGCCTTGGCGAGGTCAAGATAGGCTGTGTGAACCACCTTACCCTCATCTACAGCTTTGATGACTGCCTCAAAGAAGTCGATCAGGGTCAGGAGGCATGACCTGCCTTTCAGAAACCTGAACTGGGTGGGATCCAGAGTTTGGAGGTTACCAATGTCTTTGTTTATGAGTTCCATGATGATACGTTCCATGGCCTTGCAGACCAGGCTCGTCAGGCTAATAGGTCGATAGTTGCCGGGATCAGTGGTTGCTTCTCCTTTGTGGAGAGGGATAACTGTTGCTGTGTGACATTCAATGGGCACAAATCCTGATGTGAAGCTATCATTGAACATGGTGCTTAAATGGGGAGCCAGTTAATTCTGAAGTTCGTGTAAAACGCAGCTTGGGATGTTGTCCGGTCCCTTGTATGCTGTGTTTTTTGCTTTAGAGAGTGCAGCTTTTACCTGTGTCATTGTGATTACAAGGACTCTGCATTCTTCCTGTATAGATATGGGCCCTTTTAGGGGGTGAGGGGGGTAAAGTTAGCACTGAACCTTTCTGCCAGGATGTTGGCAATATCAGTTGGCTCTGTAATTTTTGTGCCGTTGTGCTGTAACTCAGAGCAGATCAGGGTGTTGCCATCAAGATTCTTGACATAGCTATAGAATGCTTTGTGGTTGTCCTTAGAATTAGTGGCAATTTTGTTTGCATAGCTAGCTTTGGAGGATCTTATAAGGGATCTCAGCTTCTTACTGAGGCTGACCAGGGAACTCCTCCACTCATGGGATTTTACTCTCTTTTGCAGCAGTTTCTTCCTTCTGTTGTACAGTTTGTTTATGGCAGGAGACCACCAGATTGGCTTCCTCTTTTTGGAGGATAGCGTCTTAGTTCTGTTTGGGATAGCACAATCCATGCACTCATGTAAGTGCTTATAGAGTGCATTTGTGTAGGATTCAGCAGTTGTAACTGAACTGTCCATCTGCATGAGTGTCATGAAGTTCACCACTTCTGTCTTAAGAAGCATGAAGTTGGCTTTGGAGAAATTTTTTACCATGGTTTCCTTAATGGGGGGGGGGGGATGTGGATATAAAGGGTGATTAGCTTATGGTAGAATCGGACCAACGAGGAGTTGACTTCGGGTGTGGAACACCGGTCACTCATGTTGGTAATGACTAGATCTAGGATATTGTTGCCCCTGGTGGGGGTGTGGATAAGTTGATCCAGGGCGTTGGAGTTTATGAATTCCAGAAAGCAATGAGCTAAGGAGTTGGTACATGAGTAGTTTTCCTAGTTAATTGTGGGGTAGTTGGAGTCGCCCATTATTAGGATGTTTGGTTGAATCCTAATATTTTCCAGTACATCAAGAAAACATGAGTGGGAATCCTGGGGCATGGTGGGGGATCTGTAGCAAGCTACAATTTGGATTACAGTTTAGCCCAGAGTTAGTTGCACTTGGATAACCTCGGATGCATTATGCTGAGCAACTAGCCTGGAGGTGTGGATATCCTTAATGAATATGGATACACCTCCGCCTTTGGTGTTTTGGTCTATATATATATATATATATATATATATATATATATATATATATATATATGTCTATCTATACATATATGGATATGTTGTATCTTTTAAGGTTGCAATATAGTTACACACGCAGACATCTAGATGTTGGTATACATTCTCTGTACTGTTGCATGACAGGACTGTCTGATATGTTTCTGAAACATTGAATATCTCTGTATCTGTCATGGCTTAGTGGTACATCACTTTGTGTATGGTGTGCAGGGTCCTTGGTTTGAGCCTTGCAAGAGCTGTTTATTTTGTTGCTGGATAGAACACAGCCTGTTGGATACAGAGTGATTAAGACACCTTAAAGCAGTTGTAAGTGGGTTTGCATGGGTTTGCGCGATGGTAAGCACTGCTAACCTCTGGTTACAGTTTGTTATACTCAGTTAGCTTCTACTTTGCTTAATCTGTGTACGCAATGCTTACCCCTGTGCAAACACACTTAAACACACTTACTACTGCTTATTTGTACTTATACCTGCTTACTAGTGCCTTAATCATTATGACACTGACACTTCACATGTGCATTTAATGCAGTACTCCAGTTCACATTTACATGTTATTATGTAGGTTATACGGCAATAAGTTGTTAAAATATGTTCATATACAGTTTTCACATGGAAAATGATATGAGTTGCAATGGAGCATGAACCAGGAATGCCTGCTTGTAAGGCAGATGCTCTAACCACTACACTATTGCTGTGCTGCTTCAGTTGCATATATATTCCTTGTTATCCTCTTCAGCCTTCTCAGCTGCTTTAACCTTAGCTAAGCAATGGGCAAAGCCATGCACCTATGGTTAGCTGTACTCGGGGTTATAAAAAAAAGTAAATAAAAGGTTATCTTCATTTTATTTAAATGTACTGTTGCTGTTGAACATATGGGGACTGTTGGTGGAGATATGCAGACATCTATGAGTGGTCTTGCTCATTTATTTACGCAGTCATCTGTTCTACTTTGCAGGGGCATGTTTCTTCTGAGAGCTCTGCTCTCAGACACGCCCCCTGCACTCATCCATGCTCCATGTAGCATTAGGAGTTGAGGCAGCGCACCTTCATTAATATGCATGGCACGCTGCTGTCCTCCTTTTAAATTGCCGCTTCTGTGCAGGACTAAATTAGTTCTGCATGGAAGATTAGTAAATTTGGGGGTGTATTAACTTTAGGTCTAAATAACTAATGTATGTTGCTAAAACAAGGCTTAACAGCTTTTATACTTTATACTCCCTAAATCTAAAGCCAAAATACTACAATGCAGTATCTAACCCTTTGGTATTGGTAAGTATACCTATTATTTTTAATGTTGCCATACCTTGTTTTTCTCAGGGCCTTTGACAATCTGTACACATCTATCATTTATTTATTTTTTTTGGAGGGGACAGTTTTGAGATTTATGTAGGGTGTCTAAGACATAACTATGGTTTTGGTACTAAATGTGCTTTTTACATTATCCTGTTGACTACAGAGACTGATTGCTACCTTCTGGGTTTAATATTTTTATCAGAGTGTGAAGTGCATGTAAAATAACTGATAATGGAATTGGCAGTGCCTGTTTACAAGTAAGTGTGCCTCATATTGCTACAGGTTTCTGTTTACCTGGTTTAAGTCTTAACGTATCTTAGCCTCAGCCAGTTAAAGTAATATGCTAGATAAATATCTATTTTAAAGGTTGAGAAATAACATAATTTGTGCATAAGTTTAGAATAAACTTACATTGTATAGGAGCTAACACTTTCAGCATAGTATTTCACTGCATAATGTATTAGAGCTCTAAAGCAATAGAGTAAATAAAAATATGTGCACACATAGGATCATGGGATCATAGGGGATTATTAGACTATTGACATTAGTGGACCTTTTCAAGCCTAGTCATGCTTCCCAAAAATATTAGCCAGGTTTTGATCCCATAGGTTTTTTTGGAGGTATATAAATTACTTGGCATGAGCGGGTGAACATTTAGAAGGTACATCTGTCTGATGGGGACATGTGTGCCAGTCATGCTGTACTTAAAGTCAACCACAGTCCAATTTTGCTCCTGAATGCATTTGTTTAAAGTTATTAAGGGATCTTTGATACCGTATAAAAATGTGGCTTATTTTACATTTTTATTTTGAAAGTCTCATAGGGTGACATACAAGAGTGGAGGAAGATGCACACAGGTGGATTATATCTTATGTAGGAGGGCCAGTTTGAAGGAGATTGGAGACTGTAAAGTGGGGATCGGAGAAAGTGTAGTTAGTCAGCATAGGATGGTGGTTTGTAGGATGACGTTGGTGATCAAGAAGAGGAGGAGGAGTGTGAGGGCAGCACCAAGGATCAAATGGTGGAAATTGAAAAAGGGTAATTGTGAGGTGGAGTTCAGGGATGAGTTAAGACAGGCACTGAGTGGTAGTGAAGAGTTACCAAATAGCTGGGTAACTACAGCAGAGCTAGTAAGGGAGACTGCTAGAAAGGTGCTTGGTATCACATCGGGACAGAGGAAGGATGACAAGGAGACACGGTGGTGGAATGAGGAAGTACAGAAGAGTATACAGGCAAAGAGGTTGGCAAAGAAGAAGTGGGATTGTCAGAGAGATGAAGAAAGTAGACAGGAGTATAAGGAGATGAGGTGCATGGCAAAAAGAGAGGTGGTGAAGGCTAAGGATAAGGCATATGAAGAGTTGTATGAAAGGTTGGACACTAAGGAGGGAGAAAATGACCTGTACCGACTGGCTAGACAGAGGGACCGAGCTTGGAAAGATGTGCAGCAGGTAAAGGTGATAAAGGATAATGAGGGAAACATACTCACAAGTGAGGAGAGTGTGTTGAGGAGATGGAAAGAGTACTTTGAGGGGTTGATGAAAGAAGAGAATGAGAGGGAGAGAAGGTTGGATGATGTAGGGATAGTGAATCATGAAGTACAATGGATTAGCAAGGAGTAAGTAAGGATAGCTATGAAGAGAATGAAGAATGGAAAGGCTGTTGGCCCAGATGACATACTTGTGGAAGCATGGAGGTTTTTAGGTGAAATGGCAGTGGAGATTTTAACCAGATTGTTTAATGAAATCTTAGAAAGTGAGAGGATGCCTGAGGAATGGAGAAAAAGTGTTTTGGTTCCGATTTTTAAGAATATGGGTGATGTGCAGAGCTGTAGTAACTACAGAGGGATTAAACTGATCAGTCTCACCATGAAATTATGGGAAAGAGTAGTGGAAGCTAGGTTAAGAAGGGACGTGATGATTACTGATCAGCAGTATTGTTTCATGCCGGGAAAGAACACTACAGATGCGATGTTTGCTCTGAGAGTGTTGATGGAGACGTACAGAGAATGTCAGAAGGAGTTGCATTGTGTTTTTGTAGACTTAGAGAAAGCATATGACAGGGTGCCTAGAGAGGAGTTGTGGTATTGTATGAGGAAGTCAGGAGTGTCAGGGAAGTATGTAAGAGTGGTGCAGGATATGTACAAGGGTAGTGTGACAGCGGTGAGGTCAGCAGTGGGAGTGATGGATGCGTTTAAGGTGGAGGTGGGGTAACATCAAGGATCAGCTCTGACCCCTTTCTTATTTGCAATGGTGATGGACAGGTTGACAGACGAAATCAGACAGGAGTCCCCATGGACTATGATGTTTGCAGATGACATTGTGATCTGTAGTGAGAGTAGGGAACAGGTGGAGGAGACCCTGGAGAGATGGAGATATGCTCTAGAGAGAAGAGGAATGAAGGTCAGCAGGACTAAGACAGAATATATGTGTGTGAATGAGAGGTAGGGTAGAAGAATGGTGAGGATGCAAGGAGTAGAGGTGGCGAAGGTGGATGAGTTTAAATACTTGGGGTCAATAGTTCAGAGTAACGGTGAGTGTGGAAAAGAGGTGAAGAAGAGAGTACAGGCAGGATGGAGTGGGTAGAGAAGAGTGTCAGGAGTGATTTGTGATAGACGAGTACCTGTAAGAGTGAAAGGGAAGGTCTACAAGAGGGTAGTGAGACCAGCTATGTTATATGGGTGGGAGACAGTGGCATTGACAAAAAGGCATGAGTTTGAGCTGGATGTGGCAGAGTTAAAGATGCTAAGATTTGCACTGGGTGTGACGAGCATGGACAAGATTAGGAATAAGTATATTAGAGAGTCAGCCAAGGTTGGAAGGTTTGGAGACAAAGCCAGAGAGGCAAGATTACATTGGTTTGGACATGTGCTTAGGTGGGATGCTGAGTATATTGTGAAAAAGATGCTAAGGATGAAGCTGCCAGGTAACAGGAAAAGAGGAAGGCCTAAGATAAGGTTTATGGATGTGGTGAGAGAGGACATGCAGGTGGTTGGTGTGACAGAGCAAGATGCAGAGGACAGGAAGAAATGGAAACAGGTGATCTGCTGTGGCAACCCCTAACGGGAACAGCCGAAAGAAGATGATGATTTTGAAAGTCTCTACTCTCTTTTTTTGGTATTTATTAAAATCCAGCCTTGGCTAACTCACATAAATCTTGCAAATTCCATCTATTTTTGTAGCACTTCAACAATTAAATATGTAGGAAGCATTTATTTTGAAAAAATGTCTCTGATTTCTCTTTCTTTTTTAATCAGCTTTTATTTTCCAAATAAAAAGATTTGCTACTTTCACTTTTTACATTTCCTCCTTCTGGCCACTTTTTGTAAACTTGGTTGCAATTTTACTCAGTTTAATGTATTAATGATGATGCATATCTTGATCTGGAGTTATTGTAGCATTTCATCTAGATTGCTTTTCTTTTAGTTTCTTTTTAACAAAATCATGTTTTTAGGTTGAATTAAGGAAAAAGAAAAAGGTATTTTACTCTACATTTTATTACCCATTGATAGTTGAACTGACAAAAGGCATACACCCTGCAAAGGAGTACTTCTCTATTTCAATAAAAATAGAAGTACGTGTGTGTGACAGTCACTTTTAATGTTTTACTTTCTCCTTATGAAGCTTTTTATAATATAAACTATCCTATTTATCATCCTATCAGGCAATGAGTTGTTCAGGGTGCAGTCACATTCTAAAGCGTCCACTGCTCTTACAACTGGAAAGCTCTATTTTCTCCATTTTCCCCTCTTGACTAACAGTAGTTTTCTGAAATGAAAGGAAAGAGAAAAGTGAAAAAAATAATGAACATTTACCTGACATGTAAAGCAACTTAACAGCATTGTGTGATCTAGTTAGGGAATAATTAAAAGTAGAAAACGTATCAGGTTATAACACTTCCTAATGTGATTTCTGTAAGAATTGAAAAAGCAAATTGCCCCACTGAATAATACATACGCTTATCTTGGGTATCTTGAATTCAGAAAATAATTCAGGAAAACATAAGCACCTATGAGCTAGAAAACTGTTAGCATGCAGAACAGGTATTTGTCAGGCTCAGTGACCTAATGGATAAGGAATTGGCCTCCCTAAGCCAAGGATTGTGGGTTTGAGTCCCATCTGGAGTGAGATAATCTATGCTGGGTGATAGTATGAAGGTTAAGATGTTTACCTCCCAATCCAAAGGCACATGGTTTGACCCCCCCCCCAGTATGAACTTACAGACAGTGTTAAAAATAAGTAAATAAAGAACTTGCCAACTATGGGTAATAAACCTCTATGCATTCTTCCAATGGAAAACTGAAATCTTCCCACACAAAAAACAAACATTGTAGCATTTTTGTAGTGTATAAGGCACCATGATTATGCTTCAAAATCAGAAAAAACAAACCTGTTATGTGCTACTGTAGCACAAGACCTGACCATTACAACATCTTCAAAGGTGTGTAACAAATGTTGCACACCCCGTAAGTGCTGTGACAGTTGGGTATAAGGGAAGGGACATTCTTTTGGTCCCTGACTGTCTGTCCTTCTATGTTCACTGAAGTTTATAGATGTTAGTCTCTAAGTAACTTATTTAAATTAGGGCACTATTTGAAAACTGCCCCTGGCTTTTCTCTACTTGCTGTGTATGCAACAGTTTTTGATAAGTGCTTTACTTTCAAAGTCAATAAAACACTTCTGCTTTTTTTACAGGTAGTACATGGAGAAGCTAAAACTCCTTGCACTCTTATACTGCAAAGAGTTATGATCAAATATTTCCAATCATAACCAATTATTATATGTTCTTGACACGGATGCCACAATTTACCTCTTGAGCTTGGCTCGAGAGGTGAATTTCTTGGCATCTATGTCTCAAACACATAATAATGTGGTTACGATCAGAGACCTGATCATAACCCTCTATGTTTTCTGTTTTGCTGTGTATAAACTGCTGGCTTAATGAAAATGACTTCATAAGCAAAGAGCCCTTCACCAGTCAATTTTATAATAGCAGCCCCAGAAATAAACATTTTACATCCTAAATTGTTATTAGATAAAATGATAAATGGATTTGCTGTTGCATTTCATTTAACTGCAACTGATAATCATGTATAATACATTTATTTATTGACATTTGATTACTGGGAAAGTCTGATTGGGTAGGAGCCCATTTTCAGCAGAGGCCTGGGGAGAAAAGCTCCAAAGTATTGCAAAACATTTTAAGAATAATAGTTTTACAGACATTAAAAATGATACAAAAAATAAATACAGTTTAAATAATTATACCAAATTAGACATAATATGAAAACATTGGTTAAGAGTAAATATTTTTATTTATTTATTTGTCATTTGTTAACCGGGTTGGTCCAACTGGACCAGAGGCCCATTTTCAGTGGAGACTCTTACAGAAAAGCTCCGAAGTATTTAAACAAAAATAAATAAGTTCACAGTAAAGTAGAATGATATTATACATAGTAGTTAGAGAGAAATATTACATCAAGGAGGTATACAAAAACAAAAACTGGATTGAGCAACAATAAATACAGTTGCAAGATAAAATACAATTTGCAAGAAGTGGCATCATAGACAATGTGAAATAATATATTTACAGCTGATGTCTAGGTAAGAACAGCAATAGAGGTTGAAATAGATTGATGGCCTCTGAAAGCATCTGTAAATATCAGGTAATATAAAATGAAATACATAGCATACAATACATACATACACAATCATATTGTTTAATAGAAAGAAAAAGCAGTGGATATTGAGATGATATATTATTGGCGTAGATAAACTACAGTTTAGAGGGAGTTTGAATGAAAAGTAGCTGTGACATTAATTATAGAGGGAGAGCAAATAAGTTATGAGGTAAGGTTGGAAGGATGGAATGTGGTTAGGTAGGATCCTGACAAGGACAGATCCTTGAGCTTAAGTAGAAGGTGTTACTTGCTTTTTAAATAGAGTAGTGTTTGAGGTGCTTCTAATGGAGGGTAGAAGTTTATTCCAGCTTAAAGGCACAATGTAGCTGTAGAGAAATTTACCTATGTTTCTGTTGGGTTTATGTATGTGAAAGAGTTGTTGCTCAGAGCTTCTGAGTGATCTGGTGGGAGTGTAGAAGGAGACAAGAGTAGAGAGGGAGGGGCAAGCAATAGGCTTGTATAGGATGGTGTGGGTGATTTGTAGTTGTGCTAGAAGGAGTTGTTGGGAATTTAGGTCATTGCAGTTGTTTTAATGCAATGCAATGGTGAGATCTGTAGGGCTGGTTTGTTGAAAATCTGGTGATTTTATTACAGGTTTGTTCTAGTTGTGAGATTAATGTGGATTGTAGGTTTGTAAGTATGGGAACGGCATAAAGGAGGCCGGTAGTAAGAATGCTCTAGCTAGGGATAGTTTAGCTTCAGGAGTAAATAATTTTTTTGCTACAATACAGTAATCTTAATTTTTGATGTTTTTTTTTTTGATACATTGATGAATATGCTGGTCAAATTTAAGCTAGTCATCTATAATGGTGCCAAGGAGTTTTGTCTGAAGGTCAGCTGTGGTGATGGTGTTATCTAGTGAGGAAATGGAAAAGAAAGATTTGTGGTCAGAGAGTGATTTAGGTAGGCAGAGTAGGAGTTTTGTTTTCTTGGGGTTTAGGATAAGATGGTTTTCATTAAGCCATTTTCAAACAGAGTTAAATGTATTTTGAGTAAGGGAAAGGGGATGAGATATGTTATTAGAGGAGGTGATGAAGGTGGAGTCATCCGTGTATTGGATAAGAGTAGAGTGGTTGCAGGCAAAGTGGAGATTGTTAGTAAAGATATTGAATACAAGAGGGCCAAGGATAGAACCCTTTTACAGTCAAGAAAGGGGAGCAAGAAGTGAGCCATCGGACAGATTGTAGTCTGTTAGATAGGTAGCTGGAGAACCAGTGCACAGTGGGAGGAGAGAGGTCAAGTTCAGTTAGTCTTGTGAGACACTGTATTGAAAGCTTTGGAAAGGTCAAGGAAAAGACCAACAAGTTGGTTATTATCTCTGGCCTCAGCAACTGTATGAGTAAAAGATAAAAGGGCTGTAGCAGTGCTGTGGTTGGGCCTGAAACCATGTTGATTAGGAGTTAGGAGGTTGTCCTGTATAAGGTATTTAAGGAGTTGAGAGTGGATACATTTTTGTAGAATTTTAGAAAGAAGAGAAAGGATGTCTATAGGTTGATAGCTCGGATGGTCCTTTGTGCAGTGGAATAGTATAGAAGGCTTTCCAAATGTTAGGAACTGTGTTTTCTTGAATAGACCAATTTATTAGAATAGCAATGGGAAATGCTCTGGAATCAGCAGCAAGCTTGAGAAAGAGGGGAGATAGTTTATGAGCAGATGGGGAGCAAGGTTTAAGTTTGCAAAGAAGAGATTTGATGAAGGAGGTGGGAATAGGTTTAAGAGAGAAAGGGGTTTTAGTTACAAGTTATATATCAATGATTTAACAGTTAGATACATTTTAGCTTGTTTATAGAGAATTAAAGGTAAGTTAGTATGATACTGTCAGAAAAATATGTATTAGTATATGTATTAGTAATATGCTTAGTGCATTTAGAGCTTGAAAAGGGTTAATGCATTTATTCTATTTTACACTGCATAAATCTGTACAAATTGCAGAAGCTTTCTGACCTTGTATTGTCATGAAATATGTGCAGCTAAAATCTTTGCTTATGCCTTGGAAATTTAATGAGAAGCAGATGATTTCTGCTTGTGTCAGGAAAATAATGAATAGAACAATACCACTTGTATAAATGTTATGAAACTTAGACAAGGAGTTCCGCTTGTGCTGTGAGAAAATACACAGCTGCAGAAGCTATAGATAATTAGAATAAAGACTGCTTGAAAATATGAACTGCAATCAGCATTTGCTTGTGTCTGAGCTAGAAAAGTACCTTGAAATGTAACACATGCATTAGAACTATACAATAGAAGCTTGTAACGGGCTAGTGCCCACCAAGGCCAGGTTGTTTTTCTCAAAAAGTTTCTCACAAATCTAGTCATGTCAGCAGAAAATCTGAGTAACATCTGCTGTAGAACAATACCGAAAGTTGTGTTTGATTACGTCAGCTATAGAAGGCCATGTCTTGTAAAACAGTATAAGAATAGCATACTTCCTGTTAGTAGTTAGGCAAAATCCTGTATTTGCATGTTTGTGTCTCCTTGCTGCAAGTTATTAAATGTGCCTTAACTGAACCTTACGTGTATTGGTCTTTGAAGTTTTTTCCTTTGACAGATACAAACAGGAATTGCAATACAAAGTAAGAGAAAATAACCCTTATGGTATATTTAGAGAGAAAGCCAGGGGAGAGAAACTGATAGACGTAAGGAAGTGAGTGAAGAAGGGATGGTAAGGTGATGTAAGGTATGAATAGGTATTTGTTCACATTTAGGGATATAGCTTATCCTGGTGTTAAACAAGAGCAGAAGTCTTTCAGAATGGTTTTGAAGGCTAGGAGGGAGGGTATAGATCTGATGGATAGAGATTAGGAGTTCCAGGCTTTAGCAACATGGTGTGAGAACAATATTATTTTGATTGAATGTTTTCTGCTGCATTGCATTTAGCTGCTGCTGATGAACGTGTATGATACCTAAATGTATTATTTTCATTCAGCAAGTGACATTTTAAAGTTTGTTTTATCTGTCCTATCATTATGAAAGTTTTAATAAAAGAGATTAGAAAAATTACTTTGGAAAATTAACACAATATTGTAACTGGTTTGCTAAATAATGATGATATTTTAGTCATAAATTAAATCATTATATGTTATAAATCAAACAGCATTTCTGCAATGAAGACACAAAGTACCAGAAAACATGGTTTGAAGCTCTAGCTTTCTGCAGAGCAATTGGAGGAGATCTGGCCAGCTTGCACAGTGAAAAAGCAGTGGTGAAAATACAAGGAATAATTAAGTAAGACATGCATTCCTTTTCCTAATACAACTTGTACAGTGCTCCATAGTGAATGTGTCTGAAATTCATACTTTTTTGGCTGTTGTAGATCTGCCCTGTGGTCCTGTGGTCCTGTGGAGGAAAGCTGGGTATAATGAGTTTGGATTGGGGTTTGCCTTTTTTCCTACTTTATTTTTTTGAAGTGTTATTTAAACTTTTGTGTGGATATTTGATACATTTGGATTGATTGTATTTGTAGTATGTGGTGAAAGAAGTGATGGTCACCTAGTTGCTGACATTACTTTTCTTTTCAAATGTTCTAGTGGACACGTGTGTTAATTCAGGTAATAGGACTATAATAATATTAACTGGGCCAGGTACTAAAAGACTTGGTTAGTGCCAAGGAGGGCTTCCACTGTGCTGACTACTCCACTCCAAACCTTAACAGGAATTGGATCATAGGAAAAAATAAGGCAACTGAGTCTTATGACTGTTTTTTTCCTTAGAATACACCTCCTTTCTTGAGGACGGTAGGCCACTCAAGCCAGGGGTGAATCTGTGACTACCCCTGCAGTTATCCAGTTCCTTCAATAAGGAATATAATGTATCACACTGCTTAATTTGTAGTGGGAGTCTGTTCTAGTGGTGGGAATGGTGCTGTGTGCTGAACCTATCGCTCTACCATGGTTTATTTACTTGCTGGTAAAGCGTGAGATTTATTTGCTGGTAAAGTTTGAGATCCTGGTTCTAGTATTTGTGGTACTATTGATTTTTGTAGTTAAAAAGATCCAGAGCCACTGGATCCATAAAGACTAGGAAGTAAAGGTATACGTTTCCCCTCAGTGGTCTATAAGCTACTGAATAAGGACAGTGTGTCCAGTCTTTTCTGATAGCTTGGAGTTTGTAAGCCAGTGATCTTCTTAGTTAGGAACCTCTGGGATCTTTCTAGTTGTTTGATATGTTTAGTGAGGTACATCACAAATGGGGTATTGTTTTCAGTAAATGGGCTAATCAATTCTGACTATAAGGCAACAATGACCTCTTTATGTCTGCACTGTCACCTACAGGTCATCCATTGTATTGCTGGCATAACATTTCCCTGTAACTCTTATGGTTGATGTGCAAATGGAGCTTTCAGCAAAGCTGTGGGAAAGCCACAGTGTAACATAGCAAATGCTATGGAGGGTAAAGCATATATACCTACCCCAAAGTTCTGGGCAACAAGAATTACAGAAGTTTCAAAAGTGAACACACCAACTGGTGCTGCCAATGAAGACTTTAACAGGTACTCTTTTGCACATTATACAAGAAGGAATTTTGGAAGTCCTCATTTGGATCCACATATGTTTATGCAAAACTTCAAAAGTTCAGGGAAGGGTGACATACAGAGTGCAAATTGTTTTGAAATCTGATTAAACTGTACCCAATAGTCTAAGAAGAGAATGAGGGGATTAACAATTAATACAAAGACATGCATCTGGAGTGTTTCTCCCTGGGCCTCTGCTGAAAATTGGCTTTGTTCCAAGTTGGACTTTCCTGGCAAACAAATATTAAATAAATAAATACATATTTCATACCTGCATATGTTCACTACTTCTACATGTACAGTATCACATACCTATTATGTATCTATCTGTGCCATCTGTGGCATCAAGGAATCATCAGTAATCACACTGAGCTTTCATCTGCTGATTTAGCACTGAGTCTTCATATTTCAGGCAGTAATCACTTCTGATTTCAGGGGCAATAACATTTGTTTTGTGCAACTCTACGGTTCCTTGGGGAGAGAGACATCAAGCAAGATGGAAGTTTTGACTTAACTACTACTAGTTGCTCCACTCAACAAACACACAGACACACAGATATACACACACATACAGACACACACACACACACACACACACACACACACACACACACACACACACATATGCAAGCATCGATCTACATGTACACATATATAAATTCATATACACTAACCAAGAGCACACTCACACATCTGTATGTGCACATATATACATACACACATCTGCATGTACATATATGTATATGCATACAAGTGCTAAACAAGCACACACACTCACACATTTACTTGTATACATACACACACACACAAACATGCACATCTCCATATACACATATATGCATACACACTCACATGCTAAACAAACATGCATGCACACACACAAATTCACACATACACTCTCATACACACACAGTTACGCAGACACTCGCACACACTCTCACACACGCACACTATCACATTCTCACACAGATACACAAACACACACACACAAACTCTAGTCTAAACAAGTACATACTCACAGACACACACACAGATACACAAACACACTCAAACTCTAAACAAGCACACACACACACACACACACACACACACACACACACACACACACACACACACACACACACACACACATCACTGATAAGCGGCTCTAAAATGCATTTTTGATTTTTGTCATTATATCCAGGCCTAGACGTGCTCCCCTACCTGTGAAAATACAATTTCAAGTTGACAGATATCATAGAAAATATAAGACATCTGGGCCATGTGGTCATTTACACCATGCCATTACTCAGTCTTGCACCTTACTTACTTTTTCAATGAACGCCAGGCCAGTTAAGCCTGTGGTATATTTGTGAATATCTTTCCAATTGTCTAACTGCTGTCTAAAGTAAGATAGTGTGCTACATTGCTTGATCTGAAGTGGAAGTTTATTCCAGAGAAAGCATAATCATTGCATGATGAAGCTGTCTCCTCACAGTGATTTATTTGCTGAAGTAGGGTCAGATCTTTGGTCTTAGTGTTTGCTGGACTGTTTTATTTTTGAAGATGTAATAGGTTTTGGACTGCTAGAATCCAATTGGCCTGAAAAGCAAGGCACATATCATTCCTAAGGAGTTTATAGGATACAGAATACAGGGAGAAAGCCTCCAGCCTCTTCTGGTAGCTCAGGTCCTTCAGGCCCTTGAACTTTATTGTTTGGAACTTTGAGGTCTCTCCAACTGCTTGATATGCTTGGTAAGATGCATTCCAAAGATGGCATTGTATTGTTTGGTCAGCCTGATCAGTGTGTAATACAGAAGGGTATGGACTTCTTTTCATCTAGAGGAGACAGCCTTTGCAATAAGCTGTGATGGATAGAAGGATTTCCTAGCCTCTGATGCAACATGATGATCAAAGGAGAGGCAACTATCTACCCCTGTTCCAAGGTTTCTCATACCATCCTCATTCTGCAGTGGGGTGTTGTCTATGGTATAAGCTAGGTGGGTGGATAGTTTATCAAATGTAACAATCTTGCACTTTTTATCCCCAAGTTTGGGTGTTATTTCTTAATTTCCTGATCTAAGTAAAGAAAGATTTGTAATTTTCCTTAGCTTCCAGTGCTGGTTTTAAGTTCATGGGATGCATTCATTTTACTGATGGTATTTATTTGATCTGTCAACAGTCATTTGATTTTGACCTTGAATTGTGAGCAGAGACAGATCCAGCACTAAGTGAACTTGGCAGCTGCCTAGGGCCTGCTGGTGTTTGTGTGTGTGTGTGTGTGTGTGTGTGTGTGTGTGTGGGTGGGGGGGGGGGGGAGTTGATCACAACATTCATTTAATTACAATTAAAAAAAGTAAAGTTCCCTGCTACATTACTCAATTTTCTGACTCATTGCAGCTGCATGCATGCTTCCACTTCCAAAGCAGTAAGATGCACACACACACACAGCAATGCATGATATTTGATTTCAGCTCTTTAAGTAGATGAATGAATGAAGCATTGCAAGTATGAGCAGGAACTCTGATTTTATATGTGGAGCACATGACACCATATTTCCATTACTGAATTGCAGCAGATAGAGGCAGGCACAGTTTAGTTAATGAGCTTCCTCAAGCTCAACCCAGAATCTTAGCTACAGGTGACTTCTTCTTCTGGCTTTTCCTGGTTAGGGGTTGCCACAGCAGATCACCTGTCTGCTCATGATTGTCAGTAGAGTTTTACAGTGTCGAGTTGCCAGCCCAGCACCCAACCTTCTACAGAAGGCACCGCATGCATGCACTCGCACCTAGGGCCAATTTTGAGTGTCCAATCCACCTACAGCTTGTCTTTGGGACAAGACCAGAGCACCTGGAGGAAACCCACACGACCACAGGGAGGACATACAGACTCCACACAGAAGGCACCACAGCCAAGGATTGAACTGGAGAACCTCTTGCTGTGAGTTAGCAACACTAACCACTGCACCACTGTGGCCACCCCTGAACCTTGGCTACAGGTGACAAGAGTCTTAAATCTCTGCTTCAACTTTCAGATGACTGAAATGTTATGAAATGGGTTCTTTTGCCATTTATTGTTTCATACATTTTTTTTCACTGCTTAATGGAAAAAAATATTCAAAATTTTGAACCAAAACAACACAGTTAAAATGAACTATAATAAATGTTGCTGTTTTTAACAAGAAATAAATTGAACCAGGAAGGTGAATCAAATACATGCATTTTGGCAAAGTTCTAAAAATTTGTCAGGGGTCCATGGTTTGAAAAAAGCCCAGGGACCAAGATACACTTAATTTGTCACTGCCTGGGAGCATTTTCAATAAATGTGAGTTTCAATACATTTTCAATGAATGTGAGTTTTAATGCATTTTCAATGACTGTGAACTTCAGTGTGTTTCTAATTAATGTGAGCTTCAAGAGAAGATCAGTTTACTGTTGTTCGCAAAGTATGTTTTCAATGTACAGCTACTTTGTTTAGCAAATGGCCATCAGTGTTTCTGCTATAAAAATTGAAAGTAGTGTTAGTGCAACAGGTAATAAACTAGTCTTTGGTGCAAAAGCCTGTAGGTTCTACTCCCACACCATGTTTATGGATTGCTGATATTGTTGTATTAGGAGGGTGCTGCACTCCTAAGTATGTTGTACTTCAGATGAGATCTAAACCAATGACCCCCCACTCATCTGCCTGTGCTGTGAGATCTTTAACATCCACTTGAATTATTGAAAACAGTAAGAGAAGTTTCCAATGCCCTGGACAAATTTCTCCATATTAAAAGGTATAAATTAAATCCAAATCTCTGTCTTCATTTCAAAAGTAAAGAAGAAAATAGTGTGCAGGCTGACAGTTTTGAACAGTGTTTATGGTTACTGGGATAGAGAGACAAGTATTGGTTTACCAGAATGGCTGTAGAAGGGTGAGCCTGGTCTATTAGTCTGCTTAGTACCCCTTTTGACCATGATTAATCTCTGTAAGTCTTTAGTTTTTTTTTTTTTTTTTTGCAAATTCTAAGAAGCGTTTTCTTTTATTGTGTTGATTATTTATTCACATGGACCACCAGGGTAGTTTGCATTTGAATTTCCCATTTTGTTTAGTTCTGGTAGGGACTACCAGGTTAATACATTTATCTATGTGATTTTAGACATTATTTGCATAACTACTAGCTGTGCCAGCATTTTACGGGGTTTACAATTTTACCTGAATTTTAAGACATCATCATATAATTGTAGGAAGTTAGTATGTTTGAAGTCTTTGAATACTGTGACACTTGCATGTGATGGTTTGAGGATTTTGAAGGAGGAAGTTACCAGTCTGTAGTCAGACTTAAGAGGAGAAGGGTATACTAGCAACATTGTGCATATAGATCCTGTACTTTTAAGGACCAGGCCAAGAGTAGTCCAAGAGTGAAGAAATATAGGATAAAATGTCTTGTTTGTACAGTATTTGACTTGTTGGAGAGCTAATTTCCTTTAATAAATTCTTATGAGGCAAGTATAATGAATATTAGTTACTACAATAAAACTGTTTGCAGCATGATTAATGGATATTATTGGGTTCTAACTAAGATACAGTAATTTAACCTTGTCCTGCAGTAAGGAGTAGCTCCATACTTCAGCCTGCTGCTGGTCATCACTTTATCTAGGCTTCCTTGGTGTAAAACTTCACTTGAACTGCCTGTATCTATTGATTACAGGTTTGAGCAGCACTGTGAAAAGTGCAACTTAGTGCAATATAGCAGAACTAAGAATTTAAAATTAACAGATGAAAAAAGTAGCTATTGGCTGCAGCCAATAATGCTAGCTTCCTCGAAATAGCAAATGCTTATCCTCTCCTACAAAATAATCACTACTATTTCAAAGAATGCCCACACACTTGATAAAAACTATGCTATAACAGTAACTAAGTTGCAGGAAGTTAAAATTAAGTTGAAAACAGTAAATTTGTCAAAGGAAACATTGCAGAGGTTAATAAGTCAATCAAGTGACTGCACCAACACTACCATGCAAGAATTAACAGTATCTAACACCACTGTAGTACTTATAAATCAGTCAGATGACTGTAGAAATGCAACACCTCAGCTTTTTAGTAGAGTGAAATAAAATGAGCAAAAACTGTTTAAATAGCATTAAAAATACAGAAATCAACAGACAACAGTAAGTGTTTAAGAAATAAGGTACTTTACTGCCTTTTGGCTTTAAAATAAAGTCAATGTGATGACCCTCCACCTCTGGGCCAGTAATAAAGGATCCTCAGTCCTCACAACTGGAACCAGTGGAGGATGTTCACTGGGAGGATCACAAGTACACACACAGCATCTCCAGATGCAACTCTCTGCATCAAGTACTATCAAGCACAATTTCCCTTAAAAGCACACAGGGTACACAGTCAGTCTGGGGGCTGGTTCCTCTCTTTCTCCAGCTCCCCAATAAGACTCCCCACTGGCACAACTATAGAGTTGAGTCCTTAGCCAGGGTTCCAAGCCAAGTCCTCCAACACTCTCTCTGTCCAACCAGTGCATTGTGTCCCTGCCCAATTAGCTGACACACATACTCTTAAGATTTGATTTGCAGACACACACACACACACACACACACACACACACACACACACACACACACACACACACACACACACACACACACACCTGAGAAAGGCTGCCACAGGTTTACTAGCTATGCCCCCTTTTGCCTAGACTATAAGGTAGTCATCACTGCCACCAGAACCCCTTGCCAGCTACTTTAAGGCCCTTAACAATCTAACAGAATTGTACTATTCCCTAATAGCTTACTTAATAGAGCAAGGTAAATGATGTGGTGAATGGCCTTTCTTGTTGTCAGGCCAAAGATGGAATACAGAATGCTCTGTATCACCCATAGACTTCTCAACATAATATCTAAGATACTACTGTTGGGATAGCTTGCACAATGACATCACTTCTAGTCATCTGACTTCGAGGTTCTCATGCAAACCCCGAATCCTGAAAATTGGCAGGATTTAGCATCTACCTGTAAAATACACATGCAAGGGCTTTTTGCTTGAAATTGTGGCAGGTGCTGGAAGTCATAAAACAATTGCATACCTCCATGCTTCCAGAGTAGTAATTAGTCCACCCCAATGGCAATGCAGAAAGCTCCCTGGTACAGACTTTGTGTCTCTGGTTGCATTGAAACCTGTGAGATAGTATCTTTATGGCCTAGCCTATAAATTGATTTAATTTTAGACATATTTTAAAATTTGATGGACTGAGGTTAACCTTACAATTTCCTCTGTTAAAACATATACATTTAAATAGTTACAATAGTGCTTGTATGTTTCTGTTCTCTCCAGCAGGGTACACTGTGGATACATTTCAAACACAAGTACTTTATAAATACCCTTTCAACATGACATACAGTTCTAATACATTTGTAACACAAGCATCTTGTATAAATCAGTTTGATATTTACAAATGACATGTAATTATTTACAAATTTCCAGCTAGCTGTGTTGGCAGTACCCCCTTTTGTCTTAGTCAAAATGCCACTTTTAGCTTATTTCAGCACATGTTCATTGAGTGCAACCTTCTTAAATCCCATAGTAAAGACATCAAACAAGCCACAGTCAGCATAATATAACTGAGCTAAGAGAAAAAAACTTTTGGCTTCATCCAATAATGCTAGCTTCCTAGAAATAACAGTAGCTTATTCTCTCCCACATAATAATTATCAGTATCTCTCCGAGTGCCCAAACCCATGGCTAGAACTTTGCAGTAAGAGCAACTAAGTTCCAAGTGGTTAATTGGGGGGGTAGTACATTTATAACAGGGACACTACAGAGGTTATTAAATTAATCAGATGACTGCACAAATAGTGACTAAGTTGCAAGAATTAAAATAGGAAGTGAAGCCGTAGATTCAACTTTCCATCAATATGGTATAAAATGACCACAAACTGCTAAAATACCATTAAAAATACAGGAATCAACAGACACCAATAAGTGTGGAATAAATAAAGTACTTTCCTGCTTTTTGACTTCTAAATAAGGTAAAAATACCACTTATAGCTTATTCCAGTGTGTGCTCTGAGTACAGCCTTCAGTAG
Organism: Protopterus annectens; assembly: GCF_019279795.1. Taxonomy (NCBI): domain Eukaryota; kingdom Metazoa; phylum Chordata; order Ceratodontiformes; family Protopteridae; genus Protopterus; species Protopterus annectens. Next base: position 126,092,826 of record NC_056731.1, on the reverse strand, counting down.
TCTCATAAGGACAGCAAATAAGCCACAGTGAGTGCAATTTAGCTGAGCTAAGAATTAAAAAAAACTGTGAAAAAAACAGCTTTTTGGCTTCAGCTAATAATGCCAGCTTCCTAGAAACAGCAGCAACTTACTTAATTGTACACAAAATATCTTCATGTTCTAAGTATGCAGTTTAGGAGGAGACCATTGATAAACCTGACCCAAGTTTCCAAGTGACCCGGGACATTGTCTGGCTGCTGAAGGGTCACAGAGTAGACAAATAAAGGCTGAGGGAATCAAAGCCTGTACCAAAGAAAACAATTCATTAATAGTTAATAGATAGCCTTAAACTTCTGTACTAGCTGCCAGTTTCATCAAAAATGAATTAACTGTATTCTCTGTTTTCTATTTGAGATATGTAACTGTATATATAATTTGGTTTGTTAGATCTTCTGTGCATGTATTGTTTGTCAGATGTCTTGTACTTATTCATAAATGTAAATCACTGTTACCTGAATACTGTACATTGTTTTGTTACATTATGATGTAACCTGGACTGATCCTGTAATTGATCATTGTTTGATCAGTGCTCTTCCATGGTAAACACATTTAAATAAATAATCCACTAAGAAAATACCATGTCCCTGTCACTACCAAAGTCTTGAGTATACCAACTTTGTGGATACTTCTGACTCCTTCTCCAAACCTTAAATAAATAGGGTAGCATTATGTGATATAGAAGTACTGATTATACCTCTCAGCATCTAAGTGTAAACTAAAGGGGTGACAAGGGCCTAAAATAAGGACAAATTTTAAATATTGCTCATAATATTTTTGATATAATATATAATATATTTAATATATTGTAAATATTGCTTATAAACTTAGTTGCTAGAATAACAGAATTTGTGTTAGCATGTTTTTTTTTTTATGAAGGATATGAAATCTGAAACTCAAATGAATGTCATTATTTAGTGACTTCAATCCTCAGTGATTTGCCAGAAAGACAGAAATTTTATGAAGAGATCAAAAATTAATTGTGCTGCATTCCAAAATTATTTGCACTCATAGTAGAACACTGCCATCAGCACTTGTGTCCTGCCCAAGTTCTGAAAAGATATCTCTTGATTTGTCAAGTTGTGTAATCTAACAAAGAATTATTACATGGGTCTACTGCTAATTCAAGAAACATTGTCCTCCTGTCTACACTGGAAAACTTTAAAAATATATATTGGTAAAGCATGCCAACGTACACCACAATTGTAGTACTATAGCCCACTGAAGTCAAAGAGCTTTTCCAGCATAAAGAAGACCCTCAATATGTCAGCAGTGCAATTACAGGTTTTACATAAAAAAAGTTCAAATGCCTTCAATAACACTGCTAAAACACAAGGGAAATGGTACAAAGGCCTTCTGTAGTGAATTGTCACAGTGGGTGCATACATGGTATATCTACATTCATAGTCATACCCTTCATAGAAGAGGTAATTGTAAATTCAGTTTTAAAGTGCAGTGTGTGCTCTTTAGCTGAGCACTATCACATCCTGCTGATTGTATTTTGTGAGTGGTGCTACTGCATCAATGGAGACATTAAATTCCTTTAGTGGCTTGGCCAACATACATTTCGTACAATAGAGTCAGCTATATTCTGGGACACTAAGGGCCTTTGTTTTGGGACTGGATCACTTCATTCTACACAGTGCATGGTTAATGAGATTCATTAATGTGTGTGTTTTTTCAGAATCTTATTACATGACCATGTCTTAGGGGGCCATATGTGGTCCTGCAATGCCAGCATAGTGACCAATATCACATATATGTATTAATGACCCTCCAGTATGACATCATGCTAAGGGTGGACCTGAATAGTAGATTTGGAGTAGTATTACAGAACAGCAGAGGCCTTCTCCATTGCTATCCAGAGTGCTTGGAATCTGAACACTTGTTTCCCATCACTATATACTGTTTTCAGTGGACTTCTAAGAAAAGATTAGCCTAAATGCATATGCGTATAACTTTTGAAATTTGTAGATATAAGTAAATTGCAATGAATGCCCCCCTAACTAGCTGCAATTTATATACTGCTGCTATAGACAAGTGTGTTGCACTCTAATGATATGCAAATGAGGTAAAGTGGACAAAAGTGGCTAATGAGCACAGTGCAGCTGTATATGTACCTGAACAGCATGATAACTTCCTGTGTAGTATTCCAAGGTCACACACTGTATGTATGTCTTATCCTGGTAAAGCACCATTGTGTGCTCATTTGTGGAATGCCACACACTCTGTACCTTACAGTCTGGTACAGTGCACAAGGCTATAATTATGCACACCTCAGGTAACTTTGCAAGCAATGCCTTGTGCATTCAGTGCACCATTACTTTTTATGGCTCACAGTACTGCCATGCTGTGTGTTCGACATTTTCAGGTTGCTTGTTGAACCACTCAGTGGCCTATCAAAATGTAAGGCACGCAATGAAGCTGTGTTGACCACAGATGACACTATGGCTTGGTAGTTATTGAATTGTTAACCCAAATGTGTGTTGTTTATCATGCATTCATTGTGCATTTGTGCAATGTTTTTGAGTCATGCACTTATGAGCTCCTTGTTTCTGTAGTTTCTGGACTATGCTTCCTGAGTAGTGTAAGTGTAGTTTATGAGTCTATCTGCAGTATATAGATTTTCACAGAACACACCAGGTAAGTTTTTTTGTCTACATAGATGGATAATGGCATATTTTTCTGTATGGTGATATCCTACCATGTGCATCACAACAAACCTTCAATCTTCCTTTCCTACCTGCTATCTTATATTGCTAGTTTTAAACATAATTACATTTACAATGATCATTTTGACTGGTGACAGTCCTCACTTATTAATGCTATGCTGTAATCCTTTCATTGCACATAATTTAAGATGCCATAGTCTTAAAGTATTTTGTTCTTTCCAACCCTTGTATGTGATGATAGTGTACAGTTGTATTACTGGTAAAGGGTAACCCTTTCCTTGCAGGCTTCCTTCACATTATCTGTAAAGTACTGAACACTGAAATGTCCTTCCATTTCACTGTTGCAGTATTCCTTACATTAGGGATTCCCTGCCCAGGGCAGCCCAACATTCGGCCAGTATACCAAAGCCTTTAGGTTTCATAGGGTACTTTGGACATCACATAAACACTTCCGGCATACAGTGTAGGGCATAAAGGTGATGTCTCTATGCACCATCCTCAGAACTTCTTTGTCACCAGTCTGAATGCCATTCTTGAACATTAGTCTGAATGCTTGCTTCATTGCTGGTTTGTCAAGCCATCAGATAAGTGCCCCATTGTGGGGTTTATGTTATACAAGAAGGGTAAATGCCAGTGTCAGAGACAGAGTCTCTATAAAGACTCCCACGAACAGTACTTATTCTGTCTCTGTGCTTCCCATGACCATACATCCTGTTCCATTTGCCAGGACTTTGTCCCAAAGACTCTTCAAAGTAGGCTTTCATCTCTAGCCATTTATTTAGAAAACCAACTAAGACAATTAGCCGTTTGTGAAGAAGAAGGCCAAGAAAATCAGGTCTGCTTCTCCTGCTGTGCCACCTCCACCAGACATCTGTCGCAAAGCCAATGAAAGCCCAAAGGCTTGCATAGCTTTTTTGTTAGATTCATCTGCAGTGACCAATTTAGAGGCTGGTGTGGATCAAACTTCCCGCATGTCTGCCTTGCAGATATCAAGTACAGATGTTCAGGGGGAACTGTGGCTGATATTTTCTGAGGGACCTAGGAATGTTCCTCAGAGACTGGTGAGAGAGGAAGTGCCAACAACAGTTATTGCATACCGTTCAGGATGGAGCCTTCTACGTTTTATACAGCAGGTGTCCCTTTGAAGAAAAAGAAA